>NC_092517.1:15545942-15863896 GCF_047511675.1 Marmota flaviventris
AGAGTGTTGGTTTGTCTCCCAGGTTTCTTCTCGCTCGATCGGCACTGTACCACATGCCAGCCTCCGTTCCTTCCTTCACACCCCCTCTCCGTGCTTGTGATCCATGCCCTACCTTATCTTGGAGAAATGCAGGAGAAGCTGTGTGACCATGGGCCAGCCACCTAACCTCTCTGAACTATGGGTGCTTCACCAGGGAAATGGGGCTGTCCATGCCCTCACTTCCCTGCCTGCCCCCCCACAGTGCTCAGGTGGACAGTGTTCCGGCAATGCACCTGTCCTACCCACTCTGACCTGAGTCTCTCTTGCTGCTTCCCCACAGGGACTGCATCATGCTCTGTTGCCTGAACAGCGGCACCAGCTTCGTGGCCGGGTTTGCCATCTTCTCAGTCCTGGGCTTCATGGCATACGAGCAGGGGGTACCCATTGCCGAGGTGGCAGAGTCAGGTGAGTTTGCCGCAGGTTGGGGGTCTAAGAGGCCCCGGGGGAGATGGATGAGCAGAATGTCGGTGCGGTCTTCATCTCCTGGGTTCGGGTCCTGAGAGGCGGTTCCACCAGTCATCCACAGGCCGGGATCTCAGGGGGAAGCACCTTCACACTTCACCTCACTCCTGTAACCCAAAGCCTTCCTCGGCCGCTCATGGTGCTACGCTCAGCATAGGCCAGGCTCCTGGGGTTTCATCCTCCCATGCCCACTCTGCCCAATTTCAGTGGTCTACTCCCCTTTGGCAACATAAGTCACTCCCTCATACTGCAGGGCCTTTGCACGTGCTGCTCCCTCTGCTTGGAGAGTCTCCCTCCCTCCCCTGTTCTAGATGTAGGATCACCCCAGGTGTCATGGCCTTAAGTGTAGATGGACGTGTTTGTGTCAAACCCAGTGTGGGCAAGGTTGGGGTGCCAGTGGTGAAAACCCTTCCCTTGGTTTTCATGGTGTTTGAATTCTGAGCAGATACAGTATATATTTTTTTAAAAAATACAAAAATAGTTTTGTTTACGTGACATAGGAAGCTAGGCTCCAAACTCAGAGAAGTGCAAATAGGTTTTTCACATACAAGAATGTCCAGGGGGATGGTCTGTCAAGGGCAGCACAGGGCGTCTAGCCTCCTTGGCTTCCATCTGCTCGATGCCAGTTGTGCCCACATCCATGGTGACAACCACGCTGCCTCCCTGGTGAGCCCCAGTGCAAAGTGTGGCTACCTCTGTCTGCTGTGCACAGTCAGGGCCAGCACCCTCTGCCCACCAGGCTGGGCAGGCCAGCACCCTCTGACCACCAGGCTGGGCAGGCCAGCGAGTGTGGACTTCACAGGAGGAAGCTGTACCTGCTCGGGGTCCTCCTTTCTTGGGATTGTGTGTATCAGACATAGACATGGCCCCTGCAGAAACCAGGGGTCCAGAGCTAGACCAGAGGTTTGCAAATGAAGGCAAAGCTCTGTCACTGGGCTCCTGCTCTTTGGGTAGGAGATAGCTCACATGTAACCTCATATGATTCTTAGCTCAAAATACCATGATTAGACAGCTGCCAGAACACTCAGAGGAATGTTCCAGAACACCTATGAGGCTGAGCTAGGGAGGCAGAAAGTGCAAGACTCGTTTTATCCTGCTGTAAGCCCCATGCCCAAGATTTGCTGACCTTCCTCGAATATCCCCTAGTCTGTCTCTCTGATACTCCTCGCGGTCCAGGTGCTCTTTCCTGATATAGAGATTTTACACTGCTTATAGTTGAGTCTTACTTTGAAATCCAGACTGATCATATTCTGCCTTCTAACTGGAGTATTTGGTCCATTTTTCAATTAGTGATACAATTTGGTCCTGAAGTCTGCTTCAAAGAACACAATGTCAGAATAATAATCAGAAATGGGAAGGGACAGATGTGTAGAGGAAGTCAAAGGGATACATTGTTAACTTTAAGTCAACTCTGCTGGAGTTATAGATGTGTATTGTTAGCCCAGCTGCTTAGAAAATAATAAAACAGAGCTAAAAAAGCCAACAAATGAAATAAAACCGAGTATCACAAAATACTGAGTAGTTGAACAGAAAGCTAGAAATGCACAACAGAGTAGAAGAAAGCAAAATGAACAAACAAAAGAAGACCAGAAGGAAAACAGACACAAAAGGCTAGGTGGGAACGTAACTGCATTAGTGATTACACTAAGTGTGAATGGATCAAATATGTCAACTAAAAAGGAGAGATTGTCAGACTGGATTTTTAAAAAGTGAGATCCAATTATAAAATATCTAAAAGAGGCACATATTAAATTTAAAGACACAGAGAAATTTACCAAAAAAAAAAAAAAGGAAAAGATATACCATCCAAACAATAAGCATAGAAAACTGGCTTTGCTGTGTTTGTTTTAGAGAAAGTAGACATCAAAGTCAAAGGGTATTATTAGAGAAAAAGAGAGATGTTTCATAATAATAAAGGGAACAATTCATTGGGAAGATCTAATGATACTAAATGTGTTTATGCCAGATAACAGAGATTAATACATAAAGCTGCCAGGCATGGTGGCACACCCTGTAACTCCTGTGACTGCTCAGAAGGCTGAGGCAGGAGGATCACAAGTTTGAGGCTAGCCTCAGCAACTTAGCAAGACCCTAAGCAACTTACAGAGACCCTTTCTCAAAATAAAAAAATAAAATAAAAATGGTTGGGAATGTAGCCCAGTGTTAAAGTGCCCCTGGGTTCATTCCTCAGTACCAAAACCTGGATGGATGGATGGATGGATGAATGGATGGTAAAAACTAAAATAAATAAAGCTAAAACAGAGAGAACCAAAGGGGGAAATAGACAAATCCAAAATCATACTTAGAGATTTTAACATCCTTGTCTCACTAATGATAGAACAAGACAAATTATCAATAAAGACGTAAAATATGAACACTATCAACCACACTGACTTAGTTGACATTTACAAAAATCTGTACCCAACAACTGCAGAGTATAATTCTTTTCAAATGGACATGAAATATCCACCAAGATAGACCATGTCCTGGACCATGAAATAAGTCTCAAAATATTTCAAAAGAATGAAATCATATAGAATATATTCTCTGGCAACCACCGGGGTAAATCAGAAATCCTTAACAAAATAATATCTAGAAAGTCCCCAAATACACATTTCTAAATATTCCATGGTTCAAAGAACAAAATATTTCAAGCTTCACAGTAATGAAAACTTAACATATCGAAATTTGTGGGTTGCAGTTAAAATATAGTGAAGTTGATAGCGTTAAATATCTATATCAGAATGAAAAAAATGCTTACATTTTTTTAGAAAAAAATCTAAAGTTTGAATCTTAAGCAGGAAAGGAAATACAAATTAAACCAAAGGTAAATAGAACAAAAAAAAAATAATAAAGATAATTGAGTTAGCTTTGTGCTGCTGCAGGGGTCAAAATTCCCAGCCAGAGCAGCCGAGAGGAGGGAAAGCTCACGTTGGCTCTTGGTTTCAGAGATTTAGCCCAGGGTCAGGGGACTCCTTTGCTCTGGGCCCCAAAGTGAGGCAGAGCCTCATTAAAGGGACAGACATGATTTATAGGAAAATGATCATAGCTTCCAGGAGAGAAAAGAAGGCAAAAGGGAATGGAGAAAAAGCACCCTGCAACAAGCGGGTGGCGAAGGAAAAAGCAAGAAAGAGGTAGAGCCCCGCAAAACAGCCATGACGACAACAACAGAGAACCCTAAAATCCAGAAATAAAGAGGAGAGCTCACCCTTCCCCCACCAGCAAGACAGAAGCGTGCTGAGTCCTCGGACTTCACGGCTGAAAGAGGAGGCTGTTAAACTAGGAAGATCATCAAATACCCAGCAACCCCCAAACGGACTCGACTTCATGCATACACAGCTACCATATAAAGTCAGGAGTAGCCAGTCGGAATGGCAATCATCAAGAATACAAGCCACAATAAGTGTGGGCAAGGTTGTGGGGGGAAAGGTACGCTCATACGTTGCTGGTGGGACAGCAGATTGGTGCCACCACTCTGGAAAACAGTATGGAGATTTCTCAGAAAACCTGGAATGGAACCACAATTTGACCCAGTTATCCACTCCCTGGTTAATACCCAAAGGACTTAAAATCAGCATACTACAGTGACGCAGCCACATCAATGTTTATAGCAGTTCAATTCCCAATAACTAAGCTATGGAACCAACCTAGGTGCCCTTCAATAGATGAATGGATAAAGAAGTTGTGGTATATATTCACAATGGAATATTACTCAGCCTTTAAGAAGAATGAAACCATGGTTGTTTGCCAGTAAATGGATGGAATTGGAGACTATCATGCTAAGTGAAATAAGCCAATCCTAAAGAGCAAAAAGCTGAATATTTTCTCTAATGTTGATTCATAATAAGGGGGTGGCTGGGGAAGAATTGAGTTACTTTGGATTATACAGAGGGAAATGAGAGAGGGGAGGGCATATGGAGGTAGGAAGGATAGTTGAATCAGACATTATTGCCGTATTTGCATATATGATTCCATGACTGGTGTAATTCTACATCACGTACAACCAGAAGAATGAGCAGTTGTACTCCATTTATTTATGATGTGTCAAAAGGCATTCTACTGTCATGTATAATTAATTAGAACAAATTAAACATAAAGAAAGGAATAGAAGTTTCCCACAGATCAACAAATAACCATACCCTTCCTCTGAAGACCCAATATGAAGTAGAAAGAGATTGTAAGCAGCCCTCACATGTCTCTGTCCATTTTCTGTGGCTATCACAGAACACCTGAGATTGGGTAGTTTATAAAGAAAAGGTTTGTTTAGCTCATGGTCCGGGCACAGGGAAATTCAAGAATGGTAGCTGCTTTTGGTGAGAGCATTGTGCTGTGTCACATAGCATGGCAGATTTGGCGCCTATGCAAGAGTAGGGAGCAAGGAGGGCTGCAGAGAGGGAGGGGACAAAGGAGCCCATTCACTTTTGCCACACCCTGCTCTCAGAAAACCACTCCATTCTCAAAAGGACTAATCCCGTCTTCCAGAGAAAGACGCTAATCCCTCTCACTGACTTGATCACCTCTTAAAGACTTTGTCACCTCTTGAAGGCCCCACACCCCCAAAACCACTAACCAGATTTCAACGTGAGTTTTGTCAAGGTCAAACCTCATCCAAACCGTAGCACCAACAGACTAGACATAGTCAACTGGGAATCTGACGACGCGGAAAGCAATTGAAACCAGAAATTCCAAACTAACAAGTGATGTTGGGGGCGGAATGGGAGATGGACAGGAAGAAATGAAGAGAGTTAATTGAACTCCGGGGGGGGGGGGGGAATGAAGAAAAGAAAAGACAAAATTATCTTGAACACGAAGGGAAAAAATGACAAGGTATCCCATAGAAAATAGTCTTGAAAACTAGCGTTGAAGAAAGACAGAAAAACACCGTGGAATGTAGGCAAATAAATAATATTTATATTATCAGAGTTCCCGAAGGGGAAAAAAAGATAAAAACTCGTGGCACAGAGGTCGTGTTTAAAACTATATTCCAAGGAAATTTTTCAGACATGAAGAGCTGAGTCCACACATTGAAAGAAACTCCCTCAGATGCCAGGAAAACATTAACCCAGAATAATGAACTCTGAGGCATTCTGCTGAAGCCGTTAGCCTTGAAAGCTAAAATCCTCAAAGTCTGCAGGCAGAAGAGATCAAATAACCTGCAAAAGCAGGAGCCTGGCACCCCAAAACCGACTTACAGAGTGCATTCAAGGCAACGCTGGAGCAGCCCTTTCATCTCAGATCCCGAAAAGGAAACTTGGATCAAAGCTTTAACACCTAGCCACAATTTTATTTTCCCACTATCAAAGCCACAGAAATCCATTCTCAATGTTGAGGAATGTGGGAGCTCTGTGCCCATCAGTCCTTGAGGGAACTTGAGTAAGGGTGACTTCGAGCCAACCTCACAGTGACCAGGAAAATGTCCAACAAAAGATGCACAGTGAGGGCTTAATGGTGCTTAGTTGGGGCTGGGGTGGTGTCTCAGTGATAGAGCGCTCGCCTAGCATGCATGAGGCACTGGGTTCGATCCTCGGCACCACATAAAAACAAACTAATGCATCCACCTAAAACTAAAGATACATAAATAAATAAATATTTTTAAAATGATGCTTAATTATTCCTGGGGATGTAGCATGGTGATACAGTGTGTGCTTCATGTGCACAAGGCCCAGGCTTTCATCCCCAGCACCAATAAATAATGATAAGAAATTAAATAACACACACATGTGCATGTATGTGTGTGTGTGTGTGTCTCTAACACGAAAAGCAATGTAGAGAAGAGAGAGGAGACAAATGTAGAAATGCTGAATATTATCTGTCATAAAGTAGAAATTATCCAAAGAAATAATTTATTTATTTCTATCCATGGAAAGAAAAAGGAGAAAACGAAAAAGAAATTAAAAAAAAAAAACTCTGTTGTATAGACAACAGCTCTGTTAAAGAATATGGAAGGAAGAAACCTGGGAAAGCTGAGTAATAAAGGTTTAAATAAGAAAACAAGGGCTTAACAGCATTTTTAAAAGGTATAAGTATAAAAATAACCACTGGAACACAATCTTCCTGAATGCAAAAAAAAAAAAAAAAATTATAGATGGAAACAACACTTAAGTCATTGAAAAAATGTAACAAATACTAAAAAAATGTAAGAAGAAAAATGACTCAAAATGGGCAGTTAAGGTCAAACGTATCAATCATATCAATAAACGTGAGTAGGCTTGACTTACCTATTAAAAGGAAAAGATCTTTGACTTGACTCACAAACCTTGATCCAAGTCTGTCCTGCACAGGAGAGTCAAACCTCAAGCAAAGTTGATTCACAAAGGCTGAACGTAAAGGGCTGGACAGCAGGAGCAAAGCTCAGGTCACAGTAGGATCCACGCCCAAGGGTGTTAAGCACTACCAAGAGAAACACTTTATGTTCCAGTTTACAACACACAATGTAGTATATGCACCAAATAACACAGCGTAGCACAAGGCAGAAACTGCAGGAGGTGCAAGGAGACTTCATAGAAACAGAGAAAGCTCACCATACTAAGCACATTTATCATTAGAGAGGAAAGAATGAAAATAAACTGACTTCCCCGCTCAAAACAACACAAAAGCAAACGAGCAAAGTAAAGCACAAAAAAAAATGCACAAGAAAGCAAATAGTCGAAAGAAAAGCAGAAATTAGTGAAATAGGAATAGAATTAAAATCCTGGTTTAAAAAAAAAAATAGACAAGTCACCATTAAATCAAGGAAAAAAGGGAGGGCAGGCATGGTGACCCACACCTATAATTCCAGCAGCTTGGGAGGCTGAAGCTGGAGGATCACAAGTTCGAGGCCAGCCTCAGCAACTTAGCAAAGCCCTAAGCAACTCAGCAAGACCCTGTCTCTAAATAAAATATTAAAAAGGGCTGGGGATGTGGCGCAGTGGTCGAGTGTCCCAGAATTCAAACCCTGATACCAGAAAGAAAAAAAAAAAAGAAAGAAAATTGGGCACCAGCCTAGTACCAACCACACAGGACTGACTCCACCAGCAGCTCTCTCTCTGTCTCTCTCTCTCTTTCTTCCCAGGTCCCGGCCTGGCCTTCATCGCCTATCCAAAGGCTGTCACCATGATGCCTCTCTCCCCGCTGTGGGCCACCCTGTTCTTCATGATGCTCATCTTTCTGGGCCTGGACAGCCAGGTAAGCAGCCCAGAGGGAGAGGGGCCGGGGAGGCCAGGGGCTCTTTTTTTATTTATTTTTATTTATTGGGACCAGGAATTGAACTCAGGCACTCGACCCCTGAGCCACATCCCAGCCCTATTTTGTATTTTATTTAGAGACAGGGTGTCTCACCGAGTTATCTAGCACCTCGCTTTTTGCTGAGGCTGGCTTTGAACTTGGGATCCTCCTGCCTCAGCCTCCCAAGCCACTGGGGTTACAGGCGTGCACCACTGCGCCCTGTGGCCAGGCACTCTTCCTAGGAGCGACCTTTGGTCCCAGCCACCACCCCTCCTGGTAACACAGAGTCCCATGCGTCCCAACCAAATATCCAAGGACCCCAGAGCACAGGTGTTGGGGGTCGCCATGACACAGCCTGGGTGGCCACTTGGTTCCCTTGGCATGTGGGAGCTGTTCTGGGTGGGAGGCTATACAGGCAAGATGCCGCGTTTTAACAAGATGGCGTAGCCCCCCCCCCCCCCCGAGCCTCCTGCCCAGCCAAGCCTGTGCAGGACAGTGCCCAGGATGGCCCAGCAGATACTGCCCCCACCGTGCCTCTGTACAAGTCACTTAGCATGGTCAGTGTAGGCGTCTGTCAACCCAGCCAAGCTCAATTCTCCCCCTGAGCCGTTCCTCCTCGGAAACTGCTAAGCAGGGCTTCAGGAGCCCGGGTGCTTCGGCTGATAATCTTCTCATTGTTGCGGGCAGAAGCCTCTGAGGGATCAGGGATCAGCGCTGGCACATGACAGGACAGGCTGCCTGGCGGAGGAGGCGGGGTTGGAGCCGCTTGCCGTGTGCCTGGGCTGTGTTCTCAGTTCACTGTCACAACCACCATGTGGGCCAGGGACCCCTCTTGTTGCCCCCCCACTATACAAAAGAAACCAAGGCCCAGAGATGCCAGGTCACCGACTGGAACGTACGCCCAGGTCTGCGCCTTAGCTGCACACTCCCATGTCTCTTCCTCTCCTTCTTTGCTTAAACCCTCTTCCTTGAATCCCCTCCCTCCCGGGACCCTGGAGAAAGGGTGAGCGATGCCAGCCCTTGCTGTGGAGGCAGAGCCTGGGCTTTGGAATCGGGCAGGGCTGGATTGGAGTCCCAGTGCCAGGACTCTCAACCAGCTGTGTGGCTTTCGGATAATCACTTTACCTCTCTGTGCTTCCTCCCCTTGGCCTGCACAGTAAGGACGGAAATATCTTTCCTAAGAAGGTAGAAATGAATCATAAAGGATTTAAGACCAAGAAGTCGCTCCAAGGAAGGGGTCTGCCAACATGGTGCCCATCAGAAAAAAATTTTTTAAGTTCTTCTCCAGAAAAGGGGTCAGGCAGGAGATCTGCCCTCAGTTCTCTGAGAACCTGGGAGCAGGGGTGGGTATGGTGTTGGGATATTGAGTCTGGGTATTGACCAGGCAAGGAGTTGGCCTGCCTGATTGTGCCCAACACTTGGGATTCAGATGCTTGAATTCAGCCGTCAATGCCTGGACACTTTGGCCCAGAGATGGCAGAAACACAGGAGCTGGGTGTTGTCCTCCAACCAGCAGAGGGGCACTCGCCCACCAGAGCCAGAGGCCAGGGAACTCGCACAGCCCTGGAGATCACAGAGCCTGCCTCCAGGACAGTGACAGAGGGAGAGACCCCTGCCTTGCCCCAAGGGCCAGGACTGAGTCTCATTTAACTCATTTAACTCCAGGAAAGGGGCCAGCCATAGACCCGTGACAAGACTCTGCATGCTGAGTGACCTTGGGCAGGTTCCCTCCCCTCTCTGAGCAACTTTGCCCTTGTGTGTTAAGTGGACACGCCAGGTCCCTATTAGTGCTGGGGTAGCCCGACCCCCAGGAACAGCCTTTTTCTTGGGTTTCACACCATCACATCTCCCCCCACCCCATCCAGTTTGTGTGCGTGGAAAGCCTGGTGACCGCCGTGGTGGACATGTACCCCAAGGTCTTCCGGAGGGGCTATCGTCGGGAGCTGCTCATCCTGGCCCTGTCGGTCATCTCCTATTTTCTGGGCCTCGTGATGCTAACAGAGGTGAGTGGCACGCGTGGCCGCGTGCAAACGCCAAGTGCCTGGGCTTTGGGGCAGGCACGTCTGACGTCACGTCCCTCCTCTGGCCCTGTCTGGCTGCCGGAGCCTGGGCCGGGCTAGTACCTTCTCTGCCTCTCAGTTTCTCCTCTTCCCAGCGGGTCGAGGTGAGAACGGAAGGCAGGTTCCTGTCGGGTCGTTGCCACAGGGTCTGGCATAAGCCGCGCTTGGCTGCCAACAGAGAGGGGTGAAGCCCCAAGGGGACCCTTGGGCTTTGCCAGTACTTAAGAGCGTGGGGATGCCTGGCTCGTGGCTATGAGTAAACTGGTTGCCTTTCCTGGGTCTCCCGTTCAAAGCAGGCTATTCTAGGGGGGCTTCTGAGAATAGGCATCCGTGATATTTGGGACCTCCGGGCACTCTGTTCCAGCCTCGGTTTTGTCCGTGGCCCCGTCTTAGCCAGCTTTTTCATTGCTGTGACCAGAGTACCCCCAAGTCCAACTCTGAGGAGGCCTCCATCCGTAGATGGCCGACTCCCGTGGGCCTGGGTGAGGCAGATGGTCACGGAGGAAAGGTGTGGTGGAGGAGAGCAGCTCAGCTTGTGGCCGGGTCAGGAAGCAGAGAGAGACGGAGAAAGGGGGCTTCAGGGCAGATGCACCCTTCCAGGGCACGTCCCCAGTGACCCTACCTCCTCCAGCCACACCCACCTCCTACAGTTACCCCCCCCAGTCAGTCCATTCCGACTGGGGTGGACTGCTGAGGCCACGGCTCTCGTGATCCAATCATTTGAACCCCTGAAGAGTCCTGCATTCACAGGAGCTTTGGGGGACACCTCACGTCCAAACCAGCACAGTCCCTAGTGTTGCTCTGGCCAGGCCAGCCGGTGATTAAGGAGGGTTCTCCACGGCCCCCCAAAGACAGTCTTGAGAAACCACGCTTCTCCCCACTCCTGCAGCCATCCTGGCAGACACGTTCTAAAGTGCCTCGGAAGGGTGCAATTTGGTGTCTCTCTCCCCACATGCACAAAGGTAATTAATTTTAAAAAAAGAAAAAAAAAAGAGCGCGCTGAGAGAAAAAGGTTTTGTAAGAAAGAAAGAAGGGAACTCGGCATCAGTCAAAGCAGCTGATGTGACGCTGGGGTCAGCCTAGAAAGCCAAGCCTGTGAGCGGGTTGACTCCTCCTTGGTGAACCTCCTGTCTTCCACCTTCAGGTCACAGGCCAGCTCCTCCTGGGGATACCACTGCTTCTGCCCTTCTTCTCTGACACAGCCCCCACCCTCCAGCAGATCGCTCCTACTCAGACCAGCCTCCCTCCCACCTTGGGTCCTTAGGTCCATCCCGTGTCCTAATCCGCCCTTCACCCACCTCCCCGACCAGACCCGTGGGTCCGTGAGAACCAGAGCTGGCATCGTCCAGCTTTGTGGCCCCAGAACCAGCTCAGGCCTGGCCCCAAGCCGAGGGTGCTCAGTGGCATTATTCCAGGCTCTATTATTGCTGCTTCTCGCCATCGTCAGCTTCGTGAGCCTGACAATCAGCACCTGAGCAAGTGAGGGGACAGGGTGGCGCGGCATTTCCTGGTCCCTCTCACCTCTCCCCACACAGGGCACCCCGGGCGCTGCAGTTAGCCGAGCCTCATTAAGCACCGATTAATTACACAGAGCAGAGTCTTTTGTCGCATGCAAATGCGGGGGTTAACCCGATGCCTTGAAGAGGCCAACAGGGAGAGGGTTACCAGAAGAGCAAGCGCTGGCACGGGTGTCCCTGTCTTGGAGCGCTGCCCACCCCCAGCTGCCCCCAGTTCGCAGAGCCTCTCCCCTGCCTTGGGTCTGCCCACGGGGTGCCTCAGGACCTCCAGGGACCATCAGGAAACCTGCGCTGTAGCCAGCTGCAGTGCAGGCGCCCTGGCTTCACATGCCAACCTTCGGCCTTTGCAGGGACATATCTGTGGGCCATTGCACCAGGGAATTTCTTTAAATTGCCAAACGGACCGTGTCCGCCTCCGCCTTCATGGTAATTGCTGGCCGGATCTTCTCCCTCATTTATATACATTAAAAGCTCAGCTCCAGGCCAGCGATCTATCATCCTCTCAGGCAGTGTGGTGAGTGGGTAAGGCTCTGAGCCCTGCAGCCAGACCGCCCCTCCGAGAGCCGGCTGATCACCTGCGGGAGGGATTCTCACCTCTCTGTGCCTGAGTTTCCCCCAGTAATCACTGGGGATAACCATAGTCCCTATCTTGTAAGCACATGGGGACAGTAAGACAAGTGGATTAAGACCCAGGATGCAACTGGGCCTACAGTGGCACACACCTGTCATCCCAGCAACTCAGGAGGCTGAGGCAAGAGGATTGCAAGTTCGAGGCCAGCCTCAGCAACTTAGCAAGGTCCTAAGCAACTTAGCAAGACCCTGTCTCTAAATAAAAAAATGAAAAGGGCTGGGAATGTGGCTCAGTGGTTACATACCCCAGGGTTCAATCCGTAGTACCAAAAGATAAATTTAAAAAAGAGAGAGAAAGAGAGGAAGGAAGGAAGGAAAGAAAGGGAACAGCCAGGTACTGATGTGCATGACAGGAACGTGTTCTGAGAAGCCTGTCCTCAGGCAACTACTTTGTTCTATGGAGCATGACTACAATGTCACCAGGCAGTAGTCTTAGGAGACTGTCATTTATGCAGTTCATTAAGAAACATCATCAGGAGCTGGGGCTGTAGCTCAGTGGTAGAGCGCTTGCCTAGCATGTGTGAGGCACTGGGTTTGATCCTCAGCACCACATAAAAATCAATGAAAAAAATAAAGGCCGTCTGTCCATCCACAACTACAAAAAAAAAAAATCATCAGTTGAGGCATAGCTGTATTTGACAAATGCTTCATAAAAGGTTTCCTTGATCTCTTTGATGGTTTTGTTTTGATTTTGTTTTGGTACTAGGAAAGGAACCCAGGAGCGCTTCCCCACTGAGCCATATCCCTAGCCCTCTTTATGTTTTATTTTGAGACAGGATCTCCCTAAGTTGCTGAGGGCCTCGCTAAGTTGCTCAGGCTGGCTCTGAACTCACCGTCCTCCTTCCTCAGCCTCCTGAGCCACTGGGAAGCCAAACCCACTTCAAGCCTCAGACCTACCTCAGACCTGCCTCATCTGCACTGTAGCAGTCACAGACAGGAGACCGTAGATCAGATATGGCCCAGAGGGTTGTTTTGTGTCGCTCCTAACACATTTCTTTAAAACATGAAGAAGTCGGGCTGGGGTTGTAGCTCAGTGGAAGAGCACCTGCCTAGCATGTGTGAGCACTGGGTTCAAGTCTCAGCACCACATATAATAAATAAAATAAAGGTCCATCAATAACTAAAAAATATTTCAAAAAAACATGAAGAAGTCACCAACAAGTCAGAAAATTTCCTTGAATATCTGGCCTTCTGACGTCTCCTAAAAAATCCATAGATCTGGCATTGCAGCTACACACCCCCTCCCCAACAGTCATCACCCAGAGCTGTGTGGCCAAAGGGGCTATGTCTCTCCGGTTAGCCATGCTCCCCACCACTCCCCTATGCCCATCCTCCCATAGACTTTCAATCATCTCTAGATGATGTATCACACCTACTACAATGTCAGTACTGGGAAAGTAGTTGTTATTTAGGGAATAATGTCTGTCCGTGTTCAGTACAGATGTAGGGATTTTTTTTAAATTTTTTCCAATTATTTTAGTTCTGAGGTTTGTTGAATCTGTGGATGCTGATCCTATGGATGCAGAGGGCCAGCTATATATTACAGAGGCAGCGCATTCATCCCCTTCATCCCACAAAGATTGACTGTGCACCTACTGGGTGCCACCCTCTGGGCCAGAAACTGGGGCAGAGTTTAGGACAAGCCAGAGCCCTTGTCCCACAGACCCACACTCTGTATGATTCCGCGTGCATTTATCAGGGACCTACTGTGCACCACGCCCCATCCAAGGGCTGGAGGCAAGAGGAGGACCCGTGTGGGGGGGCAGGCCAGCAGGAGTGAGAGCTCACAGAGCAGCCAGTGCTTTTTATTTTATGACCGTGAATCCCTAACACATGCTTTGGAGGCCCAAAGAAAGAATGAGGTTAAGAGGGTTTTTTTAGAGGTGGTTGCATTTGATCTTCAAAGGAACTTGACAGGTGAAAGACTTGCTCTGTCCAAGAGGGAGTATGTTGAAGAAGGGAGGAGGACAAGTCCCAGCCCTGACTTAGGGAGCCCCCGGGTGATTTTAAACTATAGAGTGACACCGGTGGAAAGGTCCCTCAGAGAGCTGGTACACCAAAGCATTGCAGAGGGTGAGGCTGGAGTCGGGGAGGCTCTTCAGGAGGCTGTTAGCACCATCCGGGGAGTTGTGCTGAGTTTGTCCAACCTTGACTCTGATATTCCGTTCCATATTTTTGGCCCTCGGGCAGATGACAAAGGAGGGGCTGAGGCAAGATAACCCCCCCCCCACAGTCCCAGCAACCCCCAGAGGATGGGGCTTTGGGGACATCCAGGTGCAGTGTTCAGGGACAAGCCGAATCCCTACCAGTGGTAGCCGCAGAGCTGCAGAGCAGAGGGGCCCGCCCAGAGGCCAGCTGACTGACCCTGCTCTCTCACGTGTCTGTCTGGCGTCTGTCCCCACACCTGCAGGGAGGCATGTACATCTTCCAGCTGTTTGACTCCTATGCGGCCAGCGGGATGTGCCTTCTCTTCGTGGCCATCTTCGAGTGTGTCTGCATCGGCTGGGTGTATGGTGAGTCGACAGGCACCTGCGCACACTCGGGCTGCCTGTCTCGGCCCCGGTCCTGGCCAGGCTCGGGTCTCCATGGTGGTCCTTGTCTGTGTGGGCCTCTTCCTCTTTTCTCTTCTGGGACCCCTTGACCCCTTCCCACTGTGGGGGAGACCTTCCTGCTTGTACATACCTGCAGCACAGGGAGGGGCTCAGGGCCCAGGCACTGTGACCTCAGGCCAGTTCTTCCCTGAGCCTCAGTTTCCCCCCTCTGTGAAATGGAGCAGCCATGGCCCTGTCTCTGAGTAGGAGACAGTATGGGTGAAATATCCTGCGCAGTGTCTGGCCCTCGGTGACACCTGCCTCTGGTCCTTCCGTTCCCCAAACCAAACCCAAGTGCAGGCTGCCAGGCTCAGGGTCAGGTGGAGTGTGGCTGGGAGCAGCCACCTCTGCTCAGGGTCCGTCAGCTTCCGCCCTCTGCCCACGCAGGTCAGCCCCCCTCGCCATACCTGGCCTCTCCAGAGGGCTCACCTTCCTAACCTTTCTCCCAAATCTCCTTGCTGTTCTCTGGACCTGGCTGCCCAGGTCAGGAGAGCCCCCCTCCATCAGCCATCCAGAGTCCCTCCTGCCCACAGCTTATTCCAGACCGCGCCCACTGTGTCAGTCACCTTGGCACCACCGTAACGCAGCACCTGAGACAGGCTCCTTGTGAAGTGAGAGCTAAGTTCATGATGGCTCCGGGGTTCAGGAGATTCACGTTCAAGGTCGGGCGGCCCCATTGGTGAGGGCCACACAGTGTCGGGAATACGTGTCAAGGCCTCTCAATCCAAGAAGCAGAGAAAGAGAGATCAGGCAGCATCCCACGGTTCCTTTGGGAACCCCCCAGTGACCTATGGGCCTTCCATAGGCCCCACCTCCTGCAGGTCCATCCCTGCTCCCAATAGCACCGCCCTAGGAATCCAGCCTTTATATAGGTAACTTTGGGGGACATAAGACATCCAAATCCTAGCGCTTTTTGCTAGGTGTTAAGTATTCAGTAAGGTCCCTGCTGCAATTTCTGTGTCTCAGGGTCAGACAGAGTATTGCCTTTGGGGCAAGCACTTCTCCCAAGCAAGCAAACAGACACCTAACCTCTGCTGACTTTTGTACTTTGGCTGCCCATCTGCTTTATTCTGGACAGGAAGCAACCGGTTCTATGATAACATTGAAGACATGATTGGCTACCGGCCACTGTCGCTCATCAAATGGTGCTGGAAGATCGTGACCCCTGGGATCTGCGCGGTAAGAGCCCCACCTGCAGCCCCTCCAGTTACCCACCTACTGGGTTTCCCACTTTTCCACGTTGTAGCCCTTCAGCCTAGCAGAGGCTGGTACTGAGAAGGCTCATGACCCCTTTCGTCCAAGCCACCTGACACCCCGGGGAGCTGGGGTCACAGGGCCAGGCTCTGGGCATGGCAAGGCAGGACCCAGCTCTGCCACCAAATCGCAACTTAGCAAGACCCTGAGCAACTCAGCAAGACCTCTCTCTAAATAAAATATTAAAAAAGGGGCTGGGGATGTGGCTCAGTGGTTAAGGACCCCTGGGTTCCGTCCCTGGTACCAAAAAAAAAAACCAGACTCATCACTGAAAGTCTGAAGAACATCTTTGAAACTTGAAGACGTAGATAGGAAAAAATTAAAATTCCTAACTGGACAGAGGCTAGGGAAGAGACTCCTGGGAATGGGTAGGGAGCGCCTCAGCCCTGGTGACACCTCAGGATCCCTGGGAGTCTGGTACCCAGGGTCCCATTCCCTGTATGAAAGATGACTGTGGGGAGGGTCTCCAGGTCCTTCTGCCCCACAGTCACTGTGGACATAGGCAAGGGGACTTAGACCTATCTTGGGTAAGCGGGGCTGAAGACCCTCCCCGGGGACCTCTCTGTCTCTCTGCAGGGCATCTTCATCTTCTTCCTGGTCAAGTACAAGCCCCTGAAGTACAACAACGTCTACACCTACCCTGCCTGGGGCTACGGCATCGGCTGGCTCATGGCCTTGTCCTCCATGCTCTGCATCCCGCTCTGGATCTTCATCAAGCTGTGGAAGACAGAGGGCACGCTGCCCGAGGTGAGACGGGTCCGGAGCAGGGTCAGGAGGGCGCCCACGGGGGCAGAGAGGGACACAGGGAGGGCTGGTGAGCAGGAGCAGAGCCCGGCCCATCTTCAGGTCTGAGCTTCCTCCTCTGGATCACAGGCATGATGGAACCTGTCCCTACCTGTCACACAGGGAAGCCATGGCACACGTTCATCATTCCAGTTGTGTTGAGCGTGTCTCTGTGAGGCCCCCGGGGGGGGGAGCCAGGTGTGAACTCAGCCTCAGTTTCCCCATCTGTCAAGTGGAATAACAGCATATCTTAACGTATAGAGACGATGAGGATGTTGGAAGTCCACACAGGGAAAGCACAGGACCCAGCCCAGGAGTAGCCAAGTGTTAGTATTCAGTCTTCTGTTCACTCTATTCATCCTGACATTTGGGGACACCTAGTCTGTGTCACCCCCTTACTGGGCTCTCTACCTGCTGCATCTTTTGCACTCCTCAGAGCAAACCAAGGCCCTGCAGTTAACAGGTGAAGGAGATGGAGGCTCGGAGAAGTGGAGTCACTTCCTAAGATCCCACAGCCCAAAGTTAGCAGAGCAATTTTTAAAAACAGCTTAAAGTACATATCACAGAATTCATTCGTTTCAGATACACAGATAAATACACACATGCAGATGCTTATCACCTGTATACAGATGAGAAAACTAGCACACAAAGAAGTAAAACAAGTTTTTCCAGTGGGTGCACACCTGTCATCCCAGCAGCTCGGGAGGCTGATGCAGGAGGATCACAAGTTCAAAGCCAGCCTCAGAAACTTAGCAAGGTCCTAAGCAACTCAGTGAGACCCTGTCTCTAAGTAAAATACAAAATAGGGTTGGGGATGTGGCTCAGTTGTTGAGTGTCCCTAGGTTCAATCTCTAGTTAAAAAAAAAAAAAAAAAAATGAAAGAAAGAAAGCAACTTTCCAAAGAGACACGGCCTCTGAAAAATGGAGCCGGAACTAAAGTCTGTGTTCCTGAGCTTTGCTGTTTCAGCTTCTTTGACTGAACTGACTATGCTCCATTTCAGGGCCCCGTTTCTGCCCGAAGGCCACATCACACAGGGATGGCAGAAGTTGACTCTTGTCTCCTAGCTCAAGGATAGAGGGAGACAGGAGTAGGAAGTGTGTGTGCAGAAGCAAGTTCCAGCTCAAAGTCAATGTCACCCAATTCACCTGCTCACAGAGGGCCCTGGGCACACAGCCAAAAAGAGCAAGCCAGGAAGGAAGGTCCCTTTGAAACCTGCTCATTCCCAGAGCAAGTCAGGCTTCTCATTGCTTGTAAGGAATGTGGGTCAAAGGCAATTGGTTAATTCTGATCTGAGACCTAACACTTCCAGAAGGGAGCTGCCCTCGTGACTTTAAAAGTTCACCCACTGAACGCCCGCACATTGAGTGAACTTTCAGATGACCTCTTGATGTTCAGAAATGTTCTGTGCTTTCTGCTAGATCCCCAGAGATTTTTTTTTCTCAGCCCCTGGGTGTTAGAAAAGAGGGAGGGAAAGTACAGGCTGCTTTCCTGAGCTTCCTCCATCTCCCTAAACTTATACCCCTTCTGACCCAACCTGGACAACGTGACTTATGAAACAGCCAAGTCTCTGAAGGCGGTCAAACCCAGCTTCCAGGCCTCACAAACTTCTGCCCACAGACAGGAAGAATCTGGAGGGAAAGTGGGGACAACAGGACCTGCCTTGGAGAACTGCCCTGAGGGAAAATCATACTCATAGAAGTCATGTGTCAGTACTGTGGCTGGTCACCTCATCTCAGCCTCATGACAGTGCTAGACAGCCGGTGCCCTTATTTTACAGATGAGGAAACCGAGGCACGGACAGCTTAAGTTTCTTGCCCTCGTGCCGTGGTGGAACTGGGACCCAGACCCAGGCTCCTAGGTCAGAGCCTGAGCTCTAAACCCTGATCTAGGTCAAGAGCCTGACACAGTGCCTGACACACAGGAGGCCTTCCAGGAAGGGACTGTTAACCCATTTCATAGATGAGGAGAAGGTAGCTCACAGAGGTTAAGTGCAGAGGCTAAGCGGCGATTCAAACCGCAGCTCCTAGGTCCCCTCCCGTGGGTCCTGATCGTAGCTCTCAAGTCCTGATCACCTCTCGAAGGCCACGCAGTAGGCCACGGTCTTCTGCACATGCCATCATTGCTCCTTACCTAAGGCCAGGGGTAGGGAAGACCCACAGAAGCCAACACACCATTCAGATCAGATCAGTATGGCAGAGGCTGAAGCCCAGACCCCCGCAGCCCCTCTCAGACTGTTCTCCTCTCCAATCGTCTAGAAATTCCGGAAGTTGACAGTCCCCAGCGCCGATCTGAAAATGCGGGGCAAGCTTGGGGCAGGCCCACGGACGACGGTGATGGTTAATGACTGTGACGCCAAGCTCAAGGGTGACGGCACCATCGCCGCCATCACAGAAAAGGAGACGCACTTCTGAGCCACCTCCCGCCACCTCAATGCTTCTTCTCATTTCTTCTCTTCCCTCCCGTGTGTTTAAAAAAAAAAAAAAAAAAATGAATACCTGAGACACATACTTCTCCTAATGCTAGGGGCTTGCTCGTTTTGCACACAGGATGTATTAACAAGTTAACTTCCAGCTGGCCACCGTACCCTCTGGTTTAAAGCCAGAGCCCCCTGCCTCGCCCTCTCCCAGTGACCACGGAAGTATCCACCACAAGATAATACTGTACAGTGACTAGCACACCCTTCTTGCCCTCGGGTGGTTTTAATTAGTGTTTTCTAGGGATTAATGTATCATATTGTGAAACTTTTATACTTGGGCCTGTGGGCCGGTGGGATGGGGAGTGAGGCCTGGCCTCCTCTGTTGGCCTTTGAACCCACCGGTCCACATCTGCACTTGTCCCTGACCATCGGCAGCCGCCCCTCCTCCGTGCCCCCAGGGAGTGTTTTACTCTGAGCCTTCCCTTGGCCATGGACATGGGGTCTGCAGACTCAAGGTCACGTGGCAGAGAAGGACTCCTGATTTGTAGGACCCGCCCCCCCCCCCGCCCTGATCTCTTGGGCACTACCTTCCCTTCTCTGGGCTTCAGTGTCCCCATTTCCCCAGCTGGCGGGGAGGGAGCTAGAGTGGGTGACCTCTTTGCCTCACTGCCTTGCAGAGCTGCCACTGATATCAGCTTCTCCTGAAGACCCACGGGCCACCTCTGCCCTCCCTGCTGGACCCCCATTCCCACCTGCTTCTTTACAATCGGATGTATCATGGGACAATGTGGTGGCCATGTGTGTTTCCCCAAAACTCTGTTTGATCTCATCCCTGTTCCTAGAGACGGGCGGGGCTTCCTCCCATCTGGGCCTCCCCGTCTCCAGGCCCTCTGCTCTCCCCCTGAGTTCTGTCCCTCCATCCCAAGCAGGGCTGTCTGGATTGGCCATGGGGACTGGTCTCCGGGGTCAGGAGGCAGCATTTTTTTCTCCTTGCAGCTGCCCCAGCCAAGATCTGCAGCCTCCCAGTGAGGCCCGGAGCCGGGTTTCAGTCTGAGCCCCTCTGTGTGCCCAGGGCCACTTCTTCTCCTTCTTGCTGCCCCTGTGCTCACCCTCTTGACTGTGCTGGAGGATCTTGTGTGGCGGCTTCTTCCACACACTTTATTCGGGGGCTATCCCATCTGCCCTCTGTCTTTATCCCCTGCTAAAGAGGAGAATCGGCCATTCCTACTGGCTGTTCCTCTGTGTGATCCTGGGGTCTTCAGGGGAGGCTGGTACTGCACCCTCCCAGCCTGGCTTCTGGCCTTCCTGGCTGGTACCCCCCTTCCCTGTTCATCGGCTGCTGGAGGTCGGGAAGGTGAATTCTTTTTCCTTTCCAAACTGAAGCTGCATTTTCCTACAGGGGACCCATGTGTTGGATTCACCCCCAAAGTTTCCAAACTGCCAGGTTCTCTGCTCTGACCAGCCCCCATCTAAAACTGGAAATTTGCTCAGAAGGATGCCCAGCTCCCACTCTGGGCAGGTTGGGGCACCTTGTTCTGGAGCCCCCTCTTGGGCACACAGCTCAGGCCTGCCCATTCATTGGTGGAAAGTCCAGTGTCCTCCTCATGGGAAAGCCAGTGTCACCCTGAGCTGTCTGGCCCAGTGGACCCGGGAAGATGGCCTGCGTGTGTTGGTCCCCAGCTGCTGTCCTCCCGGCAGTCAGGGAGGGGGCTTCCCAATGCTGCTACTGTGTCCTCCACCACCAACTCCCTCACGGACCGACCGATAGATCTCTGAGGTCTCGTCTTTACGGACACACACGTGGTACATCTGGCACTTAACACTTGACACTTAACACTACTCATCGGGCAGGGTGGAGGGAGGCCGTGGGTGTGGGAGTTTTTATTTCTTTTTTTTTTTTTCTTTTCTTTTTTTCTTTTTTTTTTTTTTTTTTGTAATTTCCTACTAGTGTGTTTGGGTAACTTTAGGGGGGTGGGGCGGGCAGCGTGGGGGTGGGGGGAACACATCATTGTGATGACATTTTTGATATTCATTAGAAACAATACATCCTTTCTGAGATATTTACAGTATTATTAAAAAATGTAAAAGGTTGTACTGTTTTGCATAATGAACGTTTTTACTGGGGATCCAAAGGGCACAAGACTGCTTACTCATTTTTAAAAATTAAAGAAATGAACTACCACATTCTTGTTCCCGGCAGGGTGATATTCTTTGAGTTTTTTCTTGTTGTTGCTTTGTTGTTGTTGAGGGGATCGTTGTTTTACTCCCATGATATGCCTGCCAAACCATCTTGGTTCCATGTTTGGAGTTTATGGTCAGCATTGCCAATTGGAAACAACTGGAGCTGCCATTTCTTTCCGTTCACTGTTGATGTGGCACAGTGTGGCCACTTGGTAGCCGCAGGTTTTCCTCCATTTGCCCACACGAGCTTGTAGGTGGCTGGTAAAGCTCTGTATCCACACTGGCTATATCCTGAAGGAACAGTTCCCAAGCTCCAACAATGTTTCTAATATTGCTTAGAACTTAGACGAAAATCTCTAAATTTCTATCTGACATTTCCAAACGTCCGCTCAAGACCACAGAGCACATCTTGTCCTGCCAGTCCACAGTACAATCAACTCATCTCACAGTGTCTGCTCATTGCTATCCCTCAATTTTTTTTTTCTTCCAGTCCTGATCTCAGTGTTTACTTGTTTACCCTGTTGTGGTCTCTCACGTCTCTGAGGTGGTGATACCCGCTCACAGAGAAAGCATCCCACTGATGACATACACAGAGGGTCCCTGAGGACCTCGTAATTTCTTAGAGCTACAGGGATTGGTACAATCATCTGTTCCCTGCCACCTTCCCTCCCTGAGTCTGAAACACACATGTATGGGCAGCAAGACAAGAAGAGATTGAATCACAGAAATGTGGGTCTGTCTCCTTTCCAGGAAACCTGATTGGTAGGTCTTGAGTCTACAGAATTGGTAACATGAGAAATTAATTTACACCTCACATCTAAACCATAACAAGTTCTGATGACTGAGGGCAGGAGATGGATGTTTCAGCTCAAGCTGAGAGAACAAGTTCACCCATTCTCCACCTTTCTCTTCTACCTGGGCCTTTCACAGAACAGATGTTGCCTGCCACCCACATTGGCAAGGGCCGTCTTTTTTACTTGGTTCAAAGATGCAAATGAGCATCCCTTCAAGAATCACCCTTGCAGACACACCCAGAGGCAATGTTTTACTAGCTATCTGGGCATCCCTTAGCCCAGTCAAGTTGGTGTCGAACGACCGTCACACACCACTTTGGGGAGCCTCTGAGTGCCACCCCAACTATCACTAGGGATGGATCATCAAGGCCATGGAAAAGCTACAGATGGTGGTGAAGACCTTGCAAGAAGCCCTGAGGGTCTTGAGCAGCTTCAAAATCCTTTGGTCCCACAGGGTACCTCTTGAAGCCTCCATAATTTCTCAGAAATGATAGAAGTCCACTGGAACTTGCTGAGAGGGACAAGGGGATATATGAGACCAGTGAGAGGCATTGAGGACAGAAGGTACCACCAGAGCCCCTGGAGACCTGAAAGATGTCACAAGGTCCTGGGAAGCCAGTAGAATCATGGAGCCATCAGTGAGTGATGGAAGTGTTTGGGAGTTATGAGGGCCGAGGGACAGGAGTTGAAAGGGGCTGTTGAAAGAAAGGGAGAATCACTGGGGAGTTTTTAGGAGCTGTGGGGGGCCTTCAGGGTCCTTAGTCACTATTGAAAGTCATTACAGCCCTCTCTCTCTCTCTCCCCCCCCCCCCCCAGTTAGAGGGTAGAGAGAGGGGACAGAAAACTGTAGCATCAAAGAAGAATCAATTATTGATCAATTAAAGGATGATTTACCTGGGACAAAGCCAGGCATTTCCCATAAGCCTCAAAACAACCTCAACTGTGGTTTGTTCCCATTTTAAAGTAGCATAAAACAACTCGGAGAGACAGGAGGGGGAGGAGCTCTTTGAAGCCAGGCAATTCAACCCAGAGCCCTTCAGTTTTTTTTTTCCTTTATTTATTTTTTATTTTCTTTCATACCAGGCTTGGCCCCAGCAGCTATGGCAGGGAATGGTCAACCCAGAGCCTCTCCTAATCCTTGCCTTCCCGCCCAGAGTCCTGGGCACAGACAGACAGGTTGCAGAAGACTGGCCACCAGGTGGCGCAATTGCTAAACCCAGACTGGTGAGGTCCAAATGGAAACAAGGACCCTCCCAAGAGACAAAGGGTGCAGAGGTCCCACCTGGGTGCCCCAGTGAGGGACAGAAGGCTGCCTTTGACAAAAGGGTGTAAATCATTCTCATAAAGCCCTGCCCCTACCCCAACAGCCAGACACACCTGGGTTCAGTTCTGAACTCTACCTCCTGGCTGTTTGACCTTGGGCCAATGACTTTACCTCTCTGGTTTCAGTTTCCTCATCTATACAAATGGACAGAATCAGCCTGTTTTGGTCAGCTTTTTTGCAGTGATGACCAAAAGACCTGATAAGAACAATTTGGAAGGAGGAAAAATATATTTGGGGGCTCAGGGTTTCAGAGGTCTCAGTTCATAGACAATTTTTTTTTAAGAAAGAGAGAGAGAATTTTAATATTTATTTTTTAGTTTTCGGCAGACACAACATCTTTGTTTGTATGTGGTGCTGAGGATCGAACCCAGGCCGCACGCATGCCAGGCGAGCGAGCTACCGCTTGAGCCACATCCCCAGCCCCAGTTTGCTGACAGTATGCACCCAAGTGTCTGACACATAAGAAGAATGGGATCTCACTAAGTTGCTCAATCCTCACTAAATTGCTGAGGCTGGCCTCGAACCTGTGATCCTCCTCCCTTAGCCTCCTGAGCCACTGGGATGACAGGTGTGCACCCGGCTTTTACTAATTATTTTTTAAATGAAGAATATTGATTTTTACCTTCGAAAAAAACAAAATCAATGAAGCTGTTTTTAAAAATCCTCTCTCTCGGCCACCGAGAGGTTGGTCCCAAGTGAAGACTCTGAGGGGAAGGAAAAATGATTCTCTTAGGGTTAAAAGAAAGTGGTGAGCAGGCGTGGGCAAGAGCAAAGCCTTGTGGACTCTCCTCCAGTCCTGGGCTCTGGCCTCCCCTGGACAGCACATGAAGCAGCACCCCTCCTCTGGGCCACGTAACTCTTCATGACATCCACAGGCATTTTCTGGGCTTTTAGCTTTTGATTTGCCACAGCTGCTGGAGAGGGAAAGCAGTGTATCATTTGCCAACAGCTGACACTATGCGTGGTCCTGATTCCCTTTAGTCTCATTTGTGCATGAGGCTAGTTCTCCCTGCAGACACCCGTGGAGGGAGCTGGGATTGGCAGCCCAATGGACAGATGAGGAAACTGAGGCACGTGCTTGCACCTCTCACTGCCTTCTGGATATTTCCTCTTGAATGTTCCTTTGGGCATCTCAAACTCCATTTTCCCAGCGGAATTCATCTCCTCCACCTCCACCCCCAGCTGGTCTGTCACTCCCCATCTCAATAAATACCACCGCCATCCGACCACATATTAGTGACGCATCCACCCTGCCCTAATGGAGCCTGCATGCTAGTCAGTGGAGACAGGATAATGAACATCTAAAAACGTAGACATACACAATGTGGCAGAAGCTGATAAATAAAAAGAGAAGAAGCCTTGCCTTATGTTAGCCCAGAACAGTGTCTCTTAGGACCTGTGGAGTGACCTTGGATAGACCCCTACCTCTCTGAACCTTCATCCCCTCCCCTGCAAAATAGAATCCACCTCTGACTCAAAAAAAAAAAAAAGATAATATTAATAATAAAGAAAAGAAAAAGCAGCTGACTGTGCGCTCAGCACATAGTAGGTGCTCAGCCAAGGTGCTAGTTTGGATCTCACCCCAGAGGCAGCTGGACGCATTGCTCCAGTGCCCCGCTTCCCAGCCAGGGCAGCTGCAGGCCCCAGGGATGGGGTGTTTTGATCTCCAAGCCGCAGTGGGCTCCGCAGAGCTCGGCAGAGTCGGACAAAGAGCTGTTGTTCCCGCAGATCTAAAATTGCCTCCCCCTGATTGCTGCTATACAAACCCGGGCTGCGGCTCGCTTCCCCATCCAGTTGGGTCTATTTCAAGAACACGCTGATTAGCGCTGATTGCGCTTTGATTAGGTGGCAAGCGCACCACTCCGCCCCCTCCCCAGGCTCCCTGGGGAGCGCATGCTCCTGCGCTCCCTCCCCCACCCCGGGGGCCACCATCCAGGCCTGGGGTGCAACACACCCGGATGGGGTCCTCATTCTGCCTCCACCACCACCACGTCGGACTTGGGACCTCCCTCTCCCTTCTCCCAAATCTCTCTTCCGAATACAAAAAATGAGGGACAAAAGATCTAGAAAAGGGTGGCTTTCATGGTGGGCTTAGGGACCCTGCGCTGGGTCATTGAAACGATTCTTCCAAACGCCCCCATCTCGCACACACTTGGGCACACCTAAGCACCCACATAGAGACACGCACGCAGATACCGTCCTCGGGCCTCGCCCTTGGTAGGGATGGATGGAGCTTTAATATGCAGACCTTCCCTTAAGCAGCCTGTGACACTGACCTTGGGCATATGATCACATGCAAACCCCACCATCGTGTTTTGAGACATCTATTTTGGGTCCGTTTTGCAGGTGAGGACCTACCTGCAGCTAGTGGAGCTGATTTGAGGGTGCCCCCAAATTCTAGACTATGGCCTCTGGGGCGGGGGGATGGGGGTTGATTCTTGGAGTAACCTGGAAGTGTATTTTTTTAAATGCAAATTCTGGACTCCATTCCTAGAGACCTGGAATCAGGAGGTCTTGGACAAGCCCACAAATCTACATGTTAAGACACTGTCCAGGTGACAATGGGTATTGGAAGGTCAGTGGTTGGTTCTCTTTGGGGAAAGCTGCCTTCCTCTGATTGGTCATCTTAAGCATCAATCAATCCTGCCCCAGACTCCCTCCCTGACAGCTGCAGCCATAGGCAAGACCTATTCTCAAATGGTCTCTTCACACCCCACAGTGCTACCCACACTATAGCCCAAGCCCCCATTATCCCACACCTAGACCAAGGCCATCTGTGGTCTGTTTTCTACACAGCATATAGATGCGTCTGCTTAAAATTCAAAATATGAAATGCCAGCCCTCCCTCCCCCCTGCCAGCCTAAACCATCAGTGGCTCCCCATTGCTCCAAGGATAAAGATGATTAAACCCTGCACTGTGATCTACAAGGCTCTGTGAGAACTGGCCCCTGCCCACTTCTCCAGCCTCACTGTCCACCCCTAACTCCCCTTTTGCAGCCAGGAGACATCTAGTCTTCTCTAGATTTTTAGATTTCAACCCATTGTGCACCTGTCTACCCCAGGGCCTTTGCATTGATGTTCCTTTTCTCTCCCCTCTTCTATTTGCCTCTCATCCATTCATTAGACAGAGCTCTAAACTCCCTTCTAGCAAGTACCCTGAGAAGGATTGGACTGGCCTGGGGATAATAAGCTCCTGGTGCAAAGAAGGCAAGATTCTGCAAATCTGTCTAGAAAGAGCTTACGGAGGGAGTGTCTGCTTTCAATCCAAGCCCTGGATCCTTCTCCCTACCTAGGACAGCCTGAGCTTCTCTGGGACAAGTGAGCCTGCCATCTAGGGGTGTGGCGAGTGTGCATGCAGTGGAGACCAGACCTTGGTCCCCAGAATCTGAGGCAACCTTAGCCAAGCCCTGTCAACCTGCAGCGCTTTGGCTCAGAGACTAGAATCCTCATTTGACTGTCTGCTTGGCCCCTGGGTCCCTAACAGAGCTGGGATGTGGAACAGTCACCTGCCACCCCCCACTCCCTGCTTGGCAGGGTTTTGCAGATCTGGAGTTTTCTGAAGAGTGTGCAGATCCGCTCTCTCCTCCCTTCTCTGCTGCTCTGAGGGCCCCCTCCCCTCCCCAGCACCCCACACCTTTCGTGGACTCCCTCCTCTGCTCCTGCCCTCTTTTCCTCTGCAGTATTTCAGATCCTCTCCGATCCCTCACCCCCACAAGCCTCCTCTCCCCTCTCTCTCCCTCCTCGGCTCCTCTTCCTCTTGCCATCTTCATACTCTGCTCCTGGACTGATCACCTCCCCTCTCTGTTGCCATCTCTCTCTCCCATCTGTTTGCCAGACCCCGGGGGGGGGGGGGCTGCAGGCATCAGGACCTGCCAGGATATTCCTGCAAATGGCCTGAAAAAGTGACCCTGTGGGTTAACACGCCCCTGGGCAGGGGGGGCTTAAACCCTGCTGCTAGCCAAAGCCCCCAAGATCCCTGTTTGGGGATGGGGCTGTAATGTCACCACACTGAGGAAGGACAAGAGGTGAACTCAAGCCCACAGAAGCCCTTCCCTGATGTCTTGGAGCAGAAGAGAGCATTCTGGGGGCCAGGAGCAGGCCATGTGCTGGTGGAAGAAGCAAAGGAGGGACCCAGGAGAGAAATTATAAGTTTCAGAGTCAAGAGCGCAAGATCTGGAGTCCAAATCCTGGCGGTGTGACCCTGGACAAGTCACCTAACCTCTGTGGACCTCAGTTCCTGCCTCCCAGAAATGGTAGCCAGGATTTAAAGAGCTAACGCAACACCAAGTGCTTTGTTAGCACCAGGCCAAGCACACAGTGGGTGCTCAGTACCTTTCATAGGTTGTTGGAGATTGGCTGTGTCCCGGGCTTCACATCTGGGGTACAGGGTGGACCTCTGAAGCATTCTCTGTATTTCTAGATGAGCTCTCAGAGGGAGGAGGGGACTCCAGGTCTGAGGCCCCCAAGGCAGCTCCACGCTGATCATCTTCCTAACCTTCCCGATGACGGAGCCAATCATGGCAACTCACTGCCACGTAGCACAGGGAGAAGCCTATGTCTCGATGTGGGGCAGGATTTGAACCCCTTGATTACCTGGCATCGTACCCCAGCTCCAAGGCTGGTGTGGTGTCTCCACGGCCCACATCCAAGATGCGGGACATGGGCAGGAGGCTCGCCTGGATCCCAGGATTCGGTCCCCCACCCCCGTTGCTAGGCAACAGCTGCTCACTGCTAAGGGGACCATGGGGGGAGGGGGGCTGGGCGCTGCAGCAGCTGGCTCTGCCCTTCACAGTGGCACCCATGGGAGCTGTTCCCCGTGAGGCTCGGTGAACACTGGAAGCTTCAGAGCAGGGATTTGCCCAAGGTCACTGGAGATGTGAGTCCACCCATCCCAGTGCCAGAGCTTCAGAGCCGAGAGACCATGTGTGGTTCAGCCCCAAATTCCCGAGCCCAGTGTAGACGCTTGCTCAGCAATGGCCAAGTTCCTTCCCGTTGTAAAACACACCAAAGCTGGTGTGCGTGATGGACCTATTTATTATTTCCTTTCTGTCCCAAACCCCTCATCTTACAAGTGGAAAAAGAGCCCTAGAGAGAAGATGGGGAAGGAAAGGTGAGTCAGGATGCATCCAGCCCCAACTCCCAACCATGCCACCCACCAGGCCCTGCCTGCTCCCTTCCCCAGCGGCCCTCAGCATGGAAGCCCTGAGCCTCTAACACAGAGCTCACCCGGTCTCCCCAGCCAGATGGGGCTCCCTGGAGTCTGAGCTGCAGCTGAGGGGCTCTGCTCACCCGGAGCGCACAGTGGGTGCTTTGTGTAAGTGCCCAGAGCGCACAGTAGGTGCTTTGTGTAAGTGCCCAGGGCTGGCCTCGGGGTGCCTTGCTGAGTAAATAGTGGATACATGAGTGAGCATAAAATCCCTGCTCCCGGCCTTCCTAGTTCTCTTCAAAGCAGGGCCATGTGGTAGCCCAAGCCTCGAATTGGGCCGAATTCTGCCCCTGGGGCCACCCCTCACCTCCCCAGCCCTGTTCCTCCTCTGCCAGGCTGAGGAAATGCCCAGTCTTGCCCCACAGAGTGTCTGCCCGCAACCCCCGGGTAGAGGTGGATGTGCCCAGCCTTTGCTAGGACAGGTCACTGTCTGGGTCTGCAGGAACATGATGGCATTGTCTGCCCAGTGACCTGGGGGATGTGGGTGATTGGGGCCATTCAGAGGAGGGTGGCGTTGGAGGGAGCTTCCTGTAGAGATTTTCTAAAGAGGAAGGTGGGATCTGAGAAGCAGTGGTCGGAGGAGATGTGAGTACACTTGAGCACACACGTGGATGCACGTACACACACGTGACCCAAGCCCCCCACATCCACACACATGCAAGATGGTCATCTTGGTTCTCCCCCTAAAATGTTTCCATTGTCTTGATCTCATCTCAGACGTGGTCCTCCCAATGCAGCCAAGGAGCACAGGCGGTTCTGACATTGTGGACAGACAGACAAGCCTCCCCGAGGGGCAGGTGCCCACAGCTGAGAGGAGGCCAGCAGGTGCTATGTGCCCATCAGTGGTCGCTCTCCAAGGCTGGGGACTGGGAAAGTTTGTCCAATCGGCAAAGAGGGGCCTGAGGCCTTACTGGGTGATCGAGGGACTGTCGTTCAGGACAACTATTTACTCTGTCAATCTCTTTTACACACAGAAACAGCAGTAAGACAGGGACAGGAGAGGAGACACCCAGTTGGTCCCCGTGGGGTTAACAACCTTCAAGAATTTTTCACCAATTTCATTGAACAAAAGCTTAAGGAGGCCGGGCACAGTGGCACATGCCTGTCATCCCAGCAGCTCTGGAGGCTGAGGCAGGAGGATCAAGAGTTCAAAGCCAGCCTCAGCAAAAGCAAGGCCCTAAGCAACTCATCGAGACCCTGTCTCTAAATAAAAAATACACAATAGGGCTGAGGATGGGGCTCAATGGTCAAGTGTCCCTGAGTTCAATCCCTGGTACCAGCCCCTCACCAAAAAAAAAAAAAGTTTATAGATCGCCTATTCCGAGCCAACCACCATGCTAGATCTATGCTTTAGCCTCATGGAGTATAGATTTAAATTAGCAAGAGAAGGCAGACATCCATTGGCAAATAAAATGACGGTACAGTGAAGTCTGAAAAGGGGTCTTGGAACTGGAATCATAAGGCCAGACAGGTCACCTGACAGGTGGTCCACAGAGGATGCTCAGACGTCATCCCTGCAACCAACAGAGGGCCTACTATGAGCCATACCAAGATGTCCCCATCCTGTCCCTGTTTCCAGGAAGGTTCCCCTCAGTGGGATCCCAGGCCCCAGGGCTGAGTCCTCCTGCCACCCTCGGCCTCAGCTGCATGTTCAAAGAAGCAGCTGCAAAAACAGTCCCTCGGTGCTCTCCTGACATGTGGGCCCCTGCAGGCCATCATCTGAGGCCCCCATGCTGAGGCCGAACCTGGAGAGCGTTCAAGAGAGCTGGGATTCCAGGAAGTCTGCCATTTTGTTCCCTAATCCAGGGGGTTTAGCCCAGGGAAAGACAGAAAGACACCTGGTCCCAGTTACCAGGAACCCCCCCAAAACTACTGACCTAGAATTTACCCTCCACATTCAGAATGAGTTCCTCCTTCAAATGGAGCTCCAATCCTACCAGAAATGTCTAAATAATCCAGACTCCCAGGGCCTATCCTTGACTTACCAGTTTAGAATCTCCCAGGAAATTCTAGAATTTTTTTTTTTTTTTTTTTTGGTACCAAGGATTGAATCCAGGGGCGCTTAACCACAGAGCCACATCCCCAGCCCTTTTTTATTTTTATTTTTTTTAAATTTATAGACAGGGTCTTACTAAGTTGCTTAGGGCCTCACTGAATTGCTGAGGCTGGTTTTGAACTCACAATCCTCCTACCTCAGCCTCCCAAGCCACTGGGATTATAGGTGTGTGCCACCATGCCCAGTGAAATTCCCAAATTTTTAACAAGCTCCCTCATGATTAGGAACCACTGCTCTGAAATAGAGCAAATCTCGCCATAGGATAGAAGGGAAAACTGGGGCCCTGGAATTAGAAAGCCCCAGGTTTAAATCCTATCAGACTCCCTGTGTGACCTTAGACAAGTCGCCTAACCTCTCTGAGGCCTGTTTAATGGGGAAATGGAATGTAACTGCAATCCCTCCCTCCATTGCAAGGAATGTGTATGAGGTATGGCCAGTTACTGATGCATTGTGGGTGCTTAATCAGTGGCAGATGTTTTCCTAGTTGTCTTTGAAGGATGTCCTTCTAGATGTTTAGACAAACAAACAAACAAAAAAAACAAGACAAAAAAAAAAAAAAAACAGCGGCTTATCTTGGTTCCCTAATAATTTCCAGGGCCACTGGCAGAGCTGCCTCCTTGTTCCTGCTCAGATGGACATGCTGGAATCTCTCAGGCAGGTCTCCTTGGCTGCAGCGGAGGTGACCAGGTATGTGCTTTCCACAGCAGAGGCAAAGGGGCAGAGAGAGAGAAGGGTCCCCCAATGTCCCCGGCAAGCTGATGGGTGGAGGGACCAGTCCCTCACACAGCCCTGATGGGAAGAGGAGGAGGGACCCAAGGATGGCTTAGAGAGCACACAGGCCCCAAAGTGGGTCAATGCTGTCCTGGGCACTCCCCCTCCTGCCCACAGCCCCGCTGGCCATGCCACTGTCATCTTGCAGTGTCCCCTCCCCTGCCTGGGCCTTCGACAACATTTTTTCCCTTACCTCTTGCCAGTGCAGGCAGAGGAAGTTTGGGACAGCCAGGCACACAGCACAGTACTGCAAGGGAGGTACGTGGCTTCGTGCTGGGTGTCCCAGAGGGGCTTGTCGTCCACCTCTTCTGGCTTCATTTAATGGGGGACTGGGAATCAGTGCAGTGGCCAAAATAGTTCAGGCTTAAGGGCACCGAGAGCAGGATTCTAAACCCATCAAATCCCCCCACTTCCGAACTTGAGTGGTCTTGTGCACGTGGCCCGATTTCCTCCAAGTCTTTGTTTCCTGATCTATCCATTGGGCTGCTGCAAAAATTAAGTGAAATAGTTTCTAGAAAAATCCTTACTTGGGGCTTGCTGAGAGGCATTAGAAGTTGAGGTTACTCCTTAGAATACCTTAGTAACACGTGCTATGCATCTAGGTTTGGGAGTTGGCCAGACCTGGCTGGAATCTTGGCTTTGCCCCTCTGAACCACGTGACTTGGGACAGGAGACAGAACTTGTCTGTGACTCTGTTTCCATATCTGTAAAAGGGAGACTTTCGCCTCCTGGGCTTCTTGATCCTCAGATCACATGCAAAGATGTTCATAATAGAACATGGTAAGGAGGACACTTGCAGCCCAGGATAGCTGTTAATAATAATTGGAAGTGATGTGTGGATTCATTCACTACATGCTTATCCATCAATCCGTAGCCAGCAGGGCTCCGGAATCTAGCAGAGAAAAAGACTTATGTGCTCTGGGGCCCAGAAGAGCTCACCGAGAAGGGGACAGATGATCCTAGTACAGGTTGGCACTGAGACACCATCTCCAGGACTCCTTGTGGGGATGCCTGGTTTCGTTCAATCCCTTTGTTCATCAGAGATGTCTGAGGAGGGTGCGGGACCTAAGTTACCCAGCTGGGGAGGGAGGCTCTGGGCTTCAAGACCCCACACCACATCCCCGATGGCCTCTGCTCCTCTCCATAAGCCTCTGCTGCTGCTGCCCTTAGGGATCGGGCCTGAGCTCCCAGAGAGCGGCCATTCAGAAGCAATCAGAGGTACTTGTGACTTGGCCAGCTTCCCGGCCACCCGTGGCCCAGCTGCTCAAAATGAAGCCCAGAGGCCACTTGATCTGGGTGGCTGTTTCTCAAGAGCTCTCATGCCCATATCTCCAGGAAGTGAGCACCTTTTCCCACCAGCCCTGGGTGGCAAGGCCCTGCTGAGATCCAAGTCTGGGTGCTTGGCCAGAGGCAGAGGGGAAGAACCACAGGGAGAGGAGGAGTCCACAGGGAGAGGTCTCAGAGGAGGCCTGTGGGGAGTTAAAAGGGATACTACCAAGTTGGGAGCCCATTGGGAAAGAGACTGGATACTTCTAAGTGTTGGTGTCCTCATCTGTAAAATGGGACAAATGATTCCCCCCAAGATTCTAAAGAAAAGCATGTGATATGCTTCCAGATTTATCCCTGGCATAGAGAACATGGTTCAAATAAATGATTTTAACTAAGATGGTAAGAGATGAGGCCCAGTCTATGGGGCACAGACTCCCACCTTCCCTCACTGCTGCCCCTTTGCTGGTATTGGTCAGCCCCATGTCCTGAACTCTCCAAGAGGGATGGCAGCACCCTGGGGTGGGTGGGGGGCTTCATCCGCGCCCTCCCCCACGTTCACACACCATTCATAGGCAGAAAATTGAGGAAGGCAGCAACAGCACTCAAGCCCCCTCGCAGCCTCTCAGAGACAAAAATAGAGTGTGTTCCTGTCAGACACATTATGGCGCTGTCAAAGGTAAATGAACTCGCGCCCTTGAATTATTAATGTCACAGGTCTATTCCGTGACAGTATGAAAGAGACATAAATGCTTATCAAGAGATAAAGAAATTCGAACAACAAACATGACAAAGAACTATGATGGCCCTTGGGAATAGTTGATCATGAGGTTCCCAGAATCCAGGAGCCAAGAAGATAGGGAAACCCTGGGTCCCCTGTAGGTAGCGTTTCAGGACCATGGAAAGCGACACAGGTAAGGAAAACGTGGTCCTGGAACAAGTAGCGTTTCAGGACCATGGAAAGCGACACAGGTAAGGAAGAGAGGCTCATCAGCATGGTGGCCAGGCTTCACCCAGGTGTATGGTCTAGGTGGGGCCCCTGGGGGAGCAGAGAGCATGGCTCGGAAATCTCTCCCCTCCTGCCACCCTGGATCCTCTGATTCTGAGGACAACAATCACACCTGTGTCGCCCCAGCTCAGATGCCTCCTGCTCAGACTGTGATTGCTTTTGCCTATGCCACCGTTAGAGCCTGGGACCCCTCGGGCTACAGCCTTGAATCCCCAGACTCTAGCTCACCGTGGAAACCACTGGACCCAGTGCCCACTCACCTCCTCCACAACAAGAGGGACTGGAGCATCAGTTGAGGGTAATTGTCTTTCAATTCGAGGTAACTAATCAGCACCATGATATATATATATATATATATATATATATATATATATATATATATATATACACACACACATATATTTTGGCTTGGCAGCTGTGACTGCTAATGGAGTTCAAAGCTGTCAAATTGAAGGTAATAATTGTCTCCTTTAAAAAAAAACCCAGTTAATTAGCATAATCAGAGAATAAATGGGCCAAGATTCTAACCCAATGTGGGAGATGAATGTGAATCGTGGTACCCTGGGAGTCTCCAGTGGAGATATTGACACCAGCCAGGGGGTGGAGGTCACCAGTTCAGAAGGAAGAAGAGAAGAGTGCAGGAAATCTTGTGTTGATGTGTTTGGGGGCTGTGACCGTGTACGTGTCGCCAGGAAGTGTTATTTTGCGTAAAGCCCACCCCTGTTTGGAAGGCAGCAGTGTTCATCTTGGCATTTTTCCAATCCATCCCTTTGATGTGTATTTACTGAGCACCTGCTGGGAAAAGAGCCAGGATTCGTTCTTGGTGAAGAAACACACACACACACATTCAATTGGAGTTCATAGAGCATCCTCTCCACCCCCCAGTTCCCTCTTCTGCCTTCCCACCCCCAAAGAGGTTCTCTTTCTGGGTTGTCAAGGGGAGAAGGGAGCTTATTCTAAGTGACACGTGTGGGAAGGGCACCTAGAGGGCTCTAGGAATTGAAGGAAATCATCTCTTACATCTCTCAACATCATTTCTCAATCATGGCAGGCGATGACTTGCCTCATCTTGGGCTTTTGGAAAGACTGGGAAAAAAACATAACAAATCACAGAAAAGCAGCCTTCCTATGCACTTGAATAAAAAGTGAATGTTCTATGTGCTTGAAGTTGGCCAGAACATTCCTTTAGTCCTCCCCATAACACTATTGAGGGGTACCCTTAGTATGCCCATTGTCTAGATGAAGACATTGAGGCAGAATATGGTTAAATAACTTGTTCCATGTCACCTTTCTAGTGAGTTCCAGAACTAGGATTTGAATACAAGAAGCTTAAATCCAGAGTTCAAGTTCTGAAGCCTCAAGGGAATGCAGTCAATTTATGTTAGAGAAGGTCGAACATCCATGATAAAGGGTAGGGAATAGAAAGGAAGTGACATCTATAAGGTGCCACATGCATGGAAGCACTGATCTGAATCCTGAGGACACAGGGGCACTAAGACCTGGTACCTCTCATCAAGGCATCTGCAGGCTGAAGTCAGGAGTGGCGGACACACACTCACCTCTGGTTCTTGGGGAATTATTTCTGTGCCCTGGTCTTGTCTGGGCATTCTTGGGCAAGGGTCTGAGTTGGGTCTGTACCCAAAACAAGGATTCAAGTTTGCATAGTTTGTTTGGGAAGTTAACCCTAGGAAATATTGATACCTACTGTTTAACTAATTACCCCCCCCCAATGTTTAGTGGCTTAAAACAGCAAACACTTATTATCTAATTGCTTCTGAGTCAGGAATGTCAGAGTGGTTTAACGGGGTGGTTATGGCTGAGAATCTTTCTTGAGGTTTTGGTCATGTTGTCACCTGGGCCTGCAGTCATGGAAAGGTTTGGTGGAAGCTAGAGGATCCACCCCCCAAATCATGTACGTAGTGGTTTGGGGCTTCAGTTCTGCACCACATGGACCTCTTCATAGGGCCAGAGGACATGATAAGACAGAGAGAGATGAAATGACATGCATGTGACGATGTGGCTCAGGGGGATCACCCCAAAGGATGGTCATGAAGATAAACTGAGACGACATCCCCATCACCCTGGCTAAGTCCCCATCTTTCCAACTCCACATATCACCTCTCAGTCTCCAGACACCCATGCTCCACGACTCAGAGCTCTGATGCTCAGAGGAACCCAGAGACACACTGGGGATGGGAGCAAATTATTACAAAAGTTCCTGCCAACTTCAATGCGTACACACACACACACACACACACACACACACACCACTCTACTTGAAACAGTTCATTTTGCAGAGTGCAGACAACCAGAGAGAGCTGTCAGTAGGAGCTTCTGGCTCTAGGAATGAAGTTTGGAACCTAAATGGTCCCCAAAGACCTCTTATTTCCAGTCCATGAGGTCTGAGATGTTCTCTGATTCCCATCTTAGGAATTTCTCCTCCTCCTTCCTCATCTCCATTTCTATCTCCATGCCCTCTCCTCTCTCTCTCTCTCTCTCTCCATCTGTGTTTATCTCGCCCCCTACACCCTCTCATCCTAAGGAGACCCAGCCAACTAGCTGATCTTGGAGGCCTCCCTGCCCTCTTAGGCTCTGATCTCTGCAGCTTTTACCCTCCTCTGAGAAACAAAAGCCCTCAATGAAAAGGCAGAAACCAGGACTTGGCTTCTCTCTCCGCTGAGATGAGCAAATCTCTTCAAAGCTCTATCGCCCCTTCCCACAGGGCAATTGGAAGAACTCGAAATACCAGGAACTATAAAAAGATCTCCTTAATGTAGCCAAGATGGCACCAGTACCACCAGCCAAGGGCACAAACTGTGATCAATACTGCCACTTTCCCAGAACAGTGCCAGAGACCCTCAGGGGAGGGCTCAGCTGGGAACCCAAATCTAATAGACTCCCAACTCTGGGGAGCTCTGAATCCTATAGCTGCTGTAGCCCTTGAGCATCCTTGATGTTCGACAGCCATGTCTGTCTTGTTTCCCACTATGTCCAGTGGATCCTGACACTTGGGGTGGGGGCTCCCCAGTAGCACATTGCATGAATGAATGAGAACTTGAGTCCATGTACTCAAGAGCCAGAGGGGCTCTTCCTGTAATTTTGCCCTGATGTATTTCCACAAAGTCCCTCACCCCTGCACCATGCATGGTCTAAAGGAACTTTGGAAGAATCTACCACCCACTGACATTGGTTCAGCCAAAGACACACCTCCCATGGCCTATGATAATTCTATCCAGAGGGAAGAAAGTTCTTCTCTACTCTAATTTACTTCTTCTTCTCCCACATGGCCACGTTCCAATGGAGACAGTGTGGGGTAGCGGGGCACAGTGGTGCATGCCTGTAATCGGCAGGAGGATCCTGAGTTCAAAGCCAGCCTCAGCAACTTAGTGAGGCCCGAAACAACTCAGTGAGACCCTGTCACTAAATATAATACCAAAAAAAGAGGGGACTTAGTTGTAGCTCAGGGGTAGAGCACTTGCCTAGCATGTGTGAGACACTGGGTTCGATCCTCAAGACCACATAGAAAAAATAAATAAATAAAATGAAGGTATTGTGTCTACCTAGAACTAAAAACAATTTTTTTAATTTAAAAAGGCTGAGGATATGGCTCAATGGTTAAGTGCCCTGATTCAATCCCTAGTACAAAAAAAAAAAAATGAGGGCTGGGGTTGTGGCTCAGCGGTAGAGCGCTTGCCTAGCATGTGCAAGGCCCTGGGTTCGATCCTCAGCACCACATAAAAATAAGTAAACAAAATAAAGGCATTGTGTCCAACTACAACTAAAAAATAAATATTTTTTAAAAATGAAAATTCCAAGAACCACAGGGAGAACTGGGCAGACTTGCAGAGCTGGTAAAGAAATGGTAGATATTTTCCATCAAGACTTCACCTCAAGAACCTGTCTCACGTTAGGTTCCCCCAGGAACAGAGCTGGAGGTAAAGAATCAGAAGACAAGCAGCTTATTTGGGAGTTGAGTCCATAAAGCCTGATAAAGCTGTGGGGAGAGGAGAAACAGGAAGGAAGTAACGGAATGGCCCATGGCCAAGCAGGCTGGCACATGGGCGACCCTCAGTCCCTCAGTAGGGAGCACTTCCAAGCATCCCACAGAAGAGGCTGGACGCTGGGTGTTCATCCTCCAACGCATCCTCCAATCCTTGTCCCACATGGACCAAGGGCTGCTTCCAGGGGTGAGAGGTTCCAGCAAATCCAACATGCCCAAGGGGACCAGGAGAAATCCCTTGGGTGAAGAGCCTTGCCACCAGAGCTACCCACAGCACGCACCATGGCTATCACGTAACATTAACCACGGGGCCCGGGGTGGAGCCCCCTGACCATGCCATGAGCCACGCTGTCAGCATCCATGAGCAGCTCTTTCTTCCCTTCCCAGTCTCCACACAGCCCTGGAAGGTTCTGGAAATTGCCCCACGCCTTGGACAGACCAGGAAACTGGGATGCAGAGATGACATAACTCCCCCAAGGCCGCCCTGTCAATAAAAGAACCAAAGCAAATTAAAATCCCTGCTTAAATCCTAGAGGAAGAAGACTGGCAGATGAATAAAATATGTAAGGCTTTCAAAGGTGATAGATGCTATGTAGAAAAATAGCAGGGGGCAAGGGATTGGGGAGATGTGGGGGGAAGGACTGAAGTTAAGTAGGGGGATCAGAAAAGGGTTCCCTGAATGACAGCATTTAAATCAAGATTTGGAGGAATCAAGGGCAGGAGCATCCGTGTGGCTGTTTGAAGGAACCAAGTACCAGGGAGAGGAAACAGGAAGTGCAGAGCCCTGGAGCAGGAGACGGTCCAGAGAGCAGAGAACAAGACAGCCATCATCAGAGGGGACCGAGAAACAGAGGCAGGCCTCTCAGGGGATAGGGTTAGATCGCACAGGGCCTGCAGGGCTGCAGGGTGGCCAGTTTCCACTTGGAGGTGGCTTCTGGCAGAGGAGGGACCAGTTCTTTTTTTTTTTTTTCTGAACTTAGGGGTGCATAACCACTGAACCACATCCCCAGCCCTTGTTTGTATTTTATTTAGAGACAGGGTCTCACTGAGTTGCTCAGCGCCTCACTGAGTTGCAGAGGCTGGCCTTGAACTCTCGATCCTCCTGCCTCAGCCTCCCGAGCCACTGGGCGAGGGACCAGTTCTGATTGATATTTAACAGAATCTTCTGTGGCTACCGGGTTAAGAAAAGAAGAAAGCAGTGTATGAATGAATGAATCAATGAGTATCCGGATCCCTTTTCACAGATTAGTTTTATCTACTTTAACGGAGTGATAGAAGGTGAGAAATAGAAGGGCGACCCTGGTGGAACATGCACATGACATACGAGTCTGGACTTGTGCCCAGCACACTGGCAGCTGGACCTGGCGGGAAGTGGGACTCTGTGGGGTCTCTGCAGTCCTCCTGCCCCCGTGCTCCTGCCGCCCGCCAGCACAACCCCAGGCATCTGGTGTGATCACAGACATGAAAGTCGGTTCCATGCAGAGAAGATGATCAGAAGCCTTGTGACAACTGTTTTTGCTCCGAGAACAGCTTTCAAGATGCCCTGGGCTGTCCTGGGCAGCTTTCTCATCTTCCCCAAGTCCTGGGCAGCAGGCCCAGACCTTCATACTCCTTCCCAACAGGACAGCACATGAGCTCACAGGTGCCCAAATGATAACACACCACGAGGGTATCCTGCTTCAAAGGGAGGAGAGACCTGCAGCTGCCTACACAGCAAACTGCAGGGAGCTAGTTCAAAATGTGGCCAGCAGATGCCTGAAATTCCCCCAATAGAGCATTTGTTCCCTTGAACTAAGCATTGCATGTTCTCTCTCTCTCTGTCTCTCTCTTTCCCAGGAAGGGAAAAAAAATAAGGGAAGAAAGAAGCAAGGGATGGCAAGACAAAAAAGAAAAGAAATGGAAGACCCTAGTGAACAGCATCTCCTAGTGAAGATATATCTCCAAAGGCTTTCTATTCATAATTTCACTGAATCCAAGCAATGGCCCTCAATAGGCCCATTTTGCAGATATGAAAATTGAGGCTCAGAAAGTTTCAGTTATTTGCCTAAAGACACAGTGGAGGAAGGGATAGAGCTAGGGCTCTGTGTTCTGATGCTGATCCTGCCTATATCTAACATTCTGATGTGGGGCATGCTCTGTGGTTCCTTGGAAGAGTCAGGCTCAGGCAAAGGAGCTTGGAAGAGGGGAAGATACAAGGTGAAAGAGTCAGGGATGTTTCTGTCTTGAGACCCCAGATCTGGTCCAGTTACCAGACTGTGATTAGCTCCAAGTGCCCTGGTTTCTTCTTTTATCTCTTGTCTTCTCCCAAGTGGTCTCCCTTCCTCCCTCCCTACCTCATCTCTCTCCATGCCAGGGATTGAACTCAGGGGCATTCAACCACTGAGCCTCATCCCCAGCCCTATTTTGCATTTTATTTAGAGACAGGATCTCACTGACTTGCTTAGTACCTCATTATTGCTGAGGCTGACTTTGAACTCGCGATCCTCCTGCCTCAGCCTCCCAAGCCGCTGGGATGACAGGTGTGCGCCACCACAACAGCCTTCCCACCTGGTGTCTTAAAGTCCCTTTACCGCTGGAACCATTCCGTTCAGCCTTCAATTTGCATCCTTCAAGTGGTAATTAGTCCAGCATTCCCATTGGAGATCTTATTCCCAATCCCACCCACTCCCCTCCCCCACAAAAAAAAGCATACAATTATTCATCTGAATAAAACAGATCTCTTTCTTTGTGGGAGGAAAACAGGCTGCTGAGAACATATGATTTTCTGTACATTGTTATTCCCCTACACACAAATAAAAGGAAGAATATTGTTTGTTTCAATTGAGGGACAGAAATAGAGGAAGAGGCTCCCATTCCAACAGGGGAGGCTGGATGGGCCAGGCGTGTGATCAGAGTGGATTAGGGCGGGAAGGAGACACTGGCCAGACCCTAATGAGGAGGCCAGGAGGCCAGGCTGGGCTGCCGGACATGCTGATGGGGCAGCCTGTGCTGCGGGCAGCATGGCTGGCCTGGGCCCTGGTGGCCCAGCCCGTGGCCATCTCCGTCTTCCTCTGGGTGAGCACAGAGTCGCTGTTTGGAACTGTCAGAAGTGATTAATTCATCAGAAATTTTTTAAAAAAGACAAAACCCCAGCACACTGGAAAAACTGGCTCTGACTCAATGGCTCGTTAATACGCCAACCCTGATCGGCTCCCAGATGCTAATTAAAGCCACTCTGAAGACACGGTGGCCTCCTGAGGGCTCCGGCAGGAACTTCTCCCTCGGTTCCCTTTGCAAAGGCACCCTGTAGGCCCGCGAGAGGTGAGCATGGAGCAGAAGGAAGGACAGGACGGGGAAGGAGCGAAGCCACAAGCTTCAGCCTGATCCCCAGTCAGCGGGGCTCAATTCTGGCAGCAATTTCATCATATCCAACTTTGCACCCAGCCCTCGGCCCAGGGCCTGGTACAAAGGGGCTCGACAGACTCACGAATGAGTGGGCTCTAATCCACGATGGAACGTAGAAAGGTGTTTGAATCAGGACTCAAGTGCTCTGTGACTCCGGAGGAAGAGGAGATCAAGGCAGGCTTCCTAGAGGAAAAAGCATCAGAAATGGGCCTTCTAGGAAAGAGGCAGAGTCTGGTCCCAACCTGCCTGGGGATGCTCTGAGCATCTTCTCATTTCATCCTCAAAATAACCTAATGGTTATTAGATGCATTTTTTAAATATTTATTTTTTAAGTTTTAGGTGGACACAATATCTTTATTTTACATTTATGTGGTGCTGAGGATGGAACCCACTCCCTCGTGCATGCTAGGCGAGCACTCTACCACTGAGCCACAAGCCCAGTCCCGGTTATTATATCCATTTTGCAGATGGGAAAACTAAAGCAGGTTCAAGTTAAGTCCTATACTCAAAAGTCCCACAGCCAGGAAATAAATAAACTGGGACTTGAATTTAGGTCTTTCTGACATCAACGCCACGGTCCCATGGAATCTGGAAGAACCATTCTGAGAGCTGTAGCCGGGGGACACCTGCTCAAAGTTCCCCAAAGATGGGGCCACTCATTCATGGGGTCACTGAAAGGATCCCAACTCCAGTCCATTCCAAGACCCCTTTTGCTCCCTCCTGCTGTGGGCTCCCGTCTATAAAGGGGGTCAGGCTGTGAGTCCCACGGAGGTCTGCAAAGGGCACCTTGATGCAGATGTGTCCTCCAAGGGCTCCTATGGGGATCTCACGAATACATGTGCTCAAGGTGATGGGCTCAGCTTCTGGACACAATCAGCACTGTCCCAAGTCACCTGTGGCTCTGCCTCCTGAAGACTGCACCCTGGGACCCAGATTGCACGGGAGGATGCTGCTGCTCACCATGCAGAGGGCGAAGAGAACTCGAAGGGGCCCGGACCGCCTCTTCACGCTCCTGCCCAGCAGTGACAAGCAGCAATTTCATTGCCAGCACTGACATGGGACCAAGCCTGGCTCCAACAGGAAGGGAAGTGTCACCTCCCTTCCTGGAGAGGTATAGGAGAGATCTGTGAGCCAGAACCCAGCCCGAACTGCTGGCATCCCATGCACACAAGAAGCCAATGCAAATGCACATTTGCTCAGACATGGGGAAGGGGCTCCCTCACCATGGTTTATGGGAGAAAGCGCAGGGGTGTCCATCTTCCTGTTGGAGCGCCTGTCCCCTGGGTGTGGACACAAGCCGGCTGGCATTTCTGAATGCATGAAATCGTGCAAGAGGGCTGTGCAAGAGCCTGGGGATGAATGGACAGATGTGAACATGCACGTGGTGGTGGAGAGCCCGGGGCCCGAGTGTGTGACTGTGCGCATGCGCACTCACCCTGGTCCCAGCTCTGGCGCGGCCTCTGTATGTACACAGACAGGCCCCCGCACTCCCACCAGCGCACAAGCTCCCTTCCACGGGGAAAAGGCTGTCACAGATGGGAGGCGAGATGCTCAATTTCCCAGCTGATCATTTAGCGGGTTCCTTCACCCCTCATTTGCAGCCATCTGTCACCTCCCACGTGGTGGCTGTCTCCACCTGGCTTGCACTCTGTGACTGTGGCCCAGATTTGGTCTGTGGCTACCAGCTCTGCAGATAGGGGTCGCCCTCCCAGACTCAGGATGACACCTAGGGACAGGAGTCAGAGCCTAGGGTTGGGGACAGGTCCAGCCTTGAAATTTCACCAGGACAGGTCCCTTCCAGAGGGGACTGGGGGGTTTCCAGAATGCTCTGAACTCCCCACAAAGCTTTCAGCAAAAAGTTCCCTCCTCCTGGTCGGGCCCTCCAGCCAGAAGGAGCCAGCCCTGTTGGTCACTGAAAGGGTGGCCCTGTCCTTGGGTACTGGACCCGTGACAGGCTCTTGTGGTTGGCATTTGATGCGAGAGTCTCAGTGGAGCATTGCAAACCCCAAAAGACAGTTCTCCCCATTGACGGATGAAGAAACTAAGGAACAGAGTGGTGCCCAGTCATGCACAGGGCACTTACAGCCAAAGTGAGGCTGGGCCATGGCCTCTCTCTTCACACCTTCTAAATGGGTCCAGGCAGCTCCGGAAGCCTCCAGGAAGCCTTCTCAACACCCAGCCTGATGACACCCAGCCTGGGCTGTGGCAGGACAGCAGTGCTGGGGGTGGACGTTGGGAGAAACAGAGCAGAGAGGTCGGGTCACCCTATCTTCTTCTCTGGCAACCACCCCCATCCTTCCCCCAGGGCCAGAGCATGCCCTGGGCCAGGACCCTCCCTGGGATTTGCTTTCTGATTCTAATAGATTCTTGAAATGGGCCCTCCCACCTGGTTCAGCCTCAAACATGCTACAGGAGGTCTCACCACCTGCGCCCTTAGGTTCCGAGCCCAGCCGTCCTCTTGCTTCAAGTTCCCCATGCCTGCCACGTCGGATTCTTTGTATACACTGTTCCTCTCCAAGGACTCTTCCTGTCTCCCCTGGCAGCTCCTGACCACCCTGAACTCCTCAGAGGTCAGTGATATAAGGAGAAAAAAAGGGAGGCTCAGGTAGGGCTGTGAGACAAGGACAATGACCAGGATGTAGAGACTTAAACAATCAGGAGGAAACAGCCAGGCAAAACTCAGAGAAGGGGTGCAGCAAGTGCAAAGGCCCTGAGGTAGGAGGGGGTTTGTTATATTCAGAGCATACACCTATGTAGCTGGAGTGAAAAGAACTAGGAGAGGTGAAGGACCACTAAGGTGGCAAAGGGGTTTATGGACATTTTTTTTTTTAATGTGTCCTCTGAATTTTCTAGCCTCTCTCCTCTAGAAAGCCCTCTACGGCTGCCCATCCCCCAGCTCCTATGCCCCAGTCCTCTCTTGGCTCCATTAGATGGAGGAGTCCCCAAGCTCTTGCCCTATCTCATTCAGAGGATGGAGAAAGCAATTTGCAACTGGACCTTCCTCCATGGCTGGATTCCACGGCTGGAGGGCATCCGTGGGATTTGGAGAAGGTCCCAAGCAGGACACTCGTCTCCATATCAGCCCAGCTCCAAGCTCCAGTTAGCAGATCCCTAGGCGACGGGGGCTGGGCTGGGCTAGCTGGGGTGTGAGGCTCAGTTATTTATGGATTTCAATTTCCCCGGCTGGCTCCTGCGTCTACCAGGAGCATCACAGTGAAGCTTCAGAAAAGAATTTTGTCTAGGCCTAACGGAGCAAGACCGTTGCCAAGTGAATCAAGCACCTTTGGAAAGCTCAGGGACAAGGAGAGACAGCAAAAAGGCTTCTAGACCTTGAATCAGAAAACCCTGGGTAGCTGTGCCCCAACTTTAGTAGGCGAGGCCTTCTCTGAGCCCCAGTTTGTACCTCTAAAAGGTAAGAGAGATTAATCTAGGTTAGAGATGGAAGACCTTGTTTGTGAAAGTCCACATAGTAAATATTTAGGTTGTGAGGGCCACATTGTTTCTGTCACAACTGCTCAACTCTAACTTGTAGTGCAAAAAACAGTCAAAGATAATATGTAAGCACGCCTGTGTTCCAATAAAACTTTATTTAAAACAAAGAGGTAGTAGACCAGGGCTGGGGGACATGGCTTAGTGGTAAAGCAGTTGCTGAGCATGTGCAAGGGCCTGAGTTCTATCCCCGACACCAAACAAAACAAAAACGCATAAATAAAAGGGTAATAAGGCAAATTTGGTTTATGGGCTAAAGAAAGCTCCCCTTTGATCTAGGTGCTCCCACTGGTGTATTGGTCAGGACTCTTTAGGATAGCCAGCAACAGAATCCCACTGCCAACCAAGCTTAACATAAATACATATTATCTGGGGCAGAAAACCTTCTTCGGTCACATAAGAGAAAAGTCCATGGCAATTTCAGGCATGGCTGGATCCAGGGACTCAGAGGATATCATTAGGACTCACCATAACTGCCTTTCACTTCCACCACCACTATTTTTAGACAGGTAAGTATTTTTGTAGGAGACAACAGGGCTGTCAGCTGCAAAATTCCCAGGATTCATTCTGATTGGCCCAGTTTGAGTCACATGTTCTTCTGTGAACCAATCACCATGGTGGAGAAGATGATTGGCCAGGCATGGCTCATTATTCATTCCTGAATCACTGCAGCCACCAAGTGATGCCTCTCTGTCCCCATCCCCTCTCTCCCAATATAGCCCACAGCACACACCATCACCAGATTAATTTTTGCCAAGGCTTCCAAATCATTCTCCTGCTCAAGAACCTTCCTTGGCTCCCCACTGCCCCATGAGGACTTTGTCTTCATGCCTCTGTCTAGGACTCACAGTTCCCCATGGTCTCTTCTTACTTCTGCTTCTCAGCCTCATCTTCCACTTTTTGATGCTGGATTAAGAGCCCAAGACCTGAGTTGGCATCAACATTCACTAGCTGTATGACCTTGATAAATCTCTGCCTTTCTTTGTACCTTCAGCTTCCTCATCTGTAATTTGAGGATCACAATAGATACGCCTTGAGAAACACAGTCATTTTTAAATGTAAGATATTATTAAAGTATTATTAAATAGTTTAAAACTGGTGCTATAGGTCAGGCACACGTGAGGACAGGAAAGTGCCCTCTCTCCCCTCCTTCACACCTGTTCCCTGGAGCTTTGCAAGGTCACCAGGGACTGACCCTCATTGCAAACTCTACAGAAGGGACCCCTCTAGCTTCCAAAGTGGCCGCTTGTATGTCCCAGCCCAGGGACTCCTGCCCACAGGCCACAGTGCAGAGGGAACTCAGGGCTCTGTAAACTTGCATGAGAATAGCTTTTTATATTCTTTGCTTTCCAGTTGGAATGAAGGTCACAAACCACGGACATGTGAGCCATACCTGTGTGACCCTGCAGCCAATAGAAACCACAGATGTTTTAGTATCACTTTATGGTTGTTGAAGAAATCTCTTCCATGTTGTTCACATTCATCGCAGCTTTGAAATTCCCTTAGTGGCCAGGCGCAGTAGTGCACGCCCATAATCCCAGCAGCTTGGGAGGCTGAGGCAGGAGGATCATGAGTTCAAAGCCAGCCTCAGCAACTTAACCATGCCCTGAGCAACTCAGTGAGACCCTGTCTCTAAACAAAATATTAAAAAGGGGCTGGGGATGTGGCTCTGAGGTTAAGCGGCCCTGAGATAAATCTCCTGTGTGAAAGGAAGGAAGGAAAGAAGGAAGGAATTTCATTTGTGACATTTGTCTTCAGCTCTTTCTCTCTCTCTTGAGTCATGGTCCCTTGGGAATTGGGTTTGGATCGTCTGACCTAGACATCACAATGATCTGTTGGCTGGATGTGGTGGGTACGTGATTAAGTGTGGTGATCAAAATCAACTTCTGTGTTCAGTATTGGAATAGTTTCTAAGGCGTAAATACCTGAAATGTCGGCCTGCTTTAGAAGAGAGAAAGGGAAGGAGAACAAAAAAAGGAGGGAAAGAGGCTGAGGCAGGAGGATCACAAGTTGGAGGCCAGCCTCAGCAACTTAGCCAGGCCCTCAGCAACTCAGTGAGACCCTGTCTCTAAATAAAATGTACAAATAGGGGCTGGGGGTGTGGCTCAGTGGTTGTGCAACCCTGGGCTCAATCTCCAGTACCAAAAAAAAAGGAGATAGAACGGAAGATGAAATGGAAGTCCAAGAGTTCTGGAGAGAGGGAGGAAGCAGGTGCAGACACCCCCTGTCCCCTCCTCCCCGACCTGCCACCCCTCCTGCCCCTTCCCACAGGCTGCACTCCAAGGGCTCAGCAGTTCCTGTCGAACCCCCGGCCCTGGCCTCCTTTACCCCCCCTTATCAGAGAGAGCAAGAAAGGCCCCCATGGCTGGCCCCAGGCCTATCCCACTGATTGCAAATTGTTTCTAAAGGGGCCTAGAAGGGTGGGCTTTCCCGTTCCCAGAACTATTCTAGGAGTGTCAATAGCTTCCGCTTGGAATGAAAGTGCTGAATCTGTATTTCTGTTTCTCTCATAAATAATGATATTGTGATTAGCTGCCATTCTGACGGCAGATAATGAGCACGGAGCTCACACTCGCTGTTTGTGGGCTTCTGAAGATAGAGGCGTCCAGATGCGGCCAGCCCAGATGGGGCCTTTGCTCCATGCCAGGCCCTGAGTGTCATGAATCCCTCCCACCTGTCGCCACTGGTCCTGGGTAGTCATGGCTGTGCCCGTGGAGGAGAGGAAGAAACCTAGGCCCAGCAATGACCCCCCCAGCTGGGAAATCCCAGGATAAACCCAGGACTTCTGGCTCCAAGGTCTGGATTCTTGATCCCTATGGTCCACTACCCACAGCTCTTGGAAGGCAAAAATTCCAAAAAAGGAGTAGCCTTTATGGTGCCCAAGCACTAGAGCTAAGATATGGAGTGGTCCCCAAACACCCATGTGTTCAAGGCTTGGTCCCCAACCTGTGTTGTTCCTGGGAGGTGGTGGAACCTTTAAGAGGTGGGGCTTAGTGGGAAAAAATGAGGTCATTGGGAAGCATGCTCTTGCATGCAGAATTATGGGATGCTGGTCTCCCTGTCTTCCTCTCTCTTTGCTCCTTGGTGGCCACAAGGTGAAAAACTGCCCTGCCGTATGCTCCTCCTGCCGTGATGTGCGGCCTTACCACAGGCCAACAAACCATGCACAAAACCGTCTGAAACCATGGGCAAAAAGAGACCTTTCTTCCTTATAAATTGACCATCTCAGGTATTTGTTGTTACAGTAACAGAAAGCTGACCCACATACCCTAGCAGCTGCCTTACCCCTGGGGAAAGGATGATTCCTAGGAGAGTGAGACACAGTTTCCTACAGTTTCTCCATGGGATGAAGCTTTATTCACCTACCCTGGCAGAGCTCAATCATGTACCCTCTATGGCCACCCTCTCTTCCCGATCTCCTATCACTCCCCTACCCATGTTCCCTGCATCCTGAATGAGCCACTGTGTCCAAGTTCTCTCGGACTGTTTCTGGAGAAGCCCAAACAAAGACTCCGTTAATCAGAAACTTTCTAATGAAGCTTCATTCCCCAGCCACATGCCTCTTAGATGGAACTTTCTAAGATTCAGATCTGATCTGCACCCTTCTCCAGGGCTCCCAAGATTAAGTTCAAAGGCCAAGGGTGACATTGGGACACTCAGAGGTTTTCTCTATTCACCAACAATTTCCCCAGTTCTGGTTATAGTGCTCCAAATTGGGCATGGAGGTGGGGGTGGGAATTTGCCTCTCCAAATTCAATCCAGACAGGACACAGTGTAGCATCAAGGTCAAGACTGTGGCTAAAAGAGTGTGGATTTGTGGGCTGGGGTTGCGGCTCAGTGGTAGAGCGTTCCCCCGGCATATGTGAGACCCTGGATTTGATCCTCAGCACCACATAAAGATAAATAAATAAGGGTATTGTGTCCATCTATAACTAAAAAATATTTTTTTAAAAAAAGAGTGTGGATTTGAAGCCGGGCACGGTAGTGCATACCTGTAATCCCAGGTACTCAGGAGGCTGAGGAAGAAGGATGGCAAGTTCGAGGCCAGCCTCACCAATTTAATAAGACCATATCTCAAAAAAAAAAAAATTGTGACCTAGGACCAGGACTTCCCTTCACCGAGTCTCTCTTCTTTATATATTGGATGGACAAGGGTGGGACCTCCCACATAGGTCTTGTGGGGGTTAAATGGTTTTATTCACATAAAGTGTTGAGGACTGTACCATGCATGTGAGTCAGTGGGGTGATTCTACCCTCATTTCCATGGAAATGGGGTGCGCTCTACCACCGAGCCCCATCCCCAGCCCTTTTTATATTTTATTTAGAGACAAGGTCTCGCTGAGTTGCTTAGGGCCTCGCTAAGTTGCCAAGGCTGGCTTTGAACTCATGAGCCTCCTGCCTCAGCCTCCTGAGAGTGGAAACCTTTTGAAGGGCACTAAAAATAGCCTCATAGGTTGGCATGCCAGCAATGTATGTGGAAGGGGATCCAAGAGTCCCAGGCTCCCTGAGAGTCAAGGTCAACAAGTATTAATCCCTCTTGTGTACAGGGCTCCACGGGAGGACAGTCTCTGTCCCCACCAAGGAGTCCAGTACCTAACAGAAGCAAAACCAAGATATGTGTGAGAATTCCAGAAGAAATCACACATGCATGGGACAAATATCAGGCAAGATTCTTAGAGGCCACAGCATTTAAGGATGACCTTGACCCTCAACTAGAACCTGGGGGCATGACCTTGATCCTCAACTAGAACCAGATAGAGCATGAGAATTATAAAGACTCCTTACAAATGACAGCATAGTGATAAATACAGACTGAGCTCGTACCACATAGCAACTTTGTGAGACCCACACAATTTTAGTTCTCATTTTACAGATGAGGAAACCAAGGCCCAGGAAAGTGACACTCCTTGCCCAAGGCCTTTCTAGCTCCCGAGTCTACACGTTACCCTCAGTGCCGAGAAATGTTGGTCAAGCCATCCCCTGGAGAGTGGGGGGCTGTCTCCAGGGCTGTTCCTAGGCCATATTTGAGGAGGGCACAGTGCAGGCATCGACTGTGTGGAAGCATCAGCCTGTTGAAGTCTTTCAGTATTGATCCCAGCATGGTCTGACCTGCACAGATATTTAACAGTCAGCAATAAGCCGCAGCCAGCAGTGATATGCCCCAGTGTGACTCGGGGACAGGATAATGAAATGGTCTTAAGTTCTATTATCTCCTGCAAGGTTTACTGTGGCTTTTCAAGTGGTTGCACACGTGACTGCAGCAACTCTCCTGCCTTCAGGGGGGAATGTGCGGAGGTAATAGCATTCCTTCTGAAAGCAGCACACAAGGCCCATCTCCCCCAACGGAAGAGATTTGCTGTGTGTGTGTGTGTGTGTGTGTGTGCGCGTGGGGGGAGGGGGGTTCCTCCATCTTACAATAATTTTGGCAAGTCTGGAAGATGGAATTGTATGTTGTCATGGAGACAAAGCCTGCTATGAGCAGCGCATGGGGGTCCTGAGGAGGCTGAGATGAGAGGTAGGAGAACAGACCCTCAGCACAGCCTGGCCCACAGAGCATCTCGCCCGCAGCCTGGTGACTTGGGATGGTAGACCAAAAGTGCGAGTCCTTTAATTTGCTGGGAAGGAAATGGGTTCAGAGAGGGGAAGGGATTTGCCTGAGGTCACCCAGCAGGTTTGTTTCAGCTTTGTGCATTTCCAAGCCAACTCTCTTCTCACAGCAGCACCTTGGCCTGATGAGAGGCAGTCTGGGATGGTGAGAAGGTTCAGGGACACAATTAATAAGTTACTGGCCCTAAGCCCTGGCTTTAGAGGTGGCAAAGCTTCTGTTTCTCTACTGTGTGTCTCTGAGCCAGTGACTCAATCTCTCTGTGCCTTGGTTTTCCCACGTGTCAGTGATTAACATGCGGAAAGAACTCAGTAACATAGCTAGTGGCCATGGTCTCCATGACTCTGTCACCAGATAGCCAGGTGCCCTCAGACAAGTCACTTCTCCTCTCTGGGCTTCTGTTTACCCATTAAAGAGTTCAACTAGGAATTATCTTAGGACCATTCCCAGTCGGATGGCCTTTGAGTCTATAATTCCATTTCCCCAAGTCAAAAAAGAGAAAGGACTATAATAATGACATTAATAGTAATAGTGTCAAACTTTTACTGAGTACGGACCGTGTGCTGGGAGCTCAGGTGACTCACCCCTCACATCTATGATACTACAACTCCCTCCGTTCAGTCTTCTGACTCCCAATCTTCTCCCCTTCAATCTATCCTACTTACGTGGCCAGTCTCAGCTTTCCTTTTTTCGAGGGGTACTCGACCCCTGAGCCATATCCCCAGCCCTATTTTGTATTTTAGTTAGAGACAGGGTCTCGCTGAGTTGCTTAGCACCTCACTTTTGCTGAGGCTGGCTTTGAACTCATGATCCTCCTGCCTCAGCCTCCAGAGCCATTGGTATTGCAGGCGTGTGCCTCTGCACAGGTAAGTCTCAGCTTTCTTAAACCCTACTCTTCAGCTCCAGAGTATTCAGAGGCACTACCCTGCCCCTCAAGGTCAAGGCGCAATCCCTTAATGTGGTGCTCAGACCTGCCCACTCTAATGGAATCTTCCAGAGACTCTGGTGTCTCTTAGTCTAGTCCTCCTCCATGCCCGGTGCTAAGGAAATGCACATTTGTTGAGTGAATGGACACATGAAACTATTTCGCTGAATTAGACCACTCAAACTTTTGCAAACCAGCCACAAGGGTTTTGCAAAAATCTGTGCACCGTGTCTATTTTTATTTACTTAAATATTTTCCTTATTTAGATTAAATAAATATATCTCAAAAGGAAACTTTACATCACACTGTCACTAGAAGACCAGTATTACTTGCCAGAAATAGGTTTTCAAGGACAAATGAAAAATGCATCTAATGCGCATTGCATACCATTTTCCACCAAGGTTGGAGGCCCAGGGCTTACTGCCCCCCTCTTTGTTTTAATGTGAATAGTCAATTCTTTAAAGAGGTGATAAGTACTGGTTAGCATTTCTACTCATTGGTAGAAATCAAAAGAATGTCTCAGGGAGATGGTAGGAAGAGACTTTTCACCCTAAGCCATTCCACTCTACCAAAAATTCTCCTGGCTACCACCAGCAGTTGGTAGTGTACATTCCTGGAAATGCTGGTCTGCAGAGCTTGCAATCCTAGCTCACAGGGGGGAGTGGGGGGATGCATGTGAGTTCTCTGAAAGATCTTAAGCCAGGCTTTTTGGAAGGGCACAGATGCCCTTCATGCAGCCACCTCAATTTCCCAATACAGTGACCCTTAGCTGAAGTCCCATGCCCTCCAAACAGAGCTGAGAACTCTACTGTGCTAAGAGTCTGTTGTTTGAAATCATCTGCCTGGTGGAATAATGAGCTCCCCATCACTGGAGAGATGAAGACAGGTGCTGGACAGTTACAGAGGGGTCAGGTGGGGAGTGGGAAATGTGGTGAGGATCATTCAAGTGTCAGATGGTCAACATCTAGGAAATTGACTTGGCATAAATGATGAAAAGAGAGAGGAATTAACTTCTGATCAAGAATATAGGTAGAGTTGTGCTGTCACCTGAGAAAGTTGAAATGAACCTAGGCCAAGCAAAACTGGCCCTCTGTTCTTGCTACCCTCCTCGATTTGCTGAAAGCTGTGCCCCACCCCTGCATCCAGAGAGCTCCCATTCATTCTTTGCTCTTGGGTCCATGGTACTTCCTTAAGGGAAAATTCCTGCACCGTTCCAAAATGAACAGGACCCCTGCCCGGGTCTGGCAGAGCTGGTGAGGTTGGCCTCCTGTGGCTATTTGAGAAAGCCTGTGTCTCACACTGGACCTGGACCACCCTGAGGTCTGTGCCTACCTGCCTTGTCCACCACCATATCTGCTACGGTTCAGATCGTAAATATCCCCCAAAGGCTCGCATCTTGAAGGCTTGGTCCCCAGTTGATAGAACTATTGGGAGCAGGGGGAACTTTCGCAGGTGGGACGTAATGGAAGGAAATTAGATAGGTCAAGGAAAAATCCAGGAATCCATGTTTATGGGGAAAGAGATAAGAAGTCAGGGTGATCTTGGAGAGCACTGGGTTTGGGGATCCCAGATCAGATGAAGCAGGAAGGGTAGGTAAAGTGGGGGAATGGGGTGTCAATTAGCAAATGCCAGTTCAGAGGACAAAGGTATGAGGTCAGATTAGATCAGACCTGGACAAAAGGACTCTTTTCTTTTTTTTTTTTTTTAATTTATTATTATTATTATTATTTTTAGTTTTCGGCGGACACAACATCTTTGTTTGTATGTGGTACTGAGGATCGAACCCGGGCCGCACGCATGCCAGGCAAGCGCGCTACCGCTTGAGCCACCTCCCCAGCCCCAAAAGGACTCTTTTCTATGAGTCCTTGGGGAACCCAGAGGGGAAGGCTGTGGCGGCCATTTTCAGGAGCCTTTGTGAAAGAAGGTGGGGCGGTCAGGGCTTTGACAGGGTGAGGCAGTCTCCAGATTGGGATTGGCTGAGAGGGCAGTTTCTCTGGGACTGTTCCTCAAACCTTAAGAGCTGGAAGGTGGAGGGGGGTCTGAGTCCTTGGCCGTCCCTGTTTGTCAAGGTGCTGTTTCCTTTTGGGGTCCTGTTTACCACCTGTAGAGACACACACACACACACACACACACACACACAGCTACTTGTTTGTGTCTCCATGACCAACCCCTGCAGTGGACAGTCCTACCCATCTACCCCCCCAGCTTGGTACCAAGAGTCCAGTGATTCCCAGTGGCATCCAGTGATCTCACGGGAAGCCCCCCAACCACAGACACCCAATCATGGAGAGAGAGAAGAGGGGAGGATGACAGAACCAGAGAAACAAAGAGGACAGACAACCGAGTCAGGGTAAAAGCCAAGAAGGAAATCCATGTTGAAAAAGACAGGGACCCAACCAGGCAGACAAGCGGACCAAGGGAGGGGTGAGGCCAACAGACTGAATGAGAAGGAAGGAGGGAAAGAAAGGAAGATGGGGGAGAAGGGCCTTGGGAGAGGGAGGAAGGAAGGAAGGGAGAACTGGAAGGGGACATGGAAAGGGAGGCTGAGGGAAGAACAGCCAAGAAGAGGGGAGGCTCACGCCAAAGAGAGGGGGCGCCCGGGCAAAGCAGCTGCAGACTGGGCGGTAGGGGGCGGGGCGGCGGGAAGCCCCGCCTCGAGTGGGCGTGTCCTCCTACTATGCTCCGCCTCTTGGTCCCTCCCCCTCACCCCCGCCCCGCCCTCCCCCGCCGTCCCTCCTCCCGCCCTCGGAGACCCAGCGAGCGGCGAGGTTGCGGGCGAGCTGCGCGGAGCTGCGGAGCTGAGGAGCCGGCAGCGCAGCGCGGCCCGAGCCCGGAGCGGCCCCGCGCCCCGAGCGCCCCGAGCGCCCCGGAGCGGCCGAGCCGCCCCGCGCAGCGCCCGCCGCGGGCCGCGCAGCCAGCCCCGGCCGCAGGTAGGAACAGGCGGCCGGCGTCGGGGCGCAGGGCGCAGAGCCCGAGCCCGGGACGGCGGGGTCAGACGGGCCATAGCCCCCCGCTGCCGCCACGGACCCGGCGGGAGCGGGGGCGGGCTCCGGGAGATTCCAGTCCCCGCGCCTCTTCTCACCCGGTGCCACAGGAAGGAGCCGGGCGCCCCTGCTACCCCGACGTGCGCTTCTGGCCATCCCCCCTGGGACGCGCGAGAGGGAGGCAAGGGGGCTCGAAGGAGGGTCGCGAGAATCATATGTCTGTCCCTTCCCTGAGGCAGTGCCGCCTGGACCCCAAGGTGGTCTGGATTCTGCTGGAGCCGTCGAAGCGCCCTATTCATTCCTTAGGGGACAGAGGGTGACAGGGACTGAACTGCGTTTGGGGGCCGTGCGCCACTTGCCCGGTCTCCGAGTCCTCGCCTGAGTGGAGATAGTGCGGTGCGCCTCATTTATTCTCTGAGGCTACTGCGGGGTAGGGGGCCACCTGAGGATGGTAACCTCCCTCCCATCCTGGGACATCTCAAGCTCTCAAGAAACCTTGGCTTAAAAGCGTGCCACAGCTGGGACTGAGCGCGCACACCTCGCGCCAAGCGCTCTCCCGACTTTACCCGAGGAATGTGGGGTGCCAGAGGCTTCTCAAAGGGCTGGAGGACCCTGTCTTCCTGCCGCCGCGGGGAAACAGGGTCCTCCAACCCTTTCCTCCCTGCAAGAAATAGGGTCCTCATTGCCCGCCTAGGTTCCCCCGGGGAGGCAGTGACCATGAGTTCGTCATGAGCCACTGTCCCTTTGTACCTGTAAATCCCCCGGGTGGGTTGGGGGAGGCTCCCACCCATGTCCTGTTCTTCCCTTGGCTTCGTCTCCAGACAAGGAACTCCTGACTCTCTGAGCTAATATCCTCCCCAAATAGACATGAACCCCAAGGAGAAAATTTGATTTTTTAAAAAGCCAAAAGATAATGCCAAGTTCCCTCTGGATGTGGGGTGGGGGCATTCACTCCCTCACCAAGGAAGCTGGGGTGGGTGATAAAATGGCTCCTGAGCTTTGGTGGCACCCCCAAAATTAGACACTGTGTCAGGCTGAGTAGAATTTGGGGTTGACCTTGTTTTGTTTTGTTTTGTTTTTTTAATCTGTGACACACACAAGGTGGGTGTTTGGGCAGGAGACAGGGGATACTACTGCTGAATATTGCCTTATTTTTTTGTTGTTGAGAACTTTGTGGGGAGGGATGCATTCATAAGGAAACCTGAAAAGTCTACCTCAAGTTCCAAATTCCAAAACAAAGAAGGCGAGTGGGAACTATCCTGTATTGCAAGCCCTCTCTTTCTCTCTGGAGCACTTACTGTGGGAAGGGTTGAGCCTGCCCTCTCAGGTCTTCATGAGAGCATCCTCAGACCCTCCAAAGTGGCCCTTCAGAGGTGTGAGCCCCTAGGGAGTGGGAGGGGCTTTTCCCAGAGCAGCCAGGCCAAAATGGCTGAGCCTCTCTTGAGTCTCAGAAATAAATCGTCAGGCAGGCTGCAAACAAAGAAAGCGCTCTGTCTCCAGCCAAGTGCTGGCTCAGTGGCCAGTCCTTAGAGGACAAACAGTGAGTCCCAGGCAGGGAGACACAGCTGGGCCTGTCTAGTAGAGCATCCGAAGAGTGGGGTTCCCTAAGAGCTGCACAGGATAGGGATAGGGACAGCCCCTATGTGACATGAAAGGGGAACCATCTCTCCTGATGTGAGACCCTTTATTTCAGGGCTCTAGGCTTGGTGAGAAGTGGGTCCCCAGGGACTTGGATGGGGCTAGGAGAGAGGGTCTCAAGGCCAGGGAGTAGGCAACCGAGAAGATAAAGACCAGGCAAAACCAAGTTCATCAAAGCTGAAAGATGCACAGTAGCTGTGTATCTTCTGTCTGCCCTGGATTTCACATGGCTAGCGACCCAGGAGCTTCAAGGATGTGAATTTATTTACGCATGGCCCAGCACACAGCAGGAACTCAATAAATGTCTTAGAATGAAGTCTGCCTGGATGAAAGGTGATAGAACCTACAAAACCTACCTGTCTTATTAGGCCAGGAAGGCAATCAAATGTCACCTCCAAGTCCACAGCCAGGAGTGAATGAGCTCCGTAGGAGGGTTTGCTTTGAGCACGGGCACTGCCATTTCCCTGCCCGTGACCTTGGCTAAGTTCTAGTCCCTGTTGACGGGAAGGAATGAAGTGCTGGAATCTTTCAGTGTACCAGATTTATAATCCTTACAATAACCTTGTTCAATGGATATTCTCTAATACGTACTTCAGAGGCAAGGCAACTTGGAGACAGAGAGGGAAAGAGATTTGTCCAAGGTCACATAGCTGGGAGGAGGCAGGACAGGGATCTGGACTCTGTTCTTGTCATTCCCAAGCCAACTTTGCCTTATTGAGGGTCTCTGAGCCTCTGTTTTCACATTCATGAAGTGAGGTAGTGGGTAGGGGGATGGTTATTGAGGACAGAATTTAAAGGTTGACAGTGAGTCGCCTTGGACCTGCTCTCTGAGTGCTATCTGAGCAATAGACGTTCCTCTACCTTCCCAGCATATGATATGCTAAGAGCAACACTAAGTAAATCACAAATTTCGGGTGGCTTCTTGCCATCACATAAAGACACTGTTCCTAGGCTTGGCTGTGAGCTTAGCAGCTAAGATAGAGACGTCCCAAGCCAGTTGGAATTTGGAGATGTCTTCTCTTTCCCCTCTTTTGCTTGTGTATGGCTCATAGGCAGAGTGCAACCCCAGCAAATTCAAATTCAGCCTTGCCTGACACTTCCAGCCTCTCGAATCTTGAAATCCAGCCCCTCACCCCATCCTTGGGAGTAAGAACGGTGCCCGAACCCGTCCCTGTTGCCTGGCCCAGGGTGTGTTCAGCTTTCCCTGGACCCCACACTCCATCAGCACAGCACCCCTGTCCCTCCGTTAGATCCCTGATGCCAAATCCAGCAAGAGCCCCAAATCCAGCAAGATCCCCCCCGCTCCCCAATGTGAGTGGCAGCAGACCCGTCTTTGCTCAGGCTGGAGCTGAAATTAACCATGCCATGATGCTGGGGCATCTCTGCGAGGGGAGAATGGTAGGCAGGGTGCAGCCCCTGCTAGAAGGGAAACAACCTTGAATCGACTCCATTTGTAAAGCTCATCCCCTACCTCCGCTGCCCCCACAGATGTTGAGATCGCTTGGCACCACCTAAGTGGTCCTTTTCGCCAGCTTTGCCCCCTTCTCTGAAGGGAGATGGAGGGGAAGGGAAAAGGCTGAGAGTTCAGATGTGAACCCCAAAATAGGACTTCCCAGGAAATATGTCTCTGTGAGCTTGCTGAACATCCAACACCTTCTTCTATATCCTACCCAGCTGAAGACCTTTGGAACCCGTGGGAGGGGGACGTGGCATCAGTGGGAAGCCAGCTAATAGCAGAGATAAGCGATTCCTGGCATAGGCTGTAGGTGTGAACGCAAGCTGTGACATTTTGGCACAGAGCTAGGATTCAGACACAAACAGGAAAAAAAAAATACCCACTCAATATCATTGCAATGATAATATTGTCAATTACGCTAATAATTGTCAGTTCTTGCAGGTTGACGATATGCCAGGGAATGTGCTGTGTGCTTTACTTATATGGCTGCAGGTAATTTTCTGAAGACCCCCGTGAAGTCCAGAGTATCATTGTCCCTGTAGAGATAAAGATAGTGACAGGCGGGATCAGTGAAGGCACTTGGTACTGGATCGCTAGGCTAGTCAATGGCATGGAGCCTCACCTCCGTGGTAAATCCCATGTTAGATTCCTGCCACAGGAAGGCCACTGGTATCGCTCCCTTGGCAGTGACCGCAGCTCCCCCGTTTAAGGAACTACACCGTTTACAAAGCACTTCTCCATTTGCGCTGTCAATTGAGCCACAGCTCAGGGACACCGGGTGGCATGATAGCTACTGTTTGTTAACAGGGAAAGCTGAGGAACAGAGAGATTAAACTTGAGCCCAAAGTCCCTCAGCTGCTAAGTTGCAGAACTGGGTTTGAACCCAAGTGTCCAGCCTGTTACAACATATTTGTGACCTAGACTTAAAATCCATTTAAAGCTGGCGTTGATGTTCCGCACCCAGCTACCTTTCCCTGACTCTCCGGGTGCCTCCTAACTTGTCCCCACCGTCCCACTGCTTGGGAAGCCACCCGGAGCTGCCTGACGAAGCCATCAGCTCCGTTTACCATGATCTGACATGACACAAAAAGTGGCATCCGATTTGATGCGAGCTGCCTGCAGCGAATGGCCTTCTATTTTTATATTTCTCACAAATTGGAAATTACAAGGAGGCCAGGTCTTGCAGAGTGATTGGCTGTGGCACTCTGGAAGCAGGGGATGCGCAGCTAGGTGGAACGGACCACATTAGGGTGCCAGAGCCTTCTCAGCTGTGAAGAGGGGGCCCCCCAGCTTCTGGGGCCGGATGCGATCTGGCACACAAGCCCGGGTGGGGGAGGCAGGAGTTCTCGTGGCTGCCTGGGACAGTGACCTGCAGCTCTCCCCACCTGTCGGCTGCCTGGTGTCTGCGTGATCTGTGTCTTATGCCAGGTCTTGAGATAACACAGACCTGGCCAGAGGGACACTCAAGGTCAAAGATGCCCTGAAAGAGATATCGACAGCAGGTTGCTTTCGTGGCCTTATTGTTTGACAAAGAAGATCTGTGCAGAGAGGGCACAAGGAGGTGAGTGGAGACCTTTGGTGTCAGTATTACAGTTTTGCTGGGACTTAGTGACCACCATGCTGCTCTCGGGCATGAGAATGGCACTTTACAGTTTGAAGAAAAAAAAAAAAAAAAAGTTTTTGCAAATGCTCTATCTTTTTATCTTCTGTGAAGTACTGTGTGTGTGCAGGGGGATGAACCTTGAGATTCCGGAGAAGAATCCTCTGTCAAATAAGGAAAGACTCTGTTAAAGCTAGTTTTCTCATAAGCCCAAATCAGAATGACCTTGACCCAAATGAATTCCCTTTGGAACTTAAAAATTAGGCAGAATTTCATAGTTTTCAAAACATTTTCGCAGTCAAAGCTTCCTACAGCCCTGGGAGCTCCCAGTGAAGTTATTATCATCATTATTCTTATTCCCATCTTTTGGATGGGGAAATTGAGACTGAGAACCCCGAAACTTCATCTCCGTTCCCTGGTTTCCCAGCCAATGGGAATCACCTTTACCACACCAAAATCGAAGTTCACCAGGTATCCCCACTAGACGGAGCCCAGAAGAGCCCGATTCTGGTAGGAAGGGACTGAGACTTGCTGGACGGCACAGCAAGGCACAGCCCTGAGGTTTGCATCTTGTTGGAGGCTTATCTGAGCTCTGGCCAGAGAAGAATATCTCCTTGGTCATTTCCAGATTTTGGGGTTCAAAGTGTGATCATTTGGTCAGGGTGCCCCCAGCCGTAGCCAGACTTTGTCAGGGAAAGGGGGGTTGGGTGCTCTCAGACACACCTGCATGCACGCAAGCATGTTTATCTGAAAGAATTCAGGTGAAAACAAACATCAGGGCCCCGTGAGCGTGTATAGAAGGACCTGAAAGTGTTGGTCACCCGGAAGGGTGTGGGAAAGTGTTCTTGTGTGGGCCTCGAGGTTGTTTGGGACCCAGCGCAGAAGCCAGATGCAAACAGCCCAGCCCAGACACCTCCTCACTCCCCTCTGCATGTGGACTACTGTCATGGTAAAGATTGTGACCCTATCAGGAGCTTTAGGAGCTTTTCTCTGGGGTGCAGAGGAAGGGTGTGTCACACCTTCTTGCTGCAAGGTGAAGCGAGAACTTGCCCAGTGGCCCGGATGGATCATTGAGTCTGGAGCACTCACTGGGACTTGTGGTTATTACTTCACTGATGCTGAGGATGCTGCTAGGAGGAGTGCTACATCCTCTCCAGCTGCCAGAGGACCCTAAAGCTAAGGGCAGTGAAGACACTCACCCCAGATAGCACCTAAGTTCTGATGCATCTTGCTGATGCCAACCCCTGGGTACTGTTCCCCCCATTCACCCTTCCAAGAAACACTGAGTCGTCATAACTGTGCAGGGAGACCCAGGAAGATGAGGGACTTTTTTCTTTGCAATTGCCATCTCTGTTCCCGACTTTACCATGCAAGGACCCAGGCTAAGTTAAAACAATACACAAGTGACCAAAGCCAGAAAAACCCCAGCTTCCCGGTGCTGTCTACGCTCCAATCCTGCTGTTGCACTTTGTCTTCTGCCTTAGCTGACTGTAGGGCTTTGGCCAACTAAGTCCCTAGGTTGGATGTTTCTAAATCTTGAGATCAGGAACCCTCCTATGGCTGGGTGTGGTGGCACATGCCTGTAATCCCAGCGGCTTAGGAGGCTGAGGTAGGAGGATCATGAGTTCAAAGCCAGCCCCTGCAACTTATCGAGGCCTTAAGCAATTCAGCAAGACCCTATCTCTAAATTTAAAAAATTAAAAAGGGCTGGGGATGAGTCTCAGCAGTTATATGCCCCCTGGATTCAATCCCCAGTATCTTTTTTTTTTTAAGTGTAACTCAGAGAAGGAAAAGAAATAGTCATACTGAAGCATAGTCTGTAAAGATGCCATTTAAAGGCATGCATGTATGACAGAGACATTTTTAACAGGTTGCTGCGTCCACAGGGCTGTGCAGAGATATGGACCTCCTTCAGTGTTGAACTGTGACCCAGGTGCTGAGCCCAGCTCTATCAAGCATTGCCCCAGGATCATCAATAAGGAAACTGAGGCTCCGGGAGCTCAAGGGGTTGCCCAAGGTTTTAACACAAAGCAGAGCTGGTGCTGAGATCCCCATCTGCGGGACCTGGAGGCCAAAGCTCACAGTCCTGAGAAAGAGGTGGGAGAGTCCCCCTCCTGCCTGGCTTCTTGTCCATAGGGGACCGTGGGCAGGTTCTTGGTCTCTAAAGCCAAGAGGTTGGGGCTGTCAGATGGGACAATCTGCTGCTCCCCGTGCATCTCAATGCCAACGCTCCAAGTAGGATTTGGGGGGAGGGATGCGACACACCCCACTTCCTCCTCTCCTCCTCCATTTTCACCATAATAGTCTCCGAGACTAATGACTGGGGAAGATAAGAACCCTTTCTCCAAATGGCAGCGAATGCTACTAATGACAGAGCAGATGCTGCACTGTTAATTATGCCGTGGGTATTCAATGAAAACTCCAACCCAGGAGGAGTTCAATAGCATGGCTGGGCTGCCATCAGCCCAGGGCCAGGGCAGAACGGCCCCCTCCCCGGCCTTGGAGCCAGACAGGAGTCACAAAGCTGAGGGGCCTTCCTCAGCTCCGGGTCTTCAACTTTTCTGTGGACATCAACCCTTGGCAGCGTACGGAGTTTTTTTTAGATGCCCCTCAGAAGGCTAGATGAGTTATCTTCAGGGGCAGATGTGGGCAAACAACTGGACCCAATAAAATTGTGAGCCGCCTACTGTTTGGCAGGCTCTCCTGGGGAACATGAAGGTAATAAACCTGGCATTGTTTCTGTCCTGTAAAGAGCTGCTCCCAGCCAAGACCAGGAAGACAGTACCTGTGGACTTTTCAGGTCCCCAGCATAGAGAAGGGCACAGAATAGGTACTTCCCTCTCACTTTTGATTGACGGCTTGTTTCCTTAAGTAACAGCCAGAGGCTACACAGGTGGGGGCCACAGCAAGATGAGCTATAGACTGAGCGGGCAAAGGGACAGGGCAGGGGGCCTCTTCCCTAGGAATGTGCAAGTTGGCCTTTGTAGAAAGCATCCCTGTAGGTTCTGAGGAAGAGCTGGATTTGCCATGAGCCCAGGCAGATCCCTCTCTGAGCCTCAGTCTGCATATCTGAAGAATGGGCTGGCCTGGATTTGGGCAAGACTACATCTGCTAACCAATCCCAGCCCTGATCCTGGAGGATCAAAGTGAGCACATAAACATCTAAAAGTGGCATTGTGGAGACAATCTAAGCACAAGGAGAGGTCCATGACCAAAGGCAGCTTCCAGCTCTTCCTGTGGATTTAAATCCCATTCACATCTCCCACCCATCTCCAGTAGCTCAGGTCTCTTGCTGCTTCTTCCTGGAACTAGGAAGCTGTTTCTCAGGATTTTTTTTTTTAATATTTATTTTTTAGGTGGACACAATATCTTTATTTTATTTTTTATTTTTATGTGGTGCTGAGGATCGAACCCAATGCCTCACGCATGCCAGGCGAGCAAGGTACTACTTGAGCCATATCCCCAGCCCAGGATTTTTTTTTTAGTATATATTGTTTTAAGCCTGAGAGCCACAGAACCCACCCATTGCAAAACACCCGTGTTACAGATGGGTAAACTAAGGCCTAGCAAGGAGTCCCAGGCCCCGCAGGTGCTAGGACCAGGAGCCTGTCCCCCTGGCCCGTGCTTTTCCCCTGCCCCAAGCCGGCCCAGCTCCACTGTTGAGAAATTATTAAATAGAGTTGGTGGAAGGACTCGGTTGCCGTGACAACGGAGCCTGTGTCCTCGGGAGATAATGGCATTGCACAAGGAGAGTGATGTGTGTTGAATGCTGATTTGGGAGCCGGTGGAGCGAGAGAGAAAGAGAGAGAGAGGGGGGGGATTGTGTCTAGGATTTGAGGTTCTGCAAGACGGGAGTGCGGGATGTCAGGGGAGGGAGGGCCGCAGGGAGACCCGCCTTATCTAGCTCCTTCCTTCCTCCAGCCTCCTGGGAGAGGGAAGCTTCTCTGCACTTCCTGGACATGTGGAGTCAGGTGAAGAGGGGGACTTGACTCAGGTCACATGACCAAGAGACAGAGCTGGCATTGAGCCTCCAGCCTCTCCAGTGCCAGGGTGGGGTGGTTGAGGGACCGGGGCTCAGAAGGGGCCAACTGCAAAGGCCCATCACTTGGACCACTAGACCTCTCTAAAGACTCCAGGACAGTGCTCATGGTGATCCTGATTGGGCCGGGAATGACAAGTCTAACTCAAGACGAAGGGGCAACAGTGTGACCAGGGAGCTGGGAGATATCAGCTCAGGAGCCAAAGTCACAGCCCTTCCTGCCTCTTCCCAAGCCGTGTGTGTGACCTTGGGCAAGTCCCTTCATCTCTGAGCCTCTATGTCTTCTTCTGCAAGACGGGGTTCCGACCAGCACCCGCCTCTTAGGATGGTTGGGAGGATGCCTAAGGGCAGGCAGATGAAGCACCCCGCCCCATCCCAGCTGTCACTCAACCCAAGGAGAGGTTCTAAGAGAAGGATCCCCTCCCCACTCTTCATTAGCTTGTCATTTGTGCGGTTGAAAGAGGGGAAGTGGCTAAAACAAACGCAGGTCCTGCAACAGGACTCTTCATTACGCGCCAGGAAGTAGCCGTGGAACAAATGAACAGCCCCTGCCACCTAAAATATTCATCAATATTTTGCATTTGGAAAGTGTGAGTGTGTGCACCTTGGGGGAAGTCTTTTTTTTTTTGCTATCTATTTGACCCCCTCCTGCAAACCCCGTTTGGATAATAAACACTGTCACCCGCGGCCTTTATGTCTGTTTCCTCGCACAGCTGGCAAAATCCATTTACCTCCCCCATCGGGGATCAGAGAATAGGGGGTTAACACCCCAAGAAACCCCAAAGCGCTTCATTTGCATGCTGGCAAAGAAGCGAGCTGGCAGAGGAGTCTATTCCGTTTTGGAAGCGGAAAAACGGTTCTGGATCCAGGCATTTGGCTGTTTCCAAGGCAGTAGAGAGAGCAGGGAGCCTGGTGATTTAGATGCAAGCGACCATTTTGTTTGCTTCTACAAACCTGTCTGAGAAAATCCAGCTCCAGAGATAGCAGACTTGTCCTGGGGTCCCCCAACACGGAGGGATATTTTGTTCTTTGCGGTTCCTAGGGAGTTGGAGGACAGGGTGGAAAGCCATCAGCCAGAGAGAGAGACCTCAGATCCTGACAATTCTGTCCCATGCAGGCAGGAGAGGGGTCAGAGAGACTCATTCAGCGAACAAATAAAGACGATTGACAATAAATCAGGATTTTAACAAATGGGATTGCAGCATAGTATACGTTGTCTACTTTGGAAATCCTGTTGGATGAATGATTTGCTGTAAAAAATTGATTTGATCAGCATCTCCCAGTAGATTCTACGATCCCCTTGTATGGACCACCTCTAGTTTAAGATAATGCTGGCATTCTGCCAAGGACTTTTTTCTCCACTGCTATCTTAAAAAAAAAAAAAAAAAAAACTGCTAGCGATAGTCAGGTCATTTATTATAATATCTGTACGGTACCAAGCATTTACTGTGTCTCAGGTATTGTTCTAACCACTTTCTTTATTCTTTCATTTAATTCTAATAGCAGTCATGAAAGTAGATATTATCACCTCTATTTTAAACAGAGAGGTGAGGTGACTAACCTACAGTCCCACGGCATTGGATTGGTGGACTCCTTTTGCCTGTCCTATTGTAACTTATGACAAAGCAACCTCAAATCACCCTTTGACATCTCCACTGGAGGTTATTCCTAGGTTTGCTCATTGTTTGGGGGATTTAAGAAAATTTGCTCAACCACCTTGGCACACGCCTGTAATCCCAGCAGCCCGGAAGTCTGAAGCAGAAGGATCCCAAGTCCAAAGCAAGCCTCAGCAACTAAGCGAGGCCCTAAGCAACTTAGGGAGACCCTGTCTCAAACATGCAAAATAAAAAGGGCTCAGGATGTGGCCCAGTGGTTAAGTGCCCCTGGGTTCAATCCCTGGTACAAAAAAAAAAAAAAAAAAATGCTCATCCAAAATCTGATTTCCAAATATTTAGTTGATTCTCTCTCTCTTTTAATTTTTCTGATTTAGAATCATGTTTAATGGAATCAATTTAACTTAATTGAACAGTAAGTGATTTACCGTGGAAGTATTAACAAAAAAGCAACTGTGGTGTAACATAAATCAGTATTTTAAGTATTATTAATAAAAGTTGGCTTTATATTTCTTTCCATACCTTACTCTTATTTTCTTTCCTTTTCTTTATTGCCTTAAACTCATTCAATTGTCTGCTCATGTCTCTTTGTTCTTCCTCCTTTCTTATCTTTAATTTTTTAAATACCTTTATTTAATTCATGTATATGTGGTGCTGAGGATTGAACTCAATGCCTCACATATGGGAGGCAAGTGCTCCGCCACTGAGCCACAATCCCAACCCTTATATTTAATTAAAAAAAAATTAGTGCATTGGAGCTATACATAATAATGGAGTTTATTTTGATATATTCATAAATGCATGTAGCATAGTTTTCTCCATCTTAACCCAGGGTATTCTCCCCTCTTCCCTCTCCCCATCTCCTTCCTCTACTCTATTGATCTTCAATCCATTTATTTTTTTAATTGGTGCATTATAGTTATACATAAAATTGGACTGTGTTGTGATCTGCTCATGCCTGCATATAGCATAATTTGGTCAAGTTTAGCTGATTCTTGCCACGTAAGTGTTTTTGCTTTTATAAAAAAAAAGAAAAAGGTGTCGGGATACATACTATACAATTTTTTTTCTTTTCAAACCGAAGTGAAGAAATCAGCAACAGCTGCCCTGGTAAAAGTGGGCATGGCTTTGAGTCTTATAAAATTAAAATCAGCTTTGTCTTGTGGGAAAATATTTCAGATGTTGGAATGTGACCCTTCAGCCCTGAAAATTCACGGCCCCCTCGTCCGTCCTTGCAAAACACTCCACAGCAGTGTCTCTCTCAGACGTTGTGTTTGTAATCCAACTGAGCCCTGATGAAAAGAACAGTAGGATTGGTTGTTTTCCAAATATTAAAAGTGTAACACCGAGTATGCTTCTCAAACTTTGGGAGTTTGACATGCCCCTAGGGAAGGGGCCACACTACCTTTGCCTGCCCTTCTGCTAACTTCTAGAGAAAATGCTTTGCTAAGTGACTAAGACAGCAACTGGGCATGTTAGGATTGCAAACTGAAGGCCATCAAGGGCCAGGCAGGTCATGCAAATGAGGAGAGAGGTCAGGGACAAAAGGATCTTAATGGCAGGGCTTGGAATGAACAGGAAAACACGTGCTCACACCCCTCTCCAAAGCATGCAAATTCGCGTTTTAAAATTCGAAGCAGAGAGCCACTCAACTGGAACACATTTAGCCCAAAGGCTGCTGGTTTGAGATCCCTGGTGGCTCTTAACCGTGACCTTGTGTGATGCTGTTCCAAGGAGTTTATCTCTGGGGCTTCCTGGGGTTCCTTTGTAGAATGTGAGAAGGGGAAATGGGGTTCTAGGTGTGAAGCCCATAGCTTCTGGGTGCAGTTGGTGCAGCCCATTAATCCCAGCGACTCGGGAGGCTGAGGCAGGAGGATCTCAAGTTGGACATCAGCCTCCTTTAACTTAGCAAGACCCTGTTTCAAAATTTAAAAAATAAATAAATAAAAAGGGCTGGGGATGTAGCTCAGGGGTAAAGCGTCCCTGGATTCAATTTAAAAAATAATAATAAAGAGCTGTCCCAGGGTGCCTCTGTTATTGGTGTGCTGTTCTGTGTTGCTGAGACAATGCTCCATGGGGGGCCATCTCAGTGACATGCATTCCACATGCATTTCTGCATGGGACTTACTAAAGGTCAGCATTTAGTTCCACCAGCCCCGGCTGGTGGAATTATTTATTTTTTTCCCAAACTCGAGTCCTTAAAGGGCCTTTATCGTAATGCCCTTCGGAGTGCTTCAGGCAGATCTTGAACGACTGAACAGCTCTTAAAGCCCCGCGGGACTCTTAACAAGTGTGTTTTACAAGGCGAAGAGCCGGGTAGAATAATACCAGGTGGTCATTATGTCACTCTTCTTTCCTGATCTGAATGAATCCTTTTTGGCCCCAGGAGCTCCGAGGCATCCCCTAGGAATCTAAGCCCCCTGGGAAGCTGGCACCGGCTGGAAGGCAGGCAGGGGAGAAGGAACCCAGAACAGGACCTCATGGGCGCAGAGGCAGAGACCCTCCACCCGAGCCCCTGTGGTCTAGCTGGGCTCAGGCTCAGCACAGGGTTTGTCCTCAGTAGATGCCTGAGCTGGTTGGCAGAGGCAGCTGTCTGCAAGGAAGGCAAAGACTGAGGGGCTGGTCCCCACGAACCCAGGCAAAACCAACAGAAGGGCGCCCTGCATCCTGGGTTCAAATCCCAGCTCCTCATTGCTTCTACCGACCTCAGATTTCTCGCTGCTAAAACGTGGGCTCCCGGCCTCCTCCAGTTCTTAGGAAGATTGTGCAGCAGGCAGGAAGTGAAAAGCATCCAATTTCCCCTCCTCCCTTTCTTTCCCTGGGTCTCATTTTCCTCCTCCAGCCTTCCTTCTCCACATCCTCTTCCCCTGGCCTCCGCCTCCCAAGCCTGCCTACTGCGCAGCCTCCTCTGACTCCCATCCCTCCCCACTCCTTTCTCCTCCGGATCCATCCTGGGTGTTGGCTCTGGCCTGAGACCTCCAGGTCCCTCCAATCTGATCCCAGGAGGCTGATGGCCAGGATGGCAGTCGGGCTCCCTGGCTGGCACCCTGGAGGGCTGCTGCGGGGTCCCCAGGGCCACCTGAGGAGGAGTCTGTGCTCCAAGGCCTTCCTTAGAGGAAGCGATCAGCACAAAACCACTTGGAAGGCGACTTCAGATCCTCCCGGAAAATCACGGCTCAATGCGCAAAAAGACACGCATCCGAAGCCAGGGACCGCATCTCCTTCCCAACCCTAGGACCTCACTGTAGCATCTCAAATCAGCTCAGATGGGACTGTTTGCTCCACGGGAATCAGTTGACGGCCACCCGTTGCAATTTCTGCTGCATTTCCCGCGAGCCTGTTGTTTAACACTTAGCAGCCCACCCCTGATTTGGAGACCACAGCACGCTGACCACCCGGGGCCGAACTCGGGGAGGTGCGCATGCGTCTAGCACTGCGCAAGCTGCCGTCGGAGGACACCGAGCCTAGGCAACACCCAGTCCCCGTCTGTGCAGACACGGCTGGATAGCTAGGGAGCTGCTGTGACAGCAGTCAGAATGGAAGCCAGGGCATGTGGAGCCACCAAGCCTTCCTTGTCCCCGCTTGCAGCTCTGTTACGACAGCCTCCTCCCATCCCACCGCCCAGCCTCCATCTCCCCACAGCTGACAGGTGGCCTTGCCAAACAGGCATCACCCCAGCGTCCTGCCCCAGGGAAAGAACCGATGAGGAGCAAGAACCTTGCAATCAAGTTTCCTCCCTGTGGATCTGGGACCGCGGGCAGGTGGCTTCCAGCCCCCGGGTTCCTCTTCTGGGCAGTGCCACTGTCCAGCAGTGAAGGGCACTGAACCGACTAAACACGTGGTGAACTTATGACGTCATCGATTCCCATTCTCATCACAGGATTGAATGCACCCCCTTGCCCCCCCACATTCGCAGTTCTTTACAGCTCCAGACCTGCTCCCTCAAGCAACCCCAGAGTGCAGCCAAGCACACCTGGATCCTCACTGTCTCTCAACACGTCAGACATGTGCACCTATTCCCACTGCCTGGCACGGAGCAGAAGCGGGTAGGTAAGGTTGTGGCTAAGAGTGAGGATTCTAGAGCAGCTTCTCCAGCTCCGATTATGTGCCTCAGTTTACCCGTCACTAAAATGGGGGTGTTCTGATAATAGCAGGTTAGTGGATACGAAGCATTTTGAAGGGGAGCCTAGCAGGTTAGAGTGGCCAGCTCACCTGCTGTCCTCTGAGCACTGGGGAAGAACTTAGATGGTGCTTGTCAGGGGCCCCTCTGCCAGCTGTCCTGAGAGCATGTGGGAGGTGACTCGCTGGAGGCAGGTTGGATTGGATTGAAAACTGTCATGACATAGTAAGGTGCTGCCTGGCACTGCGGGTACTTGGGGGCCAGCACAGATGCTAGCAAGCCATGGATGGTGTGAGCGAGACAAAGAGGATGAGTTCAGAAGGGGTGCTAGAGATCAGAGTTCGACTCCTCTGCTCACCCACAGAAGGAAACCAAGGCACAGAGAGGGTAAGGCACTGACTTAAGGCCACACAGCTAAGAAGGTGTAAGGTGACGGTTCAAACTCCTCTTTGTGGGACTCTAGGGTCTTAAGATAACTAACTGCCCTTTCTCTTCCCAGCTTAGCCTTAGAGATGCACTCTTCCCACGGATAGGCCTGTAGGGCTGGGTCTGGCTGTTACAAGGCATAGTCTTACAGTTAAAGAAGAGCTGAGGTTTCCAGGAGGGAGCATTACCCCCAGGACAAGCTGCCTCCTGGGAGACGCTTACTAGAACCTCCAGCTCCACTGCCCGTTAAGGGCTGCCAGGCCAGAATCTCAGGTGGCCTCACAGAGACTCCTAGGACACCCATATGGTTCGTCTGACAAAACCTTAAGAGAGAGTTAGCCTCTTGGGAGCCATGTTTCTGAGGCTCCAGTGCCCAACAGCCTCTTGGTTTTCTTGAGAGCCACAGGGGCGCAGTGGTGCATGCCTGAAAACCCGGGGTCTTGGAAGGCTGAGGCAGGAGGATTGCAGATTGGAGGCCAGCCTCAGCAATTTAGTGAGACCTGTCTCTAAACAGAAAATAAAGGGGGTTGAGGATGTGGCTCAGTGGTTGAGCACCCCTAGGTTCAATACCCAGTACACCCCAAAAAAGAGCAGCAGGGCTTTTCCTGCAGGGTTTGACCTGGAGAAAGCCTCCTGCCGTGGACGGGCCACTTGCACACATCAAAGGTGAGGGGCCTGCAGAGCCCCCCATCAGAGCCATACACACAGCAGCCTAATTGCCTGGGTTCGAGTCTTATTGCTCCTATCTTCTCCCTTAGAGAGCTTTGACAAGCCACTTTAATCTCTGTACCTCAGTTTACCCATCACTAAGATGGGGGTGGATTGATAATATCAAGTCATGGATAGGAAGCATTTTGGGAGGGCCCGGGCATGTTGGCGTGTCCAGCTCACGTCCTCTGGGTCCTCTGCGCTCTTCCGTTTCCTTCCCGGTTGTTGAGAAAATGCGAGGCATCCTCATCTGGATGCAGCTGCAGGAGACACAGAGCCCTGGGGTTACCACCATGGTGATGGGGCGCAGGCATCCTGTGATTTAGAAGGTGATGTTGTTTCTGCTCTGGGGTGTTGGGGTGGGGGGCGCCCTTAGCTTCTCCATCGTTGTGCTTTTGGGAGTGACCACCCTGCCCAGCCCTCAAAAGCTGAAAGCAGATTGGAAGACCTGGAACCTCGGCCTCTCCACTGGTCCCCGGGCAGGGGAGCCTGGCGAGCCACAAGCTCATGGGTCTGTCACTTTGGTCCCACCCGGCAGGCTCAGCTAGGTCGCAAGGCCACATAGTCTAATGGCTTCAGAGAATCCACAAAAGCCAAGGCTTTAGGAAAGCAGGTGACTGTGAGTCGGAGGGCCTGGGTCAAGTCCTTGGGCCGGTCGCGTGGCCTCTCTGAAGCTCATATCATCTGCAAAATGGGAGAGGAATGATCGTTTTTGCTTCGGTGTATTTAGTGCTTACTGGGCTGGGCTTGGAGCTAGAAAGTTCACACGCCGCCGTGTGAAGTGGTTCCTCTTGATCCCATGGATAAGGGAACAAAATCCTTGAGAGGGGGAAAAATATGTGAATTACTTGCAAGTCACAGTGAGAAGCTAGGAAGAGCAAGCACCCTGCATAGGAGACTAAGAAATGTACCTGAGTCTGCAGGTACCTCTCCGGTGGGTCCAGGCAGCCCAGCCTTGCAGTGAGTTGTGGAGAGTCTTTCCTCCATCCCTTGAGTAAGAACATGCAGTGGACTGGGAGTGGGGCAGGGAATTGGGGAGTCTGGAAGGACCAAGGCATTCTTATGCTGTGTGACATTGAGCCACTTGCCAGCCCTCTCTGAGCCTTTTTCTTCATTTGTAAACTGCAGCCATCTTTAACTGTTAATTGGCCCCCAGCCTTGCACACCGTTTTGCTACCACAAAGCCCTTGCACAGCCATTCAGCTCTTTGAATGGAAGCCCCTGAGCTGCCTTTCCCCCCACCCCCTGCACTTCCTGTGAGCCAGGCTCTCCATGCTCACCAGCACCTTCCCAGACATCATCTTGCTTCTGATTCCACGGGCTATTCTGCAAAGTTCAAGGGTCCACATTTGCAGGAGAGGAAACCGATATGCAGCCCGTGCTTACACAGGGACAGGGGCCGAGCCCCGGGAAATACTCTGGGTCATCTTATCTCACAGTCAGAGCCTGCTACAGAACCTGGTTCCAAATCGGCTTCTGATTCTCTAGATCTGCAATCAGACCTAGGAGTCTTCATTCCTGGTAGGTGCCCTGGGGGACATGGATGCTGTCCCTGTCCCTTAGAGAACCTCACTTGGAGTAGCAAAGCCCGGAATTGCTAAGCCACATGAGACTCCTCCACCATAGCTGCAGGCTGACAGCCTGAGTTTCCTCATCTGCGCAGCCAGCGAAGCGCCTCTCGATTTGCAGGGACCCACGAGACCCAGTTGATAAAGCATCCGTGACGTGGCCCGGCACACAATAGGTGCTCAATAAATGCTGGCTCCTGTCCCTTGATAGGAGCTGGCGCGGGTTTGGGAACCCAACAGATGCTCACTAAAGCCTCATTCGAGCAGATCATTTTTCCCTCAAAGCGGACAAAAGACTCCATTATGTTTCGGCTTGGCATGAAGCCAGACCCCATATTAAATTTTTTTTTTTTCTGCCTTAAACCGCTGCATTTCAAAAAAGAAATAAAGGCAAGTGGAGCGATTGCAGTCTGAAGCAAGGCTCTGTAATTTCTGTAATTACAAAACGGGAGCAAACCCGAGCAGGAGGGAGCGGGGCCTCCTCACCCGGGCTCTGCTCCCCTCCCTCCCCTCCCCCTCCCTCCCCCTCCCCCTCCCTCCCCCTCCCCCTCCTCCCCTCCCCCCTTCCCTCCCCCTCCCCTCCCCCTCCTCCCCTCTTCCTGGAGCCCCTCTGTCTCCATGGCCCCCGTCCTGTCCTGGGACAATGCCAGCCCTGAGACTCAGGCCCTGGCCTTTCAATCTCTGCCTAGATCCCCCACCCCACACAGTCACCTGTCCCTCTGATGCAATGGGACAGAGAGAGAGAGAGAGAAAGACTGTCCACACATTCCCCTTCTCCCTGGCCTGTCCCAGGGCTGGGCTGCTGACAGCCAGCCCACTAGCAAGGCCTGCAGGTCCCGGGCTCCAGAAGAGACCCCCAGGCCCCTCCCCAGCACCTGGGCCCTGCCTGCCACCATCCAAGTCTCCATCATCTCTTGCCTGGATTCCGAAGCTTTGAAGGCGCCTCTCTGCATCCATTCCTGCCCCCCACTGCAGTCTTTTTGGGGCAGCCTGAGTGCAACTCCTCAGTCTCAGTCAGATCTCGCATCCCTTTAGAAGAAAAGGCCCACCACCTCTGGCTGGCTCTATTCTCTCTGTGCGCTCCAGCCACCTTGACCAAACTGTCTTTCAAACACAGACGAGCTTTCTCCCGCCCCAGGGCCTTTGCACTTGCTGTTTTGCTGTCCTCTCTGCTGTACCTCAGAGTGTCATATTTCTGGCTCCTAATTCAGACTGAATTTTTTTCTTCCCTTTTTTTTTTTTTTTTTGGATCTGGCCAAATAAAACAAGCCCAAGGGCCCATTTTGACCCATTTTGCCACTTCTGATCTGGGTCTTCCAAACTCCACATGTTTTCTTTGTCTCACAAAACATCTCCTCATTCAAGGATCGGCAGAGGTGTTCTTTCTGCTCGGTTCGGCCCCATTTTGAGCAATGGCTTTAGGACTCGGTCACAGAGCGTGCTTAGAGGAAGGATGGGGCGTCACAGGGATGTTTACCGCCTCCCTGGCTCAAGTCTCTTCCACCCCTTCCCTCCACAACACTTTAATACATTTTTAATTTATTTTATTTTATTTGTAGTTGTAGATGGACAGAATGCCTTTATTTTATTTATTTTATTTTTTTATGTGGTGCTGAGGATCGAACCCAGTGCCTCACGCACGCTAGGCAAGCGCTCTACCGCTGAGCCCCAGCCCCAGCCCTAAAACATTTTTATTAATGTATTATGTAAGTACAGAGGACAGTAGCAGTCCTTGTTAGGTATTGGTACCTGCAGATTTTGTTCGTGCATTTCCATCCACTGGGGATGCCCTTTCCCTTTTTGAAGCCAGATGGACTCCTATTCAACCTTCAAAACCCAGCTCCAATAGTCCTCACCTGGGATGCCTTCTCTGACTCAGTTAACTCCTTCCAGGCCTACACTGCCTTGCTCTTGGACTTCTTTTTCTTTTTTTTAAACATTTTTTTAGTTGTTGATAGACCTTTATTTTATTCATTTCTTTATATGTGGTGCTGAGACTCGAACCCAGTGCCTCACACATGCTAGGCAAGTGCTCTACCACTGAGCCACAGCCCCAGCCCTTGTTCTTGTGCTTCTTGCAGCACTTGAATCACAGGATATTATGGTGAGCTGTTGGGAGAAGTGTTTCCCCTTGGAGGCCGTGACATTGTGAAAGGCAGGGGCCTTGTCCTATTAATCCTTATGCTCCAATTGTCCCTACCAGCTCCATGCACGTAGTAGGCCCTCCGTAAATATGCACAGAATTCATCTTGCTGCTGGCAAGTTGTCAATTTGCTGATGCGAACCGTGGTGACCAGGGTGCAGCTCAGAATGCAAAACGCTTTCAAAACTGTTCTGCGGTCATTTCAGCCCTGAGCACGGGCTGAGTGAGGACCTGCTTGATGAATGAAGGCGTGAGTGAGTTGGTGACAGAGAAGGGGACTTGTCACTGATGGTCTTGTATTCACTGTGCCCTTTTGAATGTGGCTTTGGTGGAATTCAGTCCAGGGTGGTGTGTCAAGCACCTAGAGGAATGTGTAGGCAGATTCTCCATCTTCAGATGAGCAAGAATAGAAGACTCTGGAAACAGATCAATCATCAGGAGGCAGGAAGTGTTCTTCCCCCTCCTTTACCTGCAAGTCAAGAAGGGTCACAACCTGGCCCTGGTGAGGACATCACAGACACATATGGCTCCTAGAGCTGTTCTGCAACACTGTCCCCAAGAGCCTCCAGGCACAGATCTGTGTCTTGGGAAAGGGGAAGTAACAACTTGCAAAGAGTTTTTTTTTTTTCTGGCTGGGCACATCGGAGGTGCTCACCTGTCATCCCAGCAGCTCAGGAGGCTGAGGCAGGAGGATTGCAGGTTGGAGGCCAACCTCAGCAACTTAGCGAGGCCCTAAGCAACTCAGTGAGACCCTGTTTCAAAATAAAAAATTAAAATTAAAAAGGGCTGGGGGTGTGGCTCAGTGGTTAAGCACTCTGGGTTCAATCCCTGGGACCCCCCCCCCAAAAAAAGTTTCTTCTGCCTCAGAGATAAGCAGAGACAAGGAATGTTCTAGAAAGACATTGCCTTTACCTGAACTTGCACACACCTCTGCTTTCTGCCTGCGGATTTTCATAAGAAAGAGAAGTGACACATTAACTGGCATCAGCAATTAAAATTCCCAAATAGCTACGCCCTGGCACTTCCTGAGATGCCCCTCGATGGAACTGAGGGCATTATGGTCATGACAATTCATGGATGACCTCATCTCCCAGAAGGGTTCCACTTTTGCCTTTCCGCCATCTTCCCATGGACCCTTTTCTTTTTAACCAAATTATTTCTAACAGAATCTTTCTTTGTTCTATTAACCAAACACACACGTGCACCACTCCTGGCTTGTGGCTGGCCCAGAGGGATGAATTGGTAGAAAGACACCCAAAGAGATGAGATATTTTTTTCTTCACTTATGTTCCCTATGGAGGACTCAAAGAATGATTCCCACTGGGGTTTTGAAAAATGTTGAGAGACCTGAGTAGGAAGCCCTCGGTGAGTGTTAGCTGCTGTTATTATCATAATTGCTGATGGCCTTCTGGGAATCAAGGCATGTTGGGTTGAAAACCACCAGCCCATACATCAATGGTAACAATCACAGTGACAGAAATGGCTGAGATTTCCTAGGACCTAACTGGGTGACAGGCATTACTTAACACGCGTCCCATGCATGAAGTCACTTAGTCATCGCATCCCTGGGAGGGAGACGTGGTTATTATAATTCTCCCATTTTACAGAGGAGGATCAGCAAAGCAGGGTAACTCATCCAGCATTCCTAGGTGCTGGAGAGAGCCAGGCTCAGTCCCTGGCTCAGCACCGAGGTGATCCTGCTGCTGGATAAGGGGAAGAGCCTTCTCAATCCCGAATCGTCACAGAAGCATTGATTGTGTTCGTTCAGGGTTTCAAGTCCTCTATCTTCATTAATGCTGCATTTTCTCAAAGGGAGAAACCATGCATGGGTGGGTAGCTCTTTCTAGTGGGTAATAGGAATTTGGCTGAATCCAAATACATGTCCCCCTATTCTGGAAATCACACCAGGTGTGTCCCCCTCACCAGGAGCTCTTCAGAACAGTCCCCATCTCTGATCCCTCAGGGCTTGGCACGAGGGGGTGTTGAGAAGAACTCATGACTGGGACTTGCCAGAGGGGCCAGGCAGAGATTCAAGATGGTACCAGGGATCTGAAATCCAGTGTCAGCAAGCATGTATGGCCAGGGGTGTTGGCTTAGTCCACTTTATGTTGCTATCACAAAATACCCCAGACTGGGTCATTTATTATGAACAGAAATGTGTTGGCTCCTGACTCTGGAGGGTGGGAAGTCCAAGATGGAGGAACCAGCGTCTGATGGGGACCTTTGTACTATTTCATCTCATGGCAGGACAGCGAGAGCAAGAGAAGGTTAAAATTGCTTTTTGTAACAAACCCACTCTCATAAACAAGAATGACAATAATAAAATCCATTTAATCTACCCCATGACCTAATCACCTCTTGAATGTCCTACCTCTCAGCACTTTGCACTGGGGATTAGCTTTCTAGTATATGAATTTTAAGGGACATTTTTGACCCATGTTTTGCAAAATCCAAAAGCATAAGGAAGTCTGGAACTGCACACCAGAATGCCTTCAAGACTCTCTCCCTCCATTTTGATCTGTTTTCTTCCTCCTCAGCCGACGAACACTCTGAGTCTCTGCTACTCTGATAGGCAAAAGATGGCTGCCTCAGAGTTCCAGAGTCACTCATGAGCCTGCCCCTTCCTTAATCACATGCCAAAATCCCAGGGAAAGGATTTGATTGGTTAGCCTCGGTCAGGTGATCAGTCCCAGACTGAGGTGATTGGATCAGTTGGAACAAATATGGCCGCAGGAATCCACAAGATGAGATGGTTGGAACAATTAAAGGCATTGTGGTCATGACAATTCATGGATGACCTCGTCTCCCAGAAGGGTTCCACTTTTGCCTTTCCGCCATTTCCTGAGGCCACTGTCGCCTGCATATCCCAAGGCTCCTTGGTGGACTTCAGGATCAGCTGCCTCCTACTCCCTCTATTCTTGAGTATGGGAGAGGGGCCCCTGGCCAAGCCCAGGACTCTCTCTGATGTGGCCATGCCCATGCTAGGATCTAGATGGGTGTCCAAGACAAGCCTGTGGGCCGTGGAGGATCTCAGACTGAGCGGGCGATCCCTGAGGACGAGAAGCAGGGGTGGCAGCACAGTATGGATTGGCCGAAGGTGCTCTGGGTCTCCGTGAACCCTAGGAGGAGACGATGGTGTTTGGTAATGGGTACTGCATGTGAGGGGCTGGAGGGTGAGTGCACAGAAAACTGGGGGTCCCCTTTGGGGCAGAGCCAAGGGGAGGAGGCCATCTGGGTCAGGACACAAGGCCAAGGGCCCGCAGCACACATTGCTTTGGCTCAACTACATCTGAGAATCCACAGGGCAGTGCTTCCTCCACGTGTTGCAATCGGTTCCGAGGGTTCCATAAGTTTATTTTGCCATTTTATTAATTAAATTAGATGGTTGCCGGGTGTGGTGGCGGCACATGCCTGTAATCCCAGCAGCTTGAGAGGCTGAGGCGGGAGGATCTCAAGTTCAAAGCCAGCCTTGGTAAAAGTAAGGTGCTAAGCAACTCAGTGAGACCCTGTCTCTAAATAAAATACAAAATAGGGCTGGGGAGGTGGCTCTCTGGGCAAGTGCCCATGACTTCAATCCCTGGTACTAAAACCCAACAATGACAAAAACAAAACCCACTTCTTTGGAACATTCTAGAAAAGCTCAAAGAAGAAAACCAAAAAATTACTCAAAACTGAATCACTGTTGACATCTTTGGGTATATCCTGCCAGTATGGTTATTTTTGTTTGTTTTAATGAGCAGATCTTGTGCGAGGGTAGGGGAGGGCAAAAACAGGATATTTAAGAAAATAAGTTTTCAAAATCTGCTTATCTCATTCCACAACACTGTCCCCCATGTTCTTACATGCTCTTGTATAACATTTCTGCAAATTCTGGATGGAGGATAGAGAAAAATATCAGCTAGGTTAAACTTTAAGCTGGGCGCCATGGCACATGCCTGTAATCCCAGCGGCTGGGGAGGCTGAGGCAGGAGGATTACAGGTTTGAGGCCAGCCTCAGCAACATAGGAGCAATCTAGTGAGACCCTGTCTCAAAATAAAGAATAAACAGGGCTGGGGATGTGGCTCAGTGGTTGAGTGTCCCTGGGTTCAATCCCTGGTACAAAAAAAAAAAAAAAAAAAAAAGTTAGATTAAACTTTTTATATATTAAAAAAGAAATACAAATACCAGCTACATTCATTGTCTCCTAGTGGGGCCTGAGGACCTGCAGCCTCCTTGTTGGTTTCTCTTTTCCTTCTGATAAAATTATGGAACATCTTCCTCACACGCCCTCGCGCCCACCTCCACGGCTGTCCTATGTCCTGCATGTTCCCAGCACACTGTGGGCCAGTTCCATGCTGCAGTCCCCTGGCTGGGGACGCTCCGCAGACACATGCACAGCCCAGATCTCCTGGCAGCATCCTGTCCCCTGGCTACCCTCTGCCTGAAGCTACCCTCAGCCCTGCCTGTGCCTTCACCCTCTCTCCTCTCCCCCATCTTCTTTGCTTTGCAGGTTTTCTCCAGCAGAGGGAGCCATTTGGATCTGACCCACCATAAAAAACCACCAGGTAAAGTCCACCCACCCAGCCAGGCAGGGGAATGACACCCTCGCAGCCAGAAAAGCTCATTTTTTTTTCACCACAACTTTGCTAGCCAGAGAGATTTGACCCCGTTTTCTAGGTGGGGAAACTGAGGATCAGAGCCATCAAGAAAAGCATGCAATGGGAGTATTGAGTAAAAGTACTAAGTCACAGTACTCCAGCGGGGTCAGGCAGACAGGAGATTGGAACTCAGGACTGGTCTGAGTCTGGTTTTGTACTCCTGTCCTCTACCCCATGGTCCCTTTGAATTTAAAGAAATGGGAAGGGTGCAGAGTGTGGGTAGAACACTGTGGGGATGACCAGGGGCTAAAAAATCTCATCGAAGCTAGTGGTCCTTTCTCAGTTGAGAGACAGAGACTGGGCCTCCTGTGTAGAAATCTTTTCTTGCAGACTTTCTTGAAAGTACAGATCAGGGCTTCTCCACAACCCAGCAGAGGATGTATTATTGTTATCCTTATTTTGAAAGCTAGGGAGAGTGGGGCACAGAGAGGTTGACAAGTTTACTCAAAGTCACACAGCTCAGAAGCAGTAAAGTGGATTGTGCACAGGTCTCAGCACCTCCAGACCCCACCACTCCCCCACCACCTGCAGCCAGGACACCTCTGCATGCAGCCCCAGCGGGAGCTCCTCCTCTGCTTGCCCTGAACACCGTGACCTTGTGGCAGAACAAATCCCCTAATGGCATCTTTGGAGGCCAAGATGAGGATCTTATCACTGAATCTTATCACTTTTCTTTGCTTGAAAACCCCCCCCCCCCAGAGTAACCTTCAGCCGCAAAGCTGTTGTCCACGTGGACCGGAGCCGACATCGCACGTCCATCCGCCAGGACCCCCGTGTCCAGATTCAGAGACATGGCCACTAATGGCAGCAAGCTGGCAGATGGGCAGATCTCCACGGAAGTCAGCGAGGCCCCCATGGCCAACGACAAGCCCAAGACCCTGGTGGTGAAGGTGCAGAAGAAGGCTGGGGACCTTCCCGACCGGGACACGTGGAAGGGCCGCTTCGACTTCCTCATGTCCTGCGTGGGCTATGCCATCGGCCTGGGCAATGTCTGGAGGTTCCCCTATCTCTGCGGGAAAAATGGTGGCGGTAGGTGGAGGCCTGGGGATCTCCCAGCTGGGACGGGACCCACAAGACAGGGTCCCGCTTAGGCATTTTCTGGGTTATTCTTAGCGGGAAAGGCTCCCTGAAGAATCCAAATCCTGAAGAATCCTATTTCTTGCTTCATGACATCTAAAGTCCATCTTTTTTTTTTTTTTTCTTTTTGGTACTAGGAATCGAACCCAGGTGTCCTTTACTACTAAGCTACATTCCAATCCCTTTTAATTAATTTATTATTTTTAAAATTTTGCAACAGGGCCTCGCTAAGTTGCTGAGGCTGGCCTCCAACTTGGGATCCTCCTGCCTCAGCCTCCTGAGCTGCTGGGATCACAGACATGTGCCTACCCTGCCTTGCCCTCATCTCTCTCTCTCTCATTTTTTTTTTTAATTTTAGCTGTAGATGGACACAATAACTTTATCTTGTTTATTTATTTTTTTATGTGGTGCTGAGCATTGAGCCCAGTGCCTCACACGTGCTAGGCAAGGGCTCTACCACGGAGCCACCACCCCAGCCCCCCTCATCTTTTAATTTTGAAAAGAACAGGGATATATTTTGAGCAAAGGACACCCCTTAGCTTCCGGGTGGCTTTGGATGCTGCTTTGGAGGCAGCATGACCTCATGCTCCCTGGTCCATGACCTCATGCTCCCTCTGAGACGGGTTCCCCAAAGCCTCAGGGCCATGAGCGTGCGTCTTCTCCATTCCGCAGGGGCCTTTCTCATTCCCTACTTCCTGACGCTTATCTTCGCGGGGGTCCCCCTCTTCCTGTTGGAGTGCTCCCTGGGCCAGTACACATCCATCGGGGGCCTGGGCGTGTGGAAGCTGGCCCCCATGTTCAAGGGTGAGTGTGCGGAGCAGGGCGCTGGGGACGTGGCTTTGCCCCTGCCTGCAGCCTATGGGAAACCCGGGGCTGCCAACACCCCCAGCCCCTCTGCCAAGAGGGAGCTGCTCTGGGCACATCTGAGCAGAGTGGTGTCCATGGCAAGGGGCCTAGTGACACCTGATATCACTTATGGAACATGTGCTTACCATGCCTTGGATCCCACCTGCCGCCAGCCTGGACCGGGCCCTGGCATGGGTACATGTGACCTCCCGCCAGTCACTGCCTGTCTTCTAGCCTCAGTGTCCCCCATAAGGCCCAACTCCAAGGTCAATGATGTCCCCCGTGCTGTGGAACAGGCCGGGCAGCGGCTGTCAGGACTGTACGCAGTGGAGGTGGTGACCATGTCTTCTGTCCCCAGGTGTGGGACTTGCCGCCGCCGTACTGTCCTTCTGGCTGAACATCTACTACATCGTCATCATCTCCTGGGCCATCTACTACCTGTACAACTCCTTCACCACGGTGAGTGGTCCCTTTCGCCTCCGCCTCCCGCAGGGGACCAGACCCCAAGCGCATCCTCTGTCCACTGGGACCACCCACCATTCTGCAGGCAGAGCCATTCCTCAAGGGGTCAAGGGAGTGATTTGGCTTCTGCAGCCCACGTCCTCCCTGCAGTGGTGAAGCACTGGGCACTGAGCACCTTCTCCGGCCAGGCGCTTCATGGGGGCCAACATCGAATCCGCCAGACACACCCCCAAAGAATTGGTAACAGAGTCACAAAAGAGACCCAGAGAAGTGTCTCTACACCCCAGTTCTCAGCAGCGTTATCCCAGCAGCCAGCAGGAGGGAGCAACCCACCTGTCCATCAGTGACGAACAAGGGAACAAAATGTAGCCCTTCTGTTCAGTGGGAATAGCAGGCAGCCTTTTTTAAATATTAAGGGAATTCTGACACCTGCTCCAAGATGAGCCTTCAGGATGGTATATTAAGTGAAAGAAGCCATCACCAAGGGACAAATGCTGTCTGATTCCCCTTATCTGAGGTCCGTAGTGTCATCACACACGTAGATTTGAAAAGTAGGATGGATGCTGCCAGGAACTGGGGAAGGGAATGGGGACTTCACTGTACAATGGGGACAGTTTCAGTTTTACAAGATGAAAAGAATTCTGGAGATGGGTGGTGGTGACGGTAGCACAATATTTTGGATGTATTTAATGTCACTGCACTTAAAATGATCATGATGGGCCAAGTGCAGTGGAGCACACCTGTCACCCCAGCGGCTGGGGAGGCTGAGGCAGAAGAATCACTAGTTGGAGGCCAGCCTCAGCAATCCAGCAAGGCCCTAAGCAACTCGGCGAGACCCTGTCTCTAAATAAAATATAAAAAGGGCTGGGGATGAGGCTCAGTGGTTAAGCATCTCTGGGTTCAATCCCCAGTACTAAAAATGAAAAAGAAAGAAATCATCAACATGGAATATAATATTCTGTGACATGTATTTTACCACAGAAGTTGGGAAAAAAAAAACCCAAACTGAACCCACAGCATTAGGTTGTTGTGAAGGTTAAGAAGCAAATACTTGCCAAGTGCCTAGAGCCAGGCCTAGCAGAGAGCAAGTGCTGTGTTCTCATTGTCACCATGCAGAGAATCAAATAGAGAGGTCTTCTGCCCAAGGTCACATAGCTGGGAAGTGACTTCAGGGTGGACACAGCAACTTGACAGTATAGCTCTGAAGGCTGGTTCTCAGAGTAAGCAGAGTGAGGTTGAGATTTGGGCTCTGACACTTAGTAGCTGTGTGATCTCAAGCAAATTGCTGCCCCTCTCTGATCTAACAAATGGGAATCACAGGGCTAACCTGCCTCCCAGAGCTGCTGAGAAGGAGAGGTGGGATGATGGCTCTGAGGAGGCTCAGGGGACAGTTGAGGGTGGATAGGGTGAGCAGGACCCTTTTGCTAGCCCTCGGGGGCTTATCGAGATTTGTCCTCATGACTCTGTCCTTGCAGACATTGCCCTGGAAACAGTGTGACAACCCCTGGAACACGGACCGCTGTTTCTCTAACTACAGCATGGTCAACACCACCAACATGACCAGCGCCGTGGTGGAGTTCTGGGAGTGAGTATGGGACCATCCATGGGGGACAGGGAGGGCAGGTTGGCAGGGCCTTGCAGCAAAGGCACCCTCCGAAGAGTAATGCAAGCCGGATGCGGTGGTGCACGCCTGTCATCTCAGTACCTCGGGAGGCTGAGGCAGGAAGATCGCAAGTTCAAAGCCAGCCTCAGCAAAAGTGAGGCTCTAGGAACTCAGCGAGACCCTGTCTCTAAATAAAATACAAAAAAGGGCTGGGGATGGGGCTCAGTGGTTAAGCGCCCCTGGGTTCAATCCTTGGGACCCCAGCCCCACAAAAAAAATAGAGTTATGCAGGAACCGGGTGACAGGGGTATTTCCATAGGTGTGGACAGGGCACAGGGAGCTCAAGCTATTTCTTCCTCTAGAGGGCACCAGACTGTGAAGGGGCCACTTCACATGACCAATGGCCTCCAGCAGAAAACCCCTTACTGGACAAAGCCACAGTACAGTAGGGAGGGTAACTCCCCTGGTCTCTCTCTCCTCCTGTCCCCCCCCATCTCCTGCCAGGGCCTCCCCTTCATCAACCCAATCAGAAACTTGAGTGCAACGGGACACCCCCCCCCCCCCGGCACAGTGTAGCAGTCAGCCTCTTGGGGCACAGTGCAGGGCAGAGAAGATCAGAGAGTGTGGATGCAGAGGGCTAAATGGAAGGGAATGACCCACCTAGCCCAAAGGGTCACCTGGAGAGGTTGGCAACCCCTGGGTTCATCTCTTTTTTTATGTATATATTTTTTAGTTGTAGATGAACACAATACTTATATTTTATTTTATTTTTATGTGGTGCTGAGGATCGAACCCAGGGCCTCACACATGCTAGGCAAGTGCTCTACCACTGAGCCACCACCCCAGCCCTGGGTTCATCTCTTTGGCATAAAGGAAGCCCCTGTGATGGGCATCTTTGAAGGATCTGGGAGCAACCCAGAAGGTTCTGGAACGTCGGGGATAAGCTATTCCCAGCAGGTGTGGTCAGAACAAGCAATGCCTAGTCTCTTTTTTTAAAAAAATATTTTATTTTTTAGTTGTAGTTGGACACAATACCTTTATTTTATTTTTATGTGGTGCTGAGGATCGAACCCAGGGCCTCGCACATGCTAGGCGAGCGCTCTGCCACTGAGCCACCGCCCCAGACCAATGCCTAGTCTCTTTGCCGTGTGATGTCCTTGAGAATCACTTTCCTTATGAATAAAAACCCAGTTCTGCTCTGCCTGGTCCTGCTCACCAGCATCTCCCACGTGGCGGTCTCTCAGACACGTTTGTGGGCTTCATTCCAATGCTGGTGATGAGAATCCATCAGGGCCGAGTCCCAGTTCCCCAGATGTTGGAGACTGAACACCCCAAGAAATGCCTAGGCAAGCGTGGAAAGTAAGTTTTATTTGAAGGAGAGAATAGAGATAGACTTTTCCGCAGTAAAGGGACCCCAGAGCTGGGTGTCCTGCCTCTTTTATAGGTTTTAGATTTCCTTTGTCCTCATGTCCTTTCTCTAGTGACCAACAGGTGGGCCAAAAGGTGAGGAAGGAAGCCTTTTAGGGCTACCTTTCCATGTCTGCCCAAACAGGCAGGAAAGGAGCCACACAGGAGGTACTGCATTAACTCATTAACGACTTCTTGGGAGGAACAGTAGGCAGGTAACCTTGGCAACAGGTGGAAGAGGAGAGGGAAGGGCTCTGGAGGTATTAGCATTTGATTTCTTTTCTTTTCCAACCAGCCCCCATCTCCCCTGTCTGACCCAATCATTTATAAATGTACACTGATTATCCTTTTGTCCCCCGATTTCAATTCTACCTTTTATTCCTTAAACATTTCTTGAGTACCTACTATGTGCCAATGTGATCGTAGACCCAGGTACGCAAACAGGCAACAGCAGTGTCAGGTGATGGGGCCATGGGGGGGGACACACAGAAAAGCAGCTGGACCCATCTTGGTGCTGGTGAGGCAGGTGCAGGCAGAGAACAGAGTGGGCCAGGAGGTGCAGAGAGGAGGCTGAGTACAGATGGGAATTCAGCCTGATGGGGGTTGGAGGGAGCTGTTGGTAAGTGTTGAGACCAGAGGGGGAAGCAGGGGTCGGCTCACAAGACCTTGGGTGGCCCTCCAGGGAGTGAGTACTTTATTCTGGGAAACAAAAGGGAGCTCTTCTTTGCAGGATTTTAAGCAGGAAAGTAACACTTGCAGTTTAGAAGGATCCCTGGGGCCACAGTAGTGGCAGAGTGAAAGCAAAGGTTGGGTCCCCCAGGAGGCCACTGTGGCCCCAGGTCCAGGTGAGCAATTATGACTGCTGAACTAAGGCCCCGGCAGGTCCTGCTCTCTTTGACCTCTTCACCAAACAGTGCTTTTCTAGTGATTTCTGTAACAATCTTCATTGTCTCCATCCAAATTGCAGGGATCAGCAGTTATGCACTTTCCCCTGAGAGGATATTGTCTGTGCTCATGCCCTGGGCACTCCAGGGTCCCTCCAGCTCCCTCTGACCCACATGACTTCTCTCTTCTGTTCCACCAGGCGCAACATGCACCAGATGACAGACGGGCTGGATAAGCCAGGTCAGATCCGCTGGCCGCTAGCCATCACCCTGGCCATTGCCTGGGTTCTTGTGTATTTTTGTATTTGGAAGGGTGTCGGCTGGACCGGAAAGGTAGGGGATGTGGGTGCAAAGAGGGGATGGAGGGACGGGACTGGAGAGGATCGCTCTCTGGGGCTCAGTCTCCTCTGTGGAATGAGAACTATAAGATCCCCTACCTTCTAGATCAATTGTGAGCATTGAAAGCAGAGATGCAAGTCAGGCCCTAGTACAGCGTCAGCCTCACCCTGAGTCCCATGAGATTCCAGTGGGACTGGTGGCCATCACAAAACAGGAGAGAAATGTTGCTCAAGGACTACTGAACACACTTTTCCTGAGCATCTACTTTGTGCCAAGCCTTGTGCTCGGTGCTGGAGCCTCAGAGATAAGAAGTTCACATTCTGACTCAGGGATGGATAGATGAATAGTTAACGACTAAGGCTCTGTATTCTAGTTGTGAGTTTGGATTCTGACTTGGTTATCCTGTGGGCCCTGTGACCTCAGGCAAAACACGTTACCTCTCTGAAACTCAATTTCCTGTTCTGTAAAATTGAGCTAATAACGATGCCCATCGATTGGTTTGTTTCGAGAATCAAAGGAGCCGGTGATTCTGCAGAGCAAAATCTCCAACAAAGGAGATTGTCATTCATTTTGTTTTATAAGAATTTTTGTTTATCAAGAATTTAACCTTTATTTTATTTGTTGTTGTTGTTATTTATGTGGTGCTGAGGATCGAACCCAGGGCCTCACCAGTGCTAGGCAAGTGTTCTACCATTGAACCACAACCCCAGCCCCCCAGTATCACTTTAAGAAGCAAAATAGAGTAGAGTTTGAAGGCTTTGGAAGAGAGTTTGAATCTCAATTCCCCTGCTTTTAGCTCTGTGCTCTTGGGCAAGTTATTTGACCTCTCTGAACCTCTGTCTCCTCCCCTATTAAAATGGTCCCAATAACAGTATCTTACAAGGTTGTTACAAAGGGGGCTAATTTGTGCAGAATGTTCATTTGACACATAGTATTAACTATAATCATTTGGAGGTGGTATCAAGGATTCTGCAGTAGCGCTGAGGATATGGCTCAGTGGTAGACTGCTTGCCCAAATGTATTCCTGTTTTCCTGTACATTAGAAGACTGTACTTTTGGGGGATAGAGAGTAGGGCCTCCTAGCTGCATCTTTTGGAGGTGTCATCAATATGCATTTATTAAATGCTTACTGTGTGCCTGGCTGCATGTTGAACATAGAAGACACAGGGAAGTACTAGGTCGAGCCAACGTATTTTAAGCAGGTTGTATGTCCTCATACAATCAAAATTTCTGAGTAGCAAGCGTGATTATACCCATTTTCCAAAGAAGACAAAGTGAGGCTCAGAGAGGATAAGACATTGACCCAAAGTCCCACAGCCTGTAGGTAATACAGATGATTCTGAATTCCCCTTTGCCTAACTCAAAGTGCAGTGGTTTTTCTAGAGGGTCAAGATTGCCTTTCCTAATCCTGAAGGATCCTAGAGTCAAATCAGGGAGATGAAAGTAGTTAAAAAAAAAAAAAAAAAGCATGCTGGCATGGAAATAGGGGAGACTCTGAGATCCAAAGGTCATTGAACTTGAAAATTGCTCTTCTATACTAGTGAGCTAAGAAATGCAATTTCACACAGCATCAGCCTTTTGATGACCAAACTGACAAAATAATAATTTTTAATATTGCTCTACTTAGGGCAGGCACTGCCAGGAAGCCTCGGTAATGCTGAATAGAATTCCATTTCCAGAACCAGTCGGGCAAGAGGGATCAAGAGACTTAGAGAAGCATATTCCTTTTCATCAGTGATCTCACTGCTAGAAATATTTCCCAAGAGTGGTGTAATAATTTTGTAAATCAAGATTCATATACAGAGATGTTCCATGTGGTATTTAGATTCACATAAAATTGGAAATAGCCTAAATGGTAACATCAGGGGTGGGAGGAGGACTTAAAAATAGATAGATTTCCCCAGGGACTACTTTCTATAATGAACAATCATATTGTTCATGAAAGAGTGAAAATCTATTTAGTAAACAAAACCGTATGTACTGTGGTTTTCAACCTTAAGCCTGTTAAGCAAATAGACTACTGCAAAATTTGAGTCTCGTTTTGTAAGAAAATGTAAACAGGGGCAGGATTTGTGGCTCAGTGGTAGAGCGTTTGCCTAGCATGCCTGAGGCACTGGGTTCAATGCTGGGCACCACATAAAATAAAAATAAAATAAAAATAAAACAAATAAAATAAAGGTATTGTGTCCATCTACAACTAAAAAAGAATTAAAAAGAAAATGTAAACAGACATGCCTAGAGGAGTCTCACAGGAGGAACACTAGAATGTTAACATCCATGCTGCTACATAATTGTCAGACACTTATAGAGTGTCTACTGTATACCATGGACTTTCCTAAGTATTTGAAGAGCAGAGAGGTGAAAATATAAGTCCTATCTCTCATGTAACTTTTATTCTTGGAGCTGTTGAAGGCAGTGTGTGTGTGTGTGTGTGTGTGTGTGTGTGAGTGATTTAAAAATGTTCCCAACAGCTGGGCATGGTGGCCCCTGCCTGTAATCCCCAGCGGTTCAGGAGGCTGAGGCAGGAGGATCACGAGTTCAAAGTCAGCCTCCGTAAGGGCGAGGCACCAAGCAACTCAGGGAGACCCTGTCTCTAAATAAAATACAAAATAGGGCTGGCAGGTGGCTCAGTGGTCGAGTGCCCCTGAATTCAATCCCTGGTACCTTCCCCAGCACCTCTTCCCTGCAAATGTTCCTAAGAAGAAGGGGAAAACTAGGTACTGAGCTGATTGGTTCAGAAGGTGAGGAAGGGCTTCAGAAAAGTGGCCAAGCAGAGCAGGTTAGGAATCCAGGAGGGCTTCCTGGAAGAAGAACTGGATCCAAAGCCCAGAGCTAGGATAGGTCCCCATGTAGACAAAGTGAGGCAAAGCGCTGGAGCATTGGAGCAAGTGCGACCGGCCACTCCCTCTCCTCGCAGGTGGTCTACTTCTCCGCCACGTACCCCTACATCATGCTTATCATTCTGTTTTTCCGTGGAGTGACGCTGCCCGGGGCCAAGGAGGGCATCCTTTTCTACATCACCCCCAACTTCCGCAAGCTGTCGGACTCCGAGGTGAGCTTCACTCCCTACGGGGGTACCCTGGAAGGCACAGCCCAGGTTAAGAGTAAACTCGAGTCCTGAACCTCCACTTGTAAGTTACTGTCCCTCTCTGATGCACGCATGCAAACTGGGGTCGTTGTTAGATAGCGCTGGTTGGTGAGCACTTTGAAAAAGTCCCCAAGGGGCTGGGGTGGTGGCTCAGTGGCAGAGCGCTTGCCTGGCATGTGTGAGGCACTGGGTCCGATTCTCAGCACCACACATACCAAAAAAAAAAAAAAAAAAAAGTCCATAAAAACTTAGAAAAATAAAAAGACCCCAGGGGGCTGTGGCTGTAATACAGTGGATCATTTTTGATCGTTCTGCCCATAGGTGTGGCTGGATGCAGCTACCCAGATCTTCTTCTCCTACGGGCTGGGCCTGGGATCCCTGATCGCCCTTGGAAGCTACAATTCTTTCCACAACAACGTCTACAGGTGCAAACCCCTTCCTTCCCGGCCACACCCCTTTATCACCACGCCCACCCGTGACCACGCCCACCTGTGGCCACGGCCGCCTGTGGCCACGCCCCCTGGTGGTCCCCTGTTAGGTCCCTCTCTGACCTCATGCCCTCTCAGTTATTTTCTGATACACTCCCTCATGGTCACCTGTTCCAGCTTCTACCTTTCCCTGACCCTTCTGGCTGCGCCCTACCCTGGCTTGCTCTGGGACCTAAGATTCTGGGGCTCACCCTAACCTGTAGACACCCTCCCAGGTACCCTCCTCCCAGCCACGCTCCTGAATAATGGCTGCCCACTAGCTCCGCCTTCTTGACAGCCCCGCCCTCCCTGACCCCGCCCCTCCCTCTCTCCAGGGACTCCATCATCGTGTGCTGCATCAATTCGTGCACCAGCATGTTCGCCGGATTTGTCATCTTCTCCATCGTGGGCTTCATGGCTCATGTCACCAAGAGGTCCATTGCTGATGTGGCGGCCTCAGGTCAGCGACACCCCGTGGAGGGCCCCGGTTGCTGGGGAAGGAGAAAGCTAACCCCCCTGGCATGTGCGGTCATCAGGAATATACATTTGTGTCCACCTGGAACGTGATTCCTTCCATGATACAGAATCCCCCAAATTCATGCCTTTGTCCTGGCTTCAAAAATATTCTCACCACGTGGGCTGTACCCACCCTGCTCTCCACACCATTGTCAATGACAAGGGCCAGAGGAAAGTCGCCACCTGATTCCCTGTGCAAGCAGTCCTCAGGAGGGACTGACTCACTGTGTGCACTGCAGAGGCCCTTGAGACTCAGAGAGGTGACACACATAACTTGTCCCTTAGAGAACTAGGTTGGTCATGTGGGAGGGAACAGTTCCCAGCTGGGGTTCTAATCTCCCCTACAAGGGCAGCTCCCATCTTATGACTCTGGAACTCTCCGTTCACCACCATTTCCGCCCCACTCTCAGAGCCAGACACAGAGAGATTAGTCTTTTACCTGCTCATTCCAAGATTTCCCCCTGAACTATTATACTCAAATACAATATGTCCCTACCAGACCTCCCCAGCCTTCTCCACCCCTGTGTTCCCCATCCCAGAGGGGTCCCCCATCCAGTGCCCAGGCCAGAAACTCAGCATCACCCCTGATCTTCACCCCACAAGCTAGCCCATACCAGTACCACTCCTACACTGTCCTCTGCTCCTATCTCTCCATCTGCACCTCTCTGAACCTACATTATCCCGACTACTGGCCAGATCATTGCAATCCCTCATTGGGATGATGGTGACGGCTTCTTACCAATCTTGATGGACCACAAATTTGGATCGCCTACTCTGTTTCCTAAGTGGCTGATGACACTCACTGAGAAAATGAACTGAAATAAAGCTGGGAGAGCGGATGGTATGTGGGTACACCATAGGTGCTCAATACCCTTTGTCTGGCTTGCTCTTTCCCCCACAGGCCCTGGGCTGGCATTCCTGGCATACCCGGAAGCAGTGACCCAGCTGCCCATTTCTCCCCTCTGGGCCATCCTCTTCTTCTCCATGCTACTGATGTTGGGCATCGACAGCCAGGTGAGGGCTCCCCCTTCAAGCACCCTCCCACCCCCAGCCTCCTTAGTCCAGGAAAAAGTAGAGAAAGGAGGCCACCCTTCAGCCCCTCAAGAAGATGACCAAGAATTCCAGACCCCTAGAATGTTCCACTGTATGATACTTTAGGAAACCACTCGGCCACTCTCCCATTTCCCGGATGGGAAACTGATGCCCAGAGGGACTGTGCTCTCTGAGTTTGCAAAGTGAGCCAGAGGCAAAATCAGGCAGGATCCTGGGGTTATCCTGGCCCTGCTGTCTCTGTGCTGTTGGGCCACTTGTCTTCTCCTCCAGGGACAAACTTTGAGTGTTTGGGGCTTGGGACTGCTGCAGGTAGCTGACCTCTGTTCCCTCTGCAGTTTTGCACCGTGGAGGGCTTCATCACCGCCCTGGTGGACGAGTATCCCAGACTCCTCCGCAACCGCAGAGAGCTCTTCATTGCTGCCGTCTGCGTCATCTCCTACCTGATCGGTCTCTCTAACATCACCCAGGTGAGTTCAGTGGGTTCACCTGATGCACCCCAGAGCTGCCCCAGGGCCTCCATCACCAGCCCAGTCAGTTCCCACCTTCTATCTCTGCACTGTGCTCCAACTGTGCTGAGCAAGGAGTTAGACAGGGCCTCGGGCTGGTGACAGACACAGGCATGGAGCCAGAAAGTATAGGAAAAAGCCACAGAGTGCAGCACCTAACTTGTCCTGGGCACCAGCAACTGTTTCCTGGAGCTGACATGCAAAAGGCCCTCATCAATGAGCCAATCAAGTTGGAGTTAGACCTTTGAGGTTGACACTGCCCAAAGTCTCCTTTCATTGACACTTTTGTTTTTGTATTGATATTCATGAGGAGTGTGCTTTGTATTCCAGGCCCTCCCAGTTTAGTTGGGAGATATACACATAAGAAGTGAATTGTACAATAAATATAAATGCTCTAAAACCATAAGCTCAGCTTCTGGGACTCATTTGTGATCCACAAACGACCCCTGGCTCTAAATACAGTTCTGATCCAGAGTCATTGTTTCCCCATTCCTGCATTCCAAAAAAAAAAAAAATGAGGATAACAGGATAGAGAATGACCGTCAGGCCTGAGAGGGACTCTACTTGGGACAAGGTGATCAGGAGAGGTTGATCAGGTATTTAAATAGTGAGGAAGAGCCAGTCAGAGGAGGATCCGGGGGAAGAAAGCAAAGCATGTGTAAAGGCCAAGAGGTGAGAATGAGCTTGGAAACCTTCATGGAGAGGAAGAAAGTCTGCATAGTGGACCCAGAGGGAGTGAGGGCAGCAGATGGGGTACAAAACTAGACCATGCCAGACCCTGGGGGCATTTGGATTCAATTTGATTTGAATTGATATCTCACTGGTTATTTATGTTATAGCATTATCTTCTTTAAGCCAGAGAAGGTTTTAAGCAGGGAAGAGGCATGATTGATTTTCTCTATGGAAAGATATCTCTGGTCACCAAGTCCCTCATTCTGCCCTCTAGCCCTACCAGAAATAGGGTGTCTCCCTCTACCACCTGGACAATCCCCATAAAGTGAACATTCTCATCCTGTCATGCTTACAGGGCCCTTAGTCCTTGCTCTAATCCACCCTAGAGCTTTCTTGCTGCAGTGTAGCCTAATCCCAGCCTCTTCAGGCTCTGAAGCTGAGTGTCCAGGGTGCTGGGGGGAAAGCGGATCTGCATTCACCCTCTTTTCCTCTTGCAGGGGGGTATTTATGTCTTCAAACTTTTCGATTACTACTCTGCCAGTGGCATGAGCCTGCTGTTCCTCGTGTTCTTTGAATGTGTCTCCATTTCCTGGTTTTACGGTGAGCACCATCCCTCTTCTCTCATTCATTCATTCATTCATTCATTCCTTTTTTCAATCATTTCTCAACAATACAGTTTGAACACCAAATCCCTTTTCCCACAGTAATTTATTTAGTCTTCACAACCATTAACACAGGAGGCCCCCATGTTTAGTAGATTTGAAAAGAACAGCCAAATAAATTCATTTGTAACACAAGCTACATTAATCCTTTTAGTAAAGCCGTGGAAGAAATGGCTGGGAGGGATGTCAGGTGAGAAGAGGGGCATTAGGAGTAGAGAAGATACATTTTCTTTCCTTCTTTATTTTTTTGGTACCAGGGATTGCACCCAGGGGTGCTTAACCCTTGAGCCCTTTTTATATTTTATTTAGAAAGGGCCTCACAAAGTTGTTAAGGCTGGCCTCAAATTTTCAGTCATCCTGCCTCATCCTCCCAAACCACTGAGATAACAGGCTTGTGCCACTGTGCCTGGCTGGAAAACACATTTTCTTTCTTTCTTTTTGGTGGTGCTGGGGATTGAATCCAAGGCCTTGTGCATGCAAGTCAAGCACTCTACCAACTGAGCTCTATCCCCAACCCCTGGAAGACACATTTTCTAAGTATCCTTTTCTTAGTATAAAGCTTCACCGTTCAGGTATCTTGCTTTCTTACTTGCTGTAGGGATTTGGCTGTGGAAAAAATGTTTCAATAACAATAGCGTCAGTTCCATGTTCCAGACAAGGAAACTAAAGCTCAGAGAAGTTAGGTGATTGGCTTCTGGTCACAATGCAAGAAAGTAGTGGAGTTGGGCTTTGAACCTGTGGTCCCGACAGCTCACCCACCCCCTCCTGCCCTTGCTCTGGATATCACAGGTGTCAACCGATTCTATGACAATATCCAAGAGATGGTCGGCTCCAGACCCTGCATCTGGTGGAAACTCTGCTGGTCTTTCTTCACCCCCATCATTGTGGCGGTAAGGACAAGGCTTGACCAGCCCATCAGGATGAGGCTGGCCTGGGTCTGGCGACTACTCGGCTCCACAGAGAAACTTCTGGAGGCAAAGACAGGAGGAAGGGACCCCGGGATCCCTATCCCTTAATAATACTTCTCCCTACCATTTGTTGAGCACCTGCTGTGGGACCTGCTCATGTGACATCCCGTTCACGTCCTCCGTGGAACAGGCATTATTATCTCACTCCACCACGGAGGGAACCGGGGCTCACCCAGCCAGCCTCACTCGGCAACTTAGTGCTGAGGTTGGAAGCAGCTCAGCCTGACCCAGAAGCCCGAGCTCTCGGCACCAGGAAGCCTGTTGCCCTCAGTGACTCTCATTCCCTCCCACAAGGAGGAGGTGACATCCAGGTGGCCTGAAAGAAGCCACCACAGGTCCTTGAAGGGGAGGCTGGGCCACTGTGCCCATGTGTCCTGCACAAGGGCACCCAACCTGTGGCCTGCGGGGAGATGACACCTAACCCTTGCTCTGGAGGGAGGGAACCCCCTTTCTAATGGGTCTTGTCAGAGGAGATGGCTTCCTGCTGGCCTCCCCAGAGAGGTGCATTTTCTATTATGCACAGAGGAATCTTATGTGCCAGCAGTGGCTTTGGGTACAAGACTCCCGGGATGCTGGGCCTTCGTAAGGGTCAGCCTTGGGAGGAGGGTGGAGTGTCTACGGAGACCTTCGTTGTTTGGTCCGGGTGACTGACTGCTCCCTCTCCTCCACCCTCCGCAGGGGGTGTTCATTTTCAGCGCTGTGCAGATGACTCCTCTCACCATGGGAAGCTACGTTTTCCCCAAGTGGGGCCAGGGCGTGGGCTGGCTCATGGCTCTGTCTTCCATGGTCCTCATCCCCGGGTACATGGCCTACATGTTCCTCACCTTAAAGGGCTCCCTGAAGCAGGCAAGTGCTTTCCTACACTTGGAATCCATTGCTAGTCCTCTTCTCCCACTGTGCTGGACACTCCCACTGTCCCAGGCCTTGTGGAACACAAGGTCTAGCTGGGGCGCCCAGGGAAGTCAACAGCCAGTGACATACGAGTGTTAGAGGGGCATCGTTGGGGAATGAAATGGGGAGGAGATGGGAGCAAGTAACCCCGTCTTAGCCCTTCCTAGGTTGAGCAGGATTAGAGAAGCCTTCCTGGAAGAGGGAAGGCGTGAAGATAAGCTAAACTTTGTGATAGAAGCAGAAAGAATGTTTCTAGAAGGGGAAGGGGAGGGAGGAGAAGATAGGAGGCATGTGCAAAGGTCCAGGGGTATAAACTGCATTTGGTGAACTGAAGGGACATCGGTGTAGCAGGAGGAAAGAATGAGGAGGGGTAGAGGGGAGCAGTAAGAGATGAGATTGGAGATGTATGAAAGCCAGGTCAGATCATGAAGGGTTTTGAAAATCAGGACAAGAACTTTAGACTTCATCCTGAGGGTTATGAGGGGCCTGCAGGGGTTTGGAGCAGACGAAGGGTGGGATCAGGTTTATTGGGATGTTTCTCTAGATCTCATTCATGGGATTGATAAATATAGGAAACGTGGTCTGACTCTCATGGAAAGGTACATCGCCCCATCATTATATACCAGTTGAGGATCCCTTATCCAAAATGCTTGGGAATAGAAGTGTTTTGCATTTTAGAGATTTGGGGGGGGGGATCGGATGTTGGGACATCTGCATATATATAATGAGATATCTTGGTGTTGGGACCCAAGTCTAAATGTGAAATTCATATATGTTTCCTATGTACGTATTCATGGACAGAACCTGAAGGTGATTTTGTACAATATTTTTAGTGCACCTCTGCTTTGACTTTGAGCTGTCATATGAATTCAAGTGTGGCATTTTCTTCTTGTTGTGTCACATCAATGCTCCAAAAGCTTCAGGTTTGGGAGCATTTCCGATTTCAGATTTTCGAATGAGCGAAGTGCAACCTGGTCCCTGCTGGGTGGTCTTTGTTGAATGGCATTGAATTCCTGCATGCAGCAAGGCACTGCTGGAGGTGCACAGGGGAAAGAGACACTGGTGGGATACGTGCAGGCAGAGATCACTCCACCAAGGAAGGGGGACGAGCAGACTGTAGAGGGCAGGGCGTCCCCTGCAAGGCCAGGGTCAAGTGGTTCCCCCTTGAAGATGTATTTGCCAATTGCAGCCAGAAGGGGGAGCTCCAAGGCCGAAGGCTTGGGGAAGATGAGTGGTGGGTAGTTGCGTCCAGACTCTGGGCTGCTGGGCCAGCCTCCCCCTTTCACAGATGGAGAAACTGAGGCCCCGACCTGGGAAACTGCTTACCCAGCCTTTGCAGTAAGTTATTAACAGCACCGGGGCATGCAGCCCTTTCTTGGGACTCCAAGTCCAAAGCTTTTGTTTTCCATCATCCGCTGCAGAGCCCCAAAGGTCAGTTGGGTCTTGAAGTGGCAGAGAAGCAGAGGGAGGGCATCAGAGAACGCAGCCCATGCAAAGGCCCGGCGGTGGAAAAGTCAGAGGGTCAGGGAGTCAAAGCTGACAGGGCAGATTCGCAGAGGATGTGTGTAGCAAAGGCAGCCAGGGATTCATCCACTCAGCAAATCTGCAATGTGGTAGACACTGCTGTCAGTGCTGGGGACACTGCCATGAGCAAAAAAAAACAGAAGCTCTGCCCTCATGGAGCTTCTAGTCTAGCAGAGGAAAGATGAACAATCAATAAAATAAGTAGAAATAAGATGGGAGTAAGTACCATGGAGAAAAAATAAAGTAAGTGGGGGGTTAGGTAGTGCAGGACAAGACCTCACTGAGAAGATAAGACACTTGAGCTCAGATCTAAGGAGATAGACGGCAAGCTGTGAAACTATCTGGAAGGAAGAATGTGCCTGGTAGAGGGAGAGTGTGTGCAAAGGCCCTGAGGCAGGAGCATGCCTGGTTTATGTAAAGAACGGTGTGGCTGAAGGATGAGTGAGGGTGGATGGGGAAGAAGGGAGCAACCCATCCCCTACCACCCAGCCTCATACCTCCCTCACTGGTCCCCACAGCGCATCCAGGTGATGATCCAGCCCAGCGAAGACATTGTCCGCCCGGAGAACGGTCCGGAGCAGCCCCAGGCCAGCAGCTCAGCCACCAAAGAGGCCTACATCTAGGGGCGCGGGGCCGCTCGCCGACCCAACACTGTCACCCCCCCCCCAACCTGGTTGAAGGCGACCACCACTTGATGACTGAAGATAACCTTCTATCTCCACCTACCTCAAGTGGCGAGTCCAGATTCCAACACCACACAAAGAGAGGGGAGGTGGGGGGGCAGTCAGACCCCTGGGGGGGCCCTGCCGGGGGCGGGGGCCATGTAACCCAGTGGCTTCCAGCATCCGGCGGGCTGGTGATCTTTCTCCTGGGGGGGGACCCCATAAGCATCAAGCGGTCTGTTGACATTCGTAACTGCCGTGGTAGCTCATTTTTATCCCGCCAGCGAGTGTGACCCTGTGACCCGGCCAGGCCACACACACACACACACACACACACACTCCTGGCTTTTAGTCGTATTCTTGACTGTTTTCTTGCCGAACCCTGTGACTGTTATCTTGGACTTTGCAGGAAGGTCGGATCCGCCAGACACTGCTCTGGACAAAGGACAAGGGCGTTTTGTATACAGTGGGGACTGCCAGGGACAGTTTACTCGAGGTGGCAGGGAGCCCGCAGGGAGCTCTGACTTTTTTTTTTTTTTTTTAATTTTCTCCTTCCCGAGGCAGCTGGACAAAACAACAACCCCCAAAGACCTCAGTCTGTGTGTGTTCCCAGAGCTGTTTCACAAGCAGCACGCATAGCATCCTTTGTTTCCCCCAGGGAATGGACACCTCTGCAGCTCCGTGTCCCTATCCCCATCCTTGCCAGCCCGGGGCCCTTCTGATTGGAGACCATCTAGGCCCAGAAGGGCTTAAAATGCCACAAGCACAATTCCTTTCTTTTGATCGCCATTCCTAAGGAAACTCAGGGCCCCCTGGGGGACATTCCCCAATTGGGATCTCTGGTTTGTCCCAAGCAGCCCAGTTTTTCAGAGCACAAAACCACTGCAGAGTTGAAATCAAGGTGGGCGGTGTGTGTCGGAGGGTCCAGACCATTCCAATTATCCTTCTGTTTCCCTCTTAAACTCTCACTCTCACTGCCAACCCCATTCCAAGCTGCCACCCCCCCACCCCACCCAGTCCCTTTCCTGGAATCTTCTCACTGCAGGGGTCTCCTCACTGCCACTCAAATCTACCCAACCCATGAACCAACCCAGGAACCAGTATGAATCCAGAGACTCTACCCCCTACTCCACCCCCAGATGCCCAGACGATGTGCTTCCGGAGATTTCAAAGTGCTTCATTGGGGAAGTGTTATTTATTCCTCTCTGGAATCGGGCTCCATGGTGCTGGCAGCAACGAAGCGGGTGAAGACAGTGTCTCGAAAGTTCCAGCAGCTCAGTACCTTTTGCATTGGCCAGGAAGATGGGTTCCCATGTAGCAAAGCTGTACGTCGTGCCCCCCGTAGCTCCTTAGCTCGTTAGCTCACAAACTGTGTTTTATTATGACTAATCCTTAATAACTATGATAAATAACTGTGACTGTGGGGTTTTTTTTTTTTTAATCTCTTGTCATTCTCAGCTGAAAGTGACCAGCATACCAGTTCTTGCAATAAGGTATTACCCTCAGAGTATTAAGCACATTATCGTAGAGAATAAATAATATGTAATGCACCTAGAAATGCACACCCATGCACACTCATTCTCACGTGTGGCACATAGGGTCCCATGTGATATTGTGTAGGAAATCTACAACCTTCTCCCGAGGTTGCCTGTAAAAAAACATAGTCTCATTGCTAAGGCATCCCCGATGCCGAGTGGCAAAGCCATGTTCAAGCTGCATATGTATTAAGTCCTAGGTTTAGAATGAAAGGACCCTGCACTGTGTCTCCTGGTCCCATCCCATCCCCATCCGTGTGTGAGTTCCTTTAGAATAAGAGCAAGGAGCCTTCTAACTTTCTCTTTGTTCTTCAATGTGAAACCGAGATCAAGTCTTTCTAAGTATATTTAATGTTTGTAAGCAATTCTAACTGAGATGTTTGGCAAGAAATCCCCTAACTGATTTCCATCCAAACTTACCTTATAGAGCACAATAGTGTAAGTGTCGTACATTTACTGTGAGAACTGTGAATATGTGTAACTTTTTTCCTTTTTTCTTTTTTTTTTTTAGTATTTGCCCAGGGAGGGGAAAAAAGATATTGTATTATCATATATGCTTTTCTTTTTTGCAATAAGGATTTATTCTCAGAACACCAAGTAAATCTATCTCTATATAAAAAATATATGTAATATATACATATTCAAAGTATATACAGAGCCTGTTTTAAAAAAATTACAGTATTATTTAGTAAAATTATCTGTTCTATGGACCAAATGTAAAATATTTATAAATGAAGATACATTTTAAATGTCTATAAATGGTGTCATAACCAGAGCACGGGCGTTATGTACGCTTCTAAGAATTTAGAGGAAAAATAATAAAGGTTCTATGATATCCAACATCAGACCTTCAATTCTTTGGGGGGTGGGCAGGATAGCCTCTTTCATCAAAGCAACAGCATGAACATACAAAACTTTTCCCCCCCCTAACAGGGAGAGATTTGGGTGCAAAATTCAGTGAAATGGAGCTGGACTTTCCCAGTCTTAGAATGAATAGAAAATGAGTCTGAGCTATGTAAAGGAGGGGCATTTGGTCAACTCAATAAAGATCTAAAACTGAAGGATGGCAGCAGCTTGTTTAGTTAACAATGACATTCATTCACTCACGGATTCATTCCTCAAACTTTTGAATTTTTTTTTTTCAATCTCATTGAGAAAAAGTGAGTTCTACAGAGAGGTCATAAGAATAGTTCAATGGATGCCTGTGTATGCTTCACCCAGATTTGCCAGTTGTTAACATGTTGCCACATTGATTTAAACCCTCTCTCCTCTCTGACTCTTATCAGACAGGGTTCAGTCTGGAAAGGGGAACTGCTATGAATATTATGAAACAGGGATTTGTTACAGAGTCAAGACCTTAGGCAACTGTGAGATTGGGACATAAAGATCTGAAAGGGGAATTGGGGGCATCAGAGCAAATGTCCCCTGTGTTCCTTGCCACCTCTCTTCCATAGGACCTTCAAGATGCTGAACCAATATAGAATTCCACTGGGTCCACAATGCATGGGGGTTGAGTGAGACTCAAAGTCAGTACATGGGGAAGCATCTTATGTCCACAGTGAGTTATCAGGGTCTCCCAGAATCCTGAGAGGTCATACTCTCCATTGGAATTAAGAACTCGCTTCCAACTTGCCAGAAAGAGAGTAATCCAAGAAGAAACATAACAACCAGGGAACCCTCTCATCCTTTTGTATGCAAGTGCTATGGTTTGGTTATGGTTAGAGTGTGCACCCAAAGGTCCATGGACTAGAACCTTGGTTCCCCACTGTGAAGAGGTGGAGCCTATTGGAAGGTGCTAGGTCATTAGGAATATCACCCTTTTCAAAAGGAATTAATGTTGTTCTCGTGGGAACCCAATTATTTCTTCCAAGAGGGTTGTTGTAAAAGAGCAAGGGGCTGGCCCCTTCTCAGTCTCTGGCTTCCTATCTTGCTGTGTGATCTGTCCTCTCTTACCTGCTCCTACATGATGCCCACTGTCATGAATCCCTTACTAGAACAGACACCATGCTGTTTGTACTTTGGGCCTCCAAAACTGTGAGCTAACTAAATCTCTTTTCTTTATAAGTTACTTAGCTTCAGGTACTTTATTATAGCAAGGAAACACTATAAAACAGCAAGTTACTTCTGTGTAGCTTTTACACTGAAAATGATGGCATGTCAAGGAAGGAGAGGGAAAGACACAACCACCCATACTTTATTTCTCTTACTTATAAATTAGCCAAAGGAAATGAGTGTTGGCACAAAGAGAAACTTGGGCTATGGCTATGGCTCAGTGGCAGAGTGCTTTCACAGCATGTATGAGGCTCTGGGTTTGATTTTCAGCGCTGTGTAAAAATAAATAAAGGTCTATCGACAACCAAAATAAAATAAAGATATGCTGTCCATCTATAACTACAGAGAGAGAGAGAGAGAGAGAGAGAGAGAAACTTAATTTTATTTTATGTAGGGTTTCACGGCTCTCATAAGAATGAAATATACATTCATGTTCAAGCTTTGAAATACGTATCCTCTAATTTCACATGCAATTTGAATGATCTCATATCTGCATTTGCATATTGTAAAGATGAACAGAAAACTTTATGATACCAGTTTAAATTTTCCTTTATTTAGAACATTAAATAGCAAATAAACACTAAGCTCAGTGGAAAGTAAGACCCCAGGAGGAAAGAGAAGTTTTGTATTTGGTCACCTGTAACAGCATTTTTTTTTTTTTTTTCTGTTTTTGAAACAAGATGCCCTGCATTTTCCTTTTCCCCTGCATACTGCAATTGCTGTAGCTGACCCAGAGAAGAGTCTATACTTCCAATCTTTCAGGTCTTCCAGTCTCACATATTAAAGGTTGGTCCCCACCCCCTGACGCTAGTGGTGGAACCTTTAAGAGGCAGGGCCTAGTGGAAGGAAATGAGGTCACTGGGGGGCGGGTCCTTGCCAGCCATCAGGACCCGCCCCTTCCTGTCCTGCTCTCTTTTTCCTGCTTGGAGGCACGCGGCTTGTCTCCGCCTTATGCTGCTGCCATGTTGTGCTGCCTTGCCCGAGGCCCAAAGTGGCAGTCGTTCTGAAACCTCTAAAACCGTAAGTCAAAACATACTTTTCCTCCTTTATGTTGACAGTTTTAGGTATTCTTGTCTCAGCGGTGAGAAGTTAAGGTAGGTAGGGCTCTGTGTAGCTAACACCGCCACACGTCAGAAGACCACAGAGCAGGGGCCAGCAGGGGTAGGCCAGACCGCTCTCCCGTCTCAGTGGGCACATGTTTTTCCCTGCATAGGACTCCCGAGAGCTGGGTTTCTGTTTCAGTTTTGCGGTTCAGGGTCCAGAGTGTGGGCAAAGTATTCTCACCTACAGAGAAGGGCATTCTGGGAAATATTTCCTTTGGGGCGTGGCATGGGGTCGGGTGGGAGGATGCTGGGGATTGAAGCAGGGGAGCTTTGGCTACACCCCCAAGCCTTTTTGTGTGTGTGGTGTCTTTTTTTCTTCCTTCCTTCCTCCCTCCCTTCCTTCTTTCCTCCCTCTATCCCTCCCTCCATTGCCCAGTCTGGTCTTAAAGTTGCCAGACTCTTGCCTCAAGCTCCATGCCACTTGGATTACAGGTGGTGAACTGCACTCAGTTCCGCAATGCAGTTTTAATCTTAGTCTAGCTTTTCTAGCTATCCTGTGCTGGCACAGTAGAAATTCTATTGTTACTATTTTGCTAAGCCATTCGAGAACCACTTGCTGATACTTGGACCTGCACCTCTTAAAATGAACATGTCTTCTCCAAGCAAAGACGTTCCCTTACGTAACTACGATAGGCTGGCAAATGCAGGGAATCTCAAACTGCTACATCCAGTTTTTTAAAATTGTCTCAGTAAAGTCCGTTGTAGTGATTTGTTTGATCCAGCATCACAGATTGCACCAAGATATTGTGTCACTCAGCAGATAAATTTTTTTAAGTTTTATTTGTTCTTTTTAGATATACATGACAGTAGAGTGTATTTTGACATATTATACATGTAAAGCAGAAAAGGTGTGCGAGATCAGGAACCATGGAAAAAGAATAAGGCACTGCAAGAAGATTTATTGGGGGGTGCTCCCTGATGAGGTTCACTGGTCTGCAAAAGGGTGAGGGCTGGAGAAGTCGCATGCAGGAAAGGCAAGCACAGTACTTATAAGGGTAGCTGGAGGCGGGAGGGCATAGGCCATCTAAATTGCTGCTATTGACAGCGGGTCGGCTGGGCCAAGTTTAGGGGCATCGTGTCTGTCGCTGGTTGGTCTGGACTGATATGAGTTGGCAGGGTGATTGCTTCAGGCAGTGGGAACCCTTGGTTGTTCAGGTCCATTACTGTGTCAACTTCTTTTTTTATTTTTTTGTAATTTTTAAAAATGTTTTTGTGGTGCTGGGGATTGAACCCAGTGTGAGAAGCACTCTGCCAATTGAGCTATATCCCTAGCCCCCTGTGTCAGCTTCTGATTGGCCATTTCAGGTCTCCTCAGCCAGGTGGAAAGTCCCTGTGGAAGGGGAAGGGAAGGCTACTAACCCAACATCCCAACCTCTTTGATGTTATAGGGCCCTGTTGTCATCTGCTTCTTCCTGATGGTAGGGGGCATCATTTGGGGAAGGTCAGGAGTTGGGAGCCCATGGGAAGGCGGCTGTAGGGGTGGAGGAACATCTGATTTACCATCACCCTTGAGACTTTGCTGCTGTGGTTTTGGATAAATCTGAGGAGACAAGGAGCAGTCATTAGCAAGACACAAATTATAAGGACGGAGCCAATAATTGGACCTAACCAAGCAGCAAGAGCAGAGTTCCACCATCCTGGGAGGAGTGAGGTGGACTGCTGCTGCCTTCATTTCAGTTCTTCATTCAGCCAATGTAGCACATCGATGTTTTCTTCTACTAGGCCGGTTTCGTTGATGTAATAGCAACATTCTTCCCTGAGGAACAGACAGGTACCACCTTTATCAGCAGTGAGCAGATCAAGGGCCCACCTGTTTTGGAGAGTGGCCCGTGTAAGCGATATTATTTGTCTTTGGAGAGATGCCAGGGAGTGGGCAGAGACTTCAACTACTAGCTGTAATTTTTCTTCAAGCTCTTTAGTTGTGGTTAAGCTATGGCCCAAAGCCTCGGCCCTGATGCCTGAGGCGACCAGGGACGAGGCAAGGGAAATACCCACAATCACTGGAAGAAAGACAGCCTGTTTAGATCTAGTGGGTGGAGTCTCAACGAGAGAAACTCAGCCTGTCCATAGAGTGTTAGTTGAGGGACTAGGGTAACGGGTGCAGAAAGGAGTGGCAGTAGAGGAATTGATGACTTTTGACATGTCCCATTACACCAAAAAGAAAAATCCTGGGGGTGCATGGATTTGGGAGGACACTGTAATATTCACATTGTGTCTGGGGTAGGCTTGGGAGGCATAACAGATTGAAAGATTTTGTTGCTGCTGCAGGGGATTGTCAAAGAGGGGGATCCCCGTCAGAGGTAGGGAGGCATCACCCCTTGAGAGGTGTTAAGGGGAAAGGTCAGAAAGACTGCCATTAACAGGTGGGGGGCAATCCAGAGTAGCACATGGAAAACAATCAGAAATATATTGACCCTGGAGTAATGTAGGAGTTGTAACCCCTGGTGTGCAAGGACCGGTCATGAAAATGGGTCTCCCATCTTTATCTCATGTGCCCCTAGTTTGTGAGTGAGGGCAGTTTTTTTCTGGAGGATTTCTCGGTGGAGCTGAGGAATCACTCGGGTATAGGTGCGGAAAATCTTAGAGTTCTGGAGGGGGAACTGTTCCAGGACCAGGTGTACAGCTTTCCCTCCACTCCTGCTGCTCAGCAGTTGTCCTAGGAATCTCTGATGTTCAGGTAGGTGCTACCTCCAGAATAATTGTACAGAAATTGGGTTTGAGTGGTCTCTTTGGCCTTGTACATATTGCAGGAGGAGTGAGGGCATCTTCCATAGATATCTGGTTGGGATTTGTAGTACTCCTTGGTATGGTCATAGAGAAATCAGAGGATAGGTGCTTGGCCAGAAAGACTGGGGCCGGTTAATAGAATAGGGATAGTTGTTTGGCAACCAGTAGGTTGGCAATCGCTGGTTCCTAATGTCCAGTTATACCATCCCAGATCCCTTGTGTGTGGAAACGCCAGTGGTAGGGATTAGGCAGCCTCATTCTGGTCAGGGGCACCTGTAGGAACCGATTCAAGAGGAGAAGAAGTGGGAGGCCCACCAATTGGGATGACCAGGACTTAGGATCTGGGGCAAGCTTGAGCCCAGAAACACGATACCAAGGGGCGTGGCCTACTATTTGTTCTGATTTTGGGGGTGGTGAGAATCATCATATGGGGTCCCATCCAGTATGGTTGGAGTAACCGAGGAAGGATTTCCTTTAAGAGGACAGAGTCTCCTGGTTGGAGTGGACTCTCAGAAGGCGCAAGTTCTGTTGGGGCAGGAAGATGGTGGTTCTTGTGTTCTTGGAGGAGGTTGCGGAGTGAGATAAGGTAAATATGAGGCCAGGAGTGGGGGTTGGATGGGAAGGTTGTGATTAATCAGGAAGGGGTGGCCTTAGAGCAGTTCGAAGGGCTAAGTTCTGTGGGATCCCTAGGGGCAGCTTGGATTCGGGTATTGGGCCAGGAGATTCGAAGCTCAATTGAGAGTTTTGTAAGGTGGTCCTTGAGAATCCCATGGGCCCGCTCAACCTTACCCAAGGACTGTGACCTGTAAGGAATGTGAAGTTTCCAGGAGATGTTGAGGCTTTCTGAGATCTGTTGAATTAGAAGTGAAGGCAGGGTCCTTGTCTGACTGGGTTGATGTGGGAAGGCTGAACCTGGGGATGATCTGCTCAATGAGGACTGAGGCCACAGTGTCCACTGTTTCTCCAGAGGATGGGAAAGCCTCAGTCCATCCTAAAAAGGTATCTACCGGGGTGAGTAGGTATCACAACTTTTTGTGTTTGGGCATGTGAGTGAAATCTACCTGCCAATCTTTGCCTGGTTGGTGTCCTTGCATCTGATGAGTGGGGACTTTGGGTTGTTACCCCCCCCCCCCCTTGAGTGAAACAGAGGAACATATGGAGCATGTGGAATGGACCTGCTGAATTAAGTCATGTGTGCCAGGTAGGTAAAAGAGAGGTTGGGAGAACTGCAAGAGAAGCTGGGGACCAATGTGAAGTGACTTGTGGATATCGGAGCAGATATCTTGGGTTTGGAGTTGAGGAAGGGCAATTTTGTCCTCCAGGAAGATTTAGCCCTTGTCTCTTATCTGGCCGCCCTGCCAGGAGGTCAGTCTGTTCCTGCTGGGTATAAGCCAGTTTGGAGGGCGTAAGAGAAAGAGAATGGGAGCCGTGGGCAGCTCGCTGGTTAAGCTTCTAGTCACTGCATCAGCCTTGTTATTTTCCTTGGTTCTGGGGTCGGAAGTGATTTGATGACCCTGGCAGTGTATAATAGTAACTTGGGAAGGGAGGGGAGTGCCTCAGGTAGTTTAGAGATGAGAGGCCTTAACTATAGGGGAGCCTTTGGTAGTAAGGAATCCTCTTCTTCCAGATGGCTGAGTGAGAATGTGCAATAAGCAAGGCATATGGAGTCAGTATAGATGTTAAGTGACTTGCCTTTTAAAAGGTGGAGAGCTCTGCCTTTTGAGAGGTTGTAACTTCAGTGAGGCGGCTGGCCTCCAAGACTGCAGAAGCAGTAGCCACCGCACAGGCTGCTGTGTGGCGATTGTCTGGCCTGACAGTTGAGCTTCCATCTACAAAAATTGTCAAGTCTGGTGCCGACAAGGGATGGTCGAAGAGGCCTTCCCAAGGTAGTGTGTAAGGCCTCAAGTGCTGCCATGGAAGGGGAGGAGGAAGGGAAGGCTGCTGATCCAACAACACATACATGGAATATAAATTTTTCTAATTAGGATCCCATTCTTGTGGTTGAACATGATACGGAGTTACACTGGTCCTGGGCAGATTGTTTTTTTAGGTGTAGATGGACACAATACCTTTCTTTTGATGCGATGCTGATATCAGTCAAACCCAGTGCTTCACAAATGTGCTCTACCACTGAGTCACAACCCCAGCCCCGAAGGGCAGATATTTTTTAGCACTTATTACCTGCCAGGCAGAGTTGATACAACCAGCCTCACAAACTCAAAAAGGATTAGTCTGGCAACTCAGCCCTTCCTCCCCAGCTCTCTACTACCATTTTTCTAATCTTCACTTCTCTAATCTCTGAATGAAAAACAGCAAGACCTCTCTTTCTACCACTCTCTGCTTTTACCTGAAACAAAAGCCAGAGCATGGGTGTGGCCATTTCAAAAAAGAAGATGAAAAGAAAACAGAATTGCACCCTCAAACAAAAGGTTAAATACCTCAAGGAAGGTAGGCAAGCTATCTTTCATCCTCTCTCTGGCTGTTTCTTTTTCTTTCTTTCTCCTGTACTTTCTTCCCTGAAAGATCTTTTTCATAAGTACTTATAGCTCCAACTTTAAAGGAAATCTGAAGTGGGAGCCTCACACCACAGGAGTATAATGGTTTCACTTAGGGCCACTCTGTCCTACCCAAGGTGCTTTCTGCACACTTCTTCCCAACGTCCATCCTTTTCAGCTTTTCATAGGAAAGTTGGAAACAGGTTAGAGGGCTCAGGCTAGGGAGAAATCTTAAAAGACATCTATTTCTGTTTGAAGCTTGAATTGTTTTTAAGGAAGTATTTCTTCAATTGCAGTGTGCCTTAGTATCTCCTGGGGAGCTTGTCTAAATGCAGATTTTAATTCCCTAGGTGGGAGATGAGATCCGAAATTCTGCATTTCTAATGGGTGCTCAGGTGTTGCTGATGGTCCTTTATTTGAACTTGCATAACAAAGATCCAAAGAAAAGCATTCAGTCTCTTCTTAAATACTCACAGGGAATTTACCACCTGCTTAGGAAACTGTCAGAATCTTTAACTCAGACTATAAAGCATAAAAGAGAGTTTGTCAACTCATGAAACTTTCTGAAGGGGCTGGCTTCAGATAGAACTGGATCCAGGTACTCAAAGGATGGCTTTGGGAATCTCTCTCTCTCTCCACCTCTCAGTTATGCTTTTCTCTTCCCTGAATTTACCCTTAGATTGACTTTACTTTTAATGTTGGGGAAAACGAAAGAGCTTAGAGCAGGTTTAAGCAGTAAGCGTTTTGTCCCTAATACGGCCTGTAACACGTCTAAGATCGGGTCTCATTCAAACAGCCTATGACACATGCCCATCTCCAAATTTATAAGTTTGGGAGGACAGAATGTACTGAATGGCCAGACCTGGAAGGTCAGAATGACTGGTGAAGAAGGAGCCACCAGTGTTAGGAACCAAAGGATGACTTAGTCATAGGAATTTTAGTCAAAATGTGGTCCCAATCCTTCCCACAGCTAAAGGATGAGGAAGGGTTGATAAGAGAAACAGAGAGGGTAAACAGGAATGCAGGGGCTTGAAATACAGGGGTCTGAGCCCTCTAACCTGTTTTTTGCATACTGGCTCTTTAGGGAAGTCTTGGGCCTTTACCCTTGGTGTTCCTGATGTACTAGGAGTTCAATAAAGATGGATAGATGGTGAATGGATGGAGAGAGGGATAGATGATGGATGGAAGGATGGTAGTTAGAGGGATGGATAGGCAGGTGGGTGGAAAGGTGAGTGGGTGGATGGATGCGTGGTGGGTGGATGGATTGGTAAGTGCAGGGATGAATGGATGAGTGGGCAGACAGGAAATGGCAGTGTGACAGCTATCAAGGCCATGGCTCTGGAGTCAGGCAACCCTCCATGTGAGTTTTGGCTTTGCCACACACTGTCTGCTACTCTGAACACATTACTTAAATATCTTGGCACTCCAGCATCCTCACAAAATTGTTAAAAGAGTTCAGTGTGCTAAAAGTAGGAAAGTACATAGCAGAGTGCCTGACCCCAGCCCAGTATTGGGAAATAGCAGGTGCTATTATAGCAGCACTTTATGAAATATTCCTCTGTAATCGTGTTCATCCCCCACTCAGGGCCCCATGGTTTGAAGGATTTTGTCTGTCAAACTGTCACTTAATAATTAAGCTGTTTTCCCCCCCTTATTATTAATCAGATGTGGCTGCTAATTAGAGCTTCTGATTAGCATGAGGTAACCAGGGTGACAGCACTGAGTTGATATCATTCCAGGCAAAAGCAAAGAAATATGGCATTTTGGGTTCTCAGCTTTCCCTGATAGCAAGTAGTTATGTGATTTCCTCAGGACTTTCTAATACAAAAAAAAAGGAGGTTCCAGATTCCCTATTGAGCTCTCCAGGGACTCTCAGAGATCTAGGACCTTAGGTAGGATCTATAGTTCTGTCAGCTCACAAAATGTTTGATTAGGGTTGTGGCTGTGGCTCAGTGGTATAACACTTGCCTAGCACATGTGAGGCACTGTGTTCAATCCTCAGCACCACATAAAAATAAATAAATAAGGTGTTGTGCCATCTACAACTAAAAAAAAAACATTAAAAGAAAATGTTTGACTAAAGATTTAATATCACTGCTCTTTAAAATCAAAGCCATGCAGATTGCTTTGAGGGACAGACATTTTCTAGAACAGATGACCACAATTCTTGATCCACCTAACAGAAAAGATCATAAAAATGCCTTGTAGTCTTTTTTTTTATGTATACATATACATTTATATAATGAAGGTATCCTGTATAAACCAAGAAATTTACAGAATCTGTTTAGAGTTTTATGATTCTCCAATCTTTTAGTTGTCTTGTTTGCATTTAATTTCACCTTTTTTTAAAAAGCAAATTCACCAACAAGTCCAAGGCAACAATGTAGTTTTCATAGAAATAACTCTATATTTCACACTCATTTCATCCTTTCTTCAAAAAGATGAAATACAACTGGCATAAACAGGATTGGGAGCACATAACTGTCAAGGCTTCCAACTGACCTGGTGGGATAGGTAGGAGGGCCATTAAGGCCCCAGAGAGGTAAAGAGAATTGGAAATGTGTTCAGTGAGCTTCTACTGTACCTCATCTGAGGCTCAACCAAAGAAATAGCTAATGATCTATTCTGATGCTGGAAGGAGAAAAAAATGTACCAGTTGGAACAGCAAAGGGAATGTAGATTGGTCTCTACTCTGAAGCATTCTATGGATTTAAGGAGTAATTTTATCTGGTCAGTTTTTATCTTACAGTCTATTGGATAAACCCTGTCATTCATAAGATCCAATAACACTGCTAAAAAGAGAACAGAAAGAGAAAGTAGTCATGCTAAACAGAAAAACTAAAAGACAGAAAATATATTTATTTGCTGTTTCTAGTGCTTCCTGTGGTGTGGCACAGAAACTGAGGAAGATCCTTTTTTTTTTTTTCTTTTTCTTTTTTGCCAGTTGTACTTATTCTTTTTAAAGAAAGGACAAAATGAATGTGAAATAGAGAGTTATTTCTGCCTTGTAGTCTTAAAGCTCAGATTTTGCACACTTCTCTCTTTCAGATAAGCTTGCAGTGGCAGAATCACTGAGTTTGAAAGTCTGTAGTTTTTAAGTTCATTCATACTTAGTAATGAGTTGCCTTCAAGAAAGTTTGTGTTTATTTTTACTCCCCCAGAAATATAAGGCAGAGATAATTTCCCCTATGCCTTTTCCAAACCAGATCTTGTTATTTCGAAAGATCTTTTTCAGTTGCATAGCTAAAGATATCTTAAATGTGAACTTATAGTTCTTTGAAGTTTACTGATAATGGATTTTTTTCATGTACCTTCTGCTCTTTTTATTTGGTGAGTTTATAGCTCATAGATATCTTGTTTTTTGTATGTTTCACTAAGATAATTAACATAAAGGTTTATCTTGTCCTACGTTTTCAGAGGTTTTAGTCCACGGTTGACCTGTGGTGGCATAGTACATAGTGGGAGGAGTGTGTGGTGGAGGAAACCTGTCACCTCATGGCAGCTGGGAAACTAAGAGCAGGAAGGGTCCAGGTCCCAGTATCCCTTCAAGGGCACATCACCAATGATCTAACTCTTTAACTAGGCCTCACCTCTTAAAGGTTCTAACACCTCCTTTAACACCACAGGCTGAGACCAAGCCTTCAACTCATGGGCCTTTCTGGGCCTCTCCAGATCCAAACTGTATCATATACTGAGGAAATTAACATTTTTTTTATGTATGTTGAAAAATACAGACTAAATCTTAGGTAAAAATTTACATGATGCATATGTACATGTGTGATGCATGTGCATATGTATTTCATGTATACCCGTGTGTCTTTTCCCAGTTTTTGGCTTCTCCAGCTTCATCTCCTTTCCAGTTTGACATGGATTTTGAGTTCAGTGGTTCAAAATTTCTAGCCATCTCCTTTTCCAATCTTGTGTTGGTAGTGGGAAATGTGGGAATCCTGCTACTTCCTGTTGCATCTCCCTGACAGAGCAGAGGAATGGTGGCCTAGCAAGTGTCATATGCTTGAACAGGGCCTGGTATACAGTGAATGCTCAGATTGGGCCTTTTTGACAACTTTTGTGACATCAGAATAGTGACATCTGCTCACTCCTCTGTTATCACAAACCAGCCTATTCGTTATGCTCTTAGAACCTTCCCTGGGATACACTTCAGGCTCACTGAACTTTTGTCAGAGCTGGTTGAAGATGTGGGTTACTGGAGTAACGGTAGTAGTCATGACAGTGATACTGATAACAACTATTCTTGAGGCTCTTCTAGGTTTGAGGCCCTGCACCAACCATTTCTCAAACATTTCCTCGCGTAACCCTTGGATAGCCCATGGGGTACAGACAGCCCTCAGGTTACCACTCTAGCGATATCCCCTCAGTTCCTTCTCTATTTTCATTTTTTGTACACACTGGTACCTGGTGAACATTCTGATATATATTCAGCATCTCTGTCTGTCACAGACATGGGTATTATTTTTGTAATGAGAAATACATGATAAATTATATTTAAAAAAAAATAAAACCCACAAAGTCTCACAGGCTTGCCACTGTGGAGGAGGACAATTTACTGTCAAGAATGTCTCATTACAATGCACATACAATTAAGACTGTGCCTATTTTGCTTTTGGAGGAAAGTTTTCTGGTGATAAAAAATGCTAATGGGATGTGAGTTGGGAGACCAATCATGATGGACAACTCTAATAATATCTAACATGTCTCAGTAGAGATCCAGGGTTCCAGCCATGTTTCCACTGGGTGTTTTTCACCTGATGTTTTCAAGAGAATGTCTTGGTGTTTTGCTTGAGTTTGGTATCACTTCTTGTCCACTGGGGACTGCAGAAGATAGAGATAGCATTGCAAGAGATTTGTTGCGTGGATGACTTTAATGACAAAGGAAATTAGGGGCAGGAGTGAACAGTGAGGTATCAGCCATTTTATTGAGTGCCTGTGAAAGGAGAAGGAGGGACCTTGGGTAGGAAGACCCTTAGACCAAAGTGCCGTGCTGAGACATTCTCAGCTAGACATTGTGGACCCCTGGTGCAAATACTGTCATTAAAGGGCTGTCACCCTGGAGAATATGCAGGTCCTAGTATATTTCCTAAATTAAATGTGCCCAGGACTTTTTCATGGAATATTGTTAACTCCCACAAACCTGTAAAAGTTATACATTATTCTTTTCTTTAATTGATGAGTATCCTCAGGCTCAGATGGGGAAAGCAATGCCCCCAAGGACATATTGCTGCTGGTCATGGGACTGGATGCCTGAGTCCAGATCTTTCCTTAACATCGCACTTGCCTCTGGGTAGAGATAAAGCACAGTGTACAAAGTGAAGAGCTATCACCAGCCAGAGTTTAAGGTGAGGGAGATCAAAAAAGCTCATGGCATGGGGACTTTTGCTCCTTTTCCTTCAGAACCTCTGGGATGAAACCCACCTCTTCTGCCAACCCCTCTGGGGGGCCTGAGCTGACTAAGCAAGCCTTCAGGGGTTGCCAGAATAAAAATGCACAGGGGACTTCACTAGGACCAGGCCAGAAAGCACCAGGTCAGAGGCCAGAGCATGAAGAATCTTAGCTGTGTCTTCAGAAGAAGAAAGCTTCAAGTCAGCAGTGCATGTGAGAAAGAGAGAGTGGGAAGCTGTCCCAAGGTCCCACCCCAGTCATTGAGATGCAGGAAGTCTGGGCTGAAGGCCAGAAGTTGCATTCTAATAACTCCCAAGCCTTTGAGGGAGATTCAGTCACTCATCACATCCAGAAGTTCTGTTTATATCAGTCCAGAAACTCAAACTGAGGGATGGTCAGCATGACAACTGACCTGTGCTCTTGAAAAATGTCAAGGTCCTAAAAGACAAAGAATGAAGAATTATTCAGATTAAAGAGATGTGACCAATGAGTATAATGCATGTTTCTGAATTGGATCATGGGGAATTTTTTCTTTTGCTCTCAAAGGCTTTGGTAGAATAATAGGTGAAATTTGAATAAGATATGTAGATGAGATAACAATATCCTATCAATGTTAATTTTCTGATTTTGATCAGTGTACTGTGGTTATGTGAGAGAATGTGTGTTTAGGAAGTGCATGCTGAGGTGTACAGGAGCAAGGAATAACATGATATCATGTTAGTACAACTTAATATCCAGTGACTCAGAAACAAGTAAACACATATATATGTTGTGTGTGTAGAGAGTGAGGAAGAGAATGATAAAACAGGTAAATATGGAAAAATATCATTTTGAGGATTCTAGTAGAAAGAATACCGAAATTCAGTCTACTTTTTGCAGCTTCTAAATCTGGCATTACTTAAACTCACGACAATCTGAGAGAACTTGGATGTCATCTTTGTGGAAGAGAGCCATATAGGATGGGGTGTAGGAAAGGACACATGGCTGTGATCTGAGACCTCTCCCACCTTGTATATTCGCACTCCTGAAATAACCTCTCTTTTGGTAAAATGTCAGGAGAAACATTTGTAATCATCTCATTCAGGAGCTCAGATGGGCCTGATCATTTGTGTGTCCAACACATTGCCAGGTGAGGCTACTGTGCTAGATGGGATCACCCTTTGAGGCCTTGAGGTCCTCTTTCTCGGGGCCACACATCCCCAGCCCTTTTTTGTATTTTATTGAAAGACAGGGTCTCACTGAGTTACTTAGTACCTTGCTAAATTGCTGAGGCTGACTTTGAACTTTGGATCCTCCTGCCTCAGCCTCCTGAGCCACTGGAATTACAGACAATGCATTTTATTTTATTTTTAAAGAGAGAGAGAGGATTTTTAATATTTATTTATTTTTTTAGTTCTCGGCGGACACAACATCTTTGTATGTGGTGCTGAGGATCGAACCCGGGCCGCACGCATGCCAGGCGAGCGCACTACCACTTGAGCCACATCCCCAGCCCCAGACCATGCATTTTAACTTACAGTACTTTCAAGTTAGGATGGATCACAGTATAATCTATAAAGATAGATTATATATGTAATATGTAGTATAATGTATTATATCTTATCATATTAATATATACCTAGAAGGAAAGCCCCAGGGTTTATCAGTGTGTGCAGCAATGCCAGGTATAAAAGATACATTATAATGCCATTTTATAATAATGTTCATAAACAGTCTGGCATAGCTGCTGTTGCTTGGTTCCTGTTTCTCAGATGGGACCACCAAGGCACAGGAAATTGAGTTTCTTACTGCTGTAGTATGGACCTGGAATGCCCCTCAAAGGCTCATGTGTTAAAGTCTTGATCCCCAGCTTGACACTATTGGGAGGGGGTGGAATCTTTAGGAGGTAGGGTCTAGTGAGAGGAAGATAGTCACTGGGAGCCTGCCCTTCAAGGGGATGTTGGGAGCCCAACCCCTTCCTCTTGCTTTATTTTGCTTCCCGACCATCAGATGGTTTTGCTCCACCACATGCTCCTGCCATAACATGTTGTCCCCATCAGAGGCCTGAAAGCAGTGTTTCTTCTCAATCGTGGACTGAAATCTCCAAAACTGAGCCAAAATTAGTCTTTTCTTGTGTTGATTATCTCAGGTATTCCTTATAGTAATGTGAAGCTGACTGACATCCTTGCCTAGGATAGGACTGTCTGGCTCCAGATCCCTTGCTTATACCCACACCTCTTATTACTCTGCCACTGTCACACAGTCTGGGGGCATGACATTATGAGTATATAGTTCAGAATGTTTGCATACTTTTAAAAACTCTTTTCAGGCTGTTTTCAATGAGCATTTATAACTTTTATAATCGGGATGCAGGAGGAGGCAATAAAAATCATTTGTTTGTGCAAAGTGTCATAAAAGTTCCGGAAGGCTGTACATCCCCAGGTGTTAGCGATGATTATTTCCAGCTGGCAGGAGGACAGTCACACTCCAGGCTCTTCATTTTATTCCTTTTTGTCATTTTTCTGTAGAAAGCACATGAGTTATTTAGAATTTGGGTGTGTTTGTCACCTGGGGTTTCCATTAGAGTCTCTGCAGTGAATAGAGGGGTCCTTCTCTGATTGGGGGTGGCATCTCTCCACCCCTGTCCCACCTTCTCCCCAGCAGCCTGGAGTATGGCACCCCTCTGCACCGGAGAAGCTCGGGGCCAGCACCAGCTTGTGTTTCTCTTCGTTCCCTCCCAAGAGGGCCATGTCCTTGCTCATCTGTAACTTTCAATTAACCAAGCACCAGGCTTCGGCTCAGAGTCTGAACAAATGTTCCAAGGAGGGAAAGAAAATCCAGCCCTATAGCTCCAGGAGGACATTTTCTTTTAATTAAAGTGAGAATCAAGGCAGCGCTAAAACCCCTTTCTGATGAGACGGAGGGTGGCCAGGGAGGTGTCCTTGAGAGAAAAGGGGTGGGTAGAACAGGGCTGGCAGAGTGTGGGGAGGGAGCCACCCTCCTACCCCTGTGTTTCTCATTAGGTCCCTGCAGGACTAGAGTCTGCTAATTGTACTGAAGAAGGGCAGTTGATGTCAGATGGCCCTGGTAATTAGAACCCAGGACCCCTGAGAGGGCTGCCATACCCAGTCAGGACTGTGCTAACACTAGTTGTTAAAGTGGAGTGGAAAGGGAGCATGTGTGCAGATCAAGTTTGGAAATGGGGCTCTGGGTTGGCTCTGCAGAGCTCCCTTACGCCTGGCTCCCTTACATCTGTTCCAAGGACCAGCCTGTTCAGAAAGAAGGAAGAAGGACCCTGCTGGCTTCCCCTGAGCCAACTTCTCACAGTCCTACAGCCCATAACAGAGAAGGACTTAGCTTTTGTTTGTGGCTCACATGGCTCCCTGGCAGCAGAACTGGAGGTTCCCAGGAGATGGGTGACAGTGGTAGTAGTTGCTGTAGCCAGCATCTGTTGCTCATAACTGCTGCTTCTGGGTGCATCCTAAGGACCTGAACTTTGGAGCCTGGTCTTTGTGGGTGTAAACCTACTTCCACTATCTCCTTCCTGGGTGGTTGATGGCAACCTAATTTTCCCCTTGGCCTATTCTGTAAAATGGAGATGATAATGATGCTTGCTGCTACTGTTTGAATATGGATAGTGCCTCCAGAGGTCTGTGTGTTCAAGGCTTGGGCACCTTTAAGAGGTTGGGTCTAGTGGGATGTCCTTAAGTCATTGGGGCCATACCCTTGAAGGGGATCCTGGGACCCTAGTACTGACTTTCCCCTCTCTATTCCTGGTTTTCCAGAGGCCTAACATTTGGGGCTGCCCAGTCTTGGACTTGAACCTCCAGAAATGTGAAACTAAAGTAAACCTCTGTAGTTCATGAGTAGTCTGTCATTTTAGTGGTGCAGAGCTGACCGATCCCATGCTGTTGTGAGGGTGGCCAGCACTCAATGAATATAGCAATTGTTAAAACACAGTATTTATAGAGTTTCACTCATTAATCCATCCCAGTATCCCATGTGATAATCACCTTCATCATCCTTTTTGGTACATGCAAAACCAGAGGCACAGAGGTTAAGTAACTTGTCCAAGGTCACACAGTTCTTAGTAAGAGGAGCCAGGATTCAACCCTGGGCCCTATGGCTTTTATAGCCCACATAATTGGCCATTATTTTATTCTGCTTCTTGATATGGATATGCAGATGTAGAAACAGGTGTGCTGTGCTTTGTAGCAAAGTTCTTTAAGATGGCAGATATTAAAGGAGTGGTTTAGAGTTGACCAGACAGGGGCTCAAGGATCAGGTTCACCTGAGTTCAGGCCTTAGTTCCTCAGCTTTCCTGGTTGGTGCCTTTGGACAAGTCACTTTGCCTCTCTCTGCTCCCACTTATTCATCTGTGAAATAAATTAATAATCCTGTCCTGGTCCTTTCCTAGAGCAGCAACAGGGTAAGAGATGCAAGAAATGTCTGTGGAAGAGGATGTAGGGTGAGAAGGGAACACCAGGAGAAGGTCTGTCCCCTGTGGATCCTGGACCTCTGCCCCTGGACAGGCATCCCCCTCCCTCCTTCATTCCCTCCTCTCTCCCAGCATCCTAGAGCCCCTGGAGGCAAGGAGCCACAGCTCACAGCCATCACCTAATGCTAAGTGATGAAGTAGAAGTCTCCAAGGGCAACAGATCCCAGCAGGCTTGGACTTCAGGTGGCGGGAAAGGGGTCCCTGTTAAGGCAGTTGGAGATTAGAAGGGACCAGTAAGATCACCCATTGCTGGGGCCATCTCAGTCCTGATGGAAAATTGCTAGGGCCCCTTCTTCTTGCACCTGCCTCCTCCCCATTTCCTGCCTCCTGCCCCACCCCTTCCAATCCAGCCATGGAGGAAACTGACTGAAATGCACATCTGATGAGGTCATTCTCTGGGATTAAAACCCCCCTGTGACTCCCTCTTGTCCCCAACAGAGTCCAAACTTTGAACTTGTGATCTTCCTACCTCAACCTCCCGACCTGTTGGGATTACAGACATGCGCCACTGTGTCTGGCTGGTTTTCTCTTGTGTAGTCTTCACATCTATATTCCAACATAGCTGAGTTAGAGTTGTTTAATATTAAAATCGTGGTGCATGGTGCATGAGGCAAAGAGGGAAAGAAAGGATCTGCTAGGTGGGTGGATGGATGGATGAATAGAGAAGTAGATGGGTGGGTGGGTGGGTAGATGGGTGAATGGATGGGTGGACAGGTAGATGAATAGACAGAAGGAATAATAGATTGGTGGATGAATAATAGGAGAATTTATAGGCTAATAGATAAATAATAGAAGGATGGGTAGATGAGCATGGGAATGATTGGATACAAATAGATGGGCAGATGCTGTGCCTTTCTCATCATAGGGAGAAAAGCTTCAGTCTTTGGATTTCAAGGTTGGGAAGTCTACTATACCTGTCTCTATTCCCAGTGGTCTCAAAAGTAGTGATATATTTGAAAGAGGAAATTGACATAATACAAAATCAACTATTTTATTTTTTTAAAGAGAGAGAGAGCGAGAGAATTTTAATATTTATTTATTTATTTATTTTTAGTTTTCGACGGACACAACATCTTTGTTTGTATGTGGTGCTGAGGATCGAACCTGGGCCGCACGCATGCCAGGCGAGCGCGCTACCGCTTGAGCCACATCCCCAGCCCTAAAATTAACTATTTTAAAGTGAAATAATTCAAAAGCATTGAGTTTATTCACAATGTTGTAAAATCACCAACTCTATATAGTTTTGAAACATTTCCATCACTTCTAGTGGAAACCCCATTAAAGGAGTTACTCCCCTATCTCTCCTCCCACATGCCCTGGTAACCACTCTGTTTCTTGTCTCTATAGATGATTTGTCCTTTCTGGACATTTCATAAAAATGTAATCAGATAATATGTGACCTTTTGTATAATGTGGCTGCTTAAACCTTACTTAGGCAGTAAAAATTAGTTTTTCTGAGGTCAAGAGAGGAATCTGTAAAATGGGAATCTGGCAATCTCTGCCTACCTGCTCCTGTTTAGATGACAAAAGAACTCCCAGAAGAGGTGGGTCTGAGGAGTGGGTAAGAGGACTCCAAAGGTGCAGAAGGAGAATAGAAATGAGCTTAGAATGATGATAATAAGTAGGAGCTGGAGTGACCTTTACTGAACAGTGAAGAGGGAAGATCCCTCTTACCTCCTGGCTCTGAAATGGTCACAGGTGAAGCATGTCTGTCTTTGGTGTCAGTCAGCATGGAGGGCTTGCTGTGTGCCAGAAGCTTTAGCATGCCTTTCACTTATTCTTCCCAACAACCTTCCAGAGATTCAGAAGGGTTAAGAAATTCATTCAATGCCACATAGCAGAAAAGTGGCCAAGCTGAACAGGAGGCACCCACATATGTCCAGGGACAACCTCTGTTCTCTGCTGCAACATATTGCCCTTCCTGTCCTCTTCCTTTTTGTTTGACCTTGCTACCTGCATACAATTCAAACCCTGAAGGACCGAGGCTTCTCTATCCCACTCCCAGGAGCCTTCATAAGCCTTTCCTGCTGTCCCTGTAGCCCCCTTAGAGGCCTTTTCTTTTCCTGGCGTCTCTCTGCTCCCCTCTACTGACAGTAGCCAAGGGCATCTCTGTGGTACGAGGCTGCCATCTGGTGTCTCTGTAGAGTATAGCAGCCACTTCCCTGCCCAAGGTGGTGCAGCCTTAGAGAGGAGGGTGCAGAGAATGGGACCTATTTCATCTAGGCTCTTCCTCTGTGACTGGCCCTGTTCTTTACCTGCAATTGCTCTTGTTCTGTCCTCACTTTGTCTCTACAAAACCTACTCCCTAAGTGTAATAGATGCTCAAGAAGTATAGGTGATAAAAGGACAAATAATGTATGATTCCATTTTTATATGAGGTCTCTAGAACAGTAAAATGCAGACACCAAGAGTGAAATGGCAAATACCAGGGACTGGAGAAGGGCAAGGGGAGCTAGTGCTTAATGGATAGGGAGATTCAGTTTAGGAGGATAAAAAGCTTTATAGAGAATGATGGTGGTGATGGCCTACAACAGTGTGAATGCACTTAAGGTCATAGAATGCACACTTCAGAATGGTTCAAACGGTAGATTTTGTGATGTATATTTTACCAAAACAGAAATGTGAATTAACTAAGAGATAAGCAAATAAATAAATGTATAAGTGAATAAATGCATGCATAATGATGGTAATGACAGCATTTCTTGAATCCTTAGTACGTGCCAGTCATTGTGCAATGTGTTTCAAGAGATAAGTGTTTTTATTAAGCTCTGCTCTGTGGCAGCCACTGCTTGAGGCTCTTGGGATATAACAGTGAGCAAAGCTTCTGCCATGACACAGCAGGCATTTTTGTGGGAGAGCTAGTAAACAGGGAATTTTAAAATGTCAAATGGTAGAATGTGCTATCAAAAAATAAATAAATAAAAGGGTAGAGAGTGGCTTGGTAGAAGAGGGGGCTCTTTGGATGGAAACAATCTTGTGGGGGACTTCACTGAGGAGGTGCTATTGGAGTCTTACTTGTTTAATCATCATAACAATCCTAAGAGGTGGGTACTATATCCCCGTTTTATAGATAAGGCATCCCAGACTTAGGGGATTGGTGAGTGTCACACAGTTAGGAAGTGGTCCAGGCAGGAATTGAACCCAGCTCTGTGAGAGATCATTCTTGGAGTTCCTAGCCATGCTGTGCACAAGTAAGGGCATGGTCAAGTCTCTAGGCTCCCACCCCATGGACACACACTTCATCTCTAAGGGTCTCAAGGCTAAGCCTGTGGGTGTATATTTGTTTCCCTTCATGTAAGTTGTGCCCAGCAGGTGGCACTGCTGCCCAATCCAGGCACCAGAGCAGGACAGTCTGGCAGCCCAGGCTGGCAGGCTTTGGGGAGACCTGGGTGGGAAGCTTTAAAGGTGAAAAGCCTCACACTCTTGCTCTTGCACTGCAGTGGGACAGTCCAGTTTTCGACTCTCAGCCTGTGGATCACTTCTAATGGTGTGATCCCTGGCCAAATTATGTCTCACTTCCTGCTTGAAGATGGGTCTATTGCATGAGCTTGTGTATCAGTGTCATTCATTCTACAGTATTTCTTGGGAACTTAATATTTGCCAAACTCTGGGATTTGGGCAGAAGGGTGGGGGAGGCGGGTAGCTTATGCAAATGTACAGCCTCCTGGAGGAGTTCTGTTTTGACACCAAGTAAACAAGGAAAATCAAGCGTGTGTTATGTTAGGCGAAGGTGTTGAGGAAGAAAGAATGAAGCAGAGAAGGTCAGTGAGACTGTGTTTTCTGGGTGTTGGGCATTTAGAGTTGGGTGCCAAGAAAGGCTTTGCTGAAAATGTCACAGCTGAGGGGATGAGAAGGAAAATCACAAGGATTCACAGAGAGCCATATTCTAGGCTGAAGTTATAGCAAGGAGGCCAGTAGGACTGGAACAGAGGAAGGTAGGAGGGAGGTGAGCTCAGTGCGGGCACAATCGTAAATCATGGTGGAGGCAACTAGGCTTTGCCTCTGTGGAGGTGGGAAATTAAGAACCTTTGGAGCGATAGTGTTAGATATGACTCTGACTTGTATAGTAATAGGATTCTAGTTGTTCTGGCACAAAGTAGATGTTCAATAAACTATAAGTTTTTATAGCCATCTGGATTGCCTGGGTTATACTGTGGTGGCAAATAATAACCCATCTCAGTGACTTAAAGCAATAAAGGTTAATATCGTGCCCATATTATATGTCCAACAAAGGTCTGGCCCTTCCCTAGGGGTCCAGCTAATAGAGGGGCCACCAGATTATGATTCTGATATTTCTCACCTGAGGTTTTAAGCCAGGGGAAGAGGGTGATGAGAATCTGAGGAGCAGCAACTAATGCTTGTGGTTGGGAGTGATGTATGTCACTGCCTCTCATATGTATGTCACCAGCCAGAATTCATCACAGGCCCACATCTGGCTCTAAGAGGAAAGGGAACCACAAGCCTCCAGGCACTCAAAGAAAATCTGATGAATGCAACACTGCTTTTAGAATTTCCAAAATCAGCCTCTATTACTGGCTTAATATTTTTATTTTTATTGGTGATTATAATTATATATAATAATGGGATTCCTTATGCCATATTTGTATATGTGCATAACACAATTTGATCATCTTGTTCCCCAGTACCTTCCTTTTTCCTCCCTCTCCCTTCCTCATCTGCTTGCTCTATTCTGCTGAACTGGCTTAATTTTTAAAAGAACATAAATTATAAGGGTTTTAAACTTCTTCTCACATTTGGAGGGCTGCTAATTACCTCTGCTTCCTAGAGGGGAAAGGATGTGTTCATATCAGGAGGGGACCCTGGAAAAGAATAGAATCAATGGTCCCTAATTTTAGTTAACAGCTTCCCCCTCCAACTCAGCTTCCTACATCAGGAACCTGGGCATTATGGTGGACATCCTCCCTCCTATGTCCAGCCATTACTTCTGTTTACTTTAGCTATTAAAACACATCTTAAGTTGGGCATGGTGGCACACACCTATTATGCTGGTGATTTGGGAGGCTGAGGCAGGAGGATTGCAAGTTTGAGGCCAGCCTCAGTAACTTAGTGAGATCCTGTCTCAAAATAAAATAAGACTGGGGAATGCAGCTCAGTGGTAAAGCACTGCTGGGTTCAGTCCACAGAACAAAGCAAAACAAAATAAAAACAATAAGCAAACAAAAAAAGCTACCTCTCAAGCAGATCCTTAGCTTGCAACCCCATACCTTGCTCTGATTATCACCAACCCTCAGCACAAAGCAGTCACATTCTCTATAAGTAAATAAATGAGGGAATGCTGTTATGGTCTGTCCACATGGCCACTGTGACCATGTCACATCTCTGCTTTCTCTCCTGTAGCTCCATGTAGTATCAAAATATAGCTCAGCACTTTCCTTGGTATTCAAGCCTGGAATGGTTTGAACATGTCTCCCAAGGCTGCATGTGTTGGAATTGAATCCCCATTGTGAGATATAAGACAGTGTAAAATGAATCTCACCTTGATGTCTGGGGCTGGGGCTTTAGAATGAGAAAAGGTCATTAGAAAGGAACCCTCTTGATTGGATCCTGGTGGCTTAATTAAAAGGGGAAGAGAGACCAGACAGATAAAAAAATATATTTGTGCTTCTTTGTGTCTTGCCTTGTGATGCCCTGCACCACCTTGAGACTCTACCAGTTAGGTTGTTGTGTTAGTCAGCTTTTTGTTACTGTGAGCAACATACCTGAAAGGAACAGGTCAAAATTAATTTGGGGCTTACAGTTTCAGAGATCTCAGTCCATGGTTGGCCATCTTCATTGCCCTGGGCCTGAGTTGAGGCAGAACATCATGGCAGAAGGGTATGATGAGGAGGGGCTGGGGCTGGGGCTCAGTGGCAGAGCACTTGCCTAGCATGTGTGAGGCACTGGCTTCTATCCTTAGCAACATATAAAAAATGAAACAAATAAAGGCATGCTGTCCATCTACAACTATAAAATTTTTTTTTAAAAAAAGGGGCATGATGGAGGAAAGCAGCTCAACTCATGGCAGTTGGGAATCAAAGAGAGGGGGGAGAGAGAAGGGAGGAACTATGGGCCCTGAGGAAAAAAAATAAACCTTCCAAGACATGCTCCCAGAGACCTAATTCGTGTAAATAGGTCCCACCTTCTAGCCACCCATTCACGAAGTCAGAACCCTCGTGATCCAATCATTGCCTGAAGGCCCCCTCTAACTTGAGTTGTATGTAGAATCAAGCTTCCAACAAGTGAGTTTTTTAGAGGACATTCAAGATCTAAACTATGACAATCATCATCAGATGCAGCTCCTTGACCTTGGTCTTCCAGAATCATGACATGGAATGAACTGCTTTCTCTATGTGGTTATAGAGACAACGTAACACCAACCCATTCTATGGTGTTATGTTATGGGCAACAGAAAATGGACTAATGCAAAGGCACTTTGGGACCCAGCCTCTCACCCCTCAGCGTCCCCCCACTATTTCCAGGTATATCTCCTGTGCTCCAGGCCTGCTGGCTGCTCTGCTCTTTTCTTAGCTTGTCCCTTTAAACTTTCTCACGTGCTGTTCCTTCTGCCTGCCACCTGTTTCCTATCTTTAGTGGAAAAATTTGTGTTCATTGTTCAAGACCCAGTTTAAATGCAGCTTCTATGTGATGCTTCATTGATGTTGCCTTGACAGAGGGACTGGACTCTTCTAAACATATCTCCAGTATGGCACCAGCAAGTTTAACAGCTGCCACTCCGAATATGCAGGTTCTGTCTTCATGGATTTGAAGATAGAGAAATTGCAGATAGAAAATACTGGGGGGGTGGGGCTGGGGATGTGGCTCAAATGGTAGTGTGCTCGCCTAGCATTTGTAAGGTACTGGGTTCGATCCTCAGCACCACATAAAAAAATAAAATAAAGATATTGTGTCCACCTAAAACTAAAAATAAATAAATATTAAAAAAAAAAGAAAATACTGGGGGGCGGGATTGCTTTTGAGCACTTGCCTTGCAAGCATGAGGCCCCAAGTTCAATCCCCAGCACTGAAAAAATTTCTTTTATACTAAACAAATACATATTTCTTTTTCTTGTCATTGTTCCCTAAACAGTAGTATATAACAACCATTTACACAGCATTTACATTGTATTTGGTATTTTAGGTAATCTAGAGATGATTTAAAATATACAGAGGATGTACCTACGTTATACGCAAATGTAACCCCATTTTACATAAGGGATTGGAGTGTTCATGGATTTTGGTAACAGTGGGGATCCTGGAACCAGTCCCATTCAGATATTAAAGGACCATATTCTCATCTACTTCCATGCTCCTTGACCCCCATCTTGCTGCCTGCACATTAATATTTTCTATTATAGTTCATTCTGATATTTTTTAAGTACATGCTAGTCCATCCATTAACATAATTTTACTACAGTTAAAAAAAATCTGCCTAGGTGGTAGGGACTAAGTCCTTAATTATCTTTCCATTTCCCAGAGCTTAAGATAGTAATAAATGTTTGCTTAAATAAATGAGTAAATAAATGAGGGAATGATTATTTAAATGGGAGTGGAAGTATCACTTAAATGAATAAGCAAATATGTCAATGAATGAATAAGTGGATGAAAGAGCTGGTGAGTGAATGAATAGGCTAGTGTGTTGTGGGAACAGCAGCATCAGTCAATAGGTTCCCCAGCTCTTGCACCCTTAGTGCAGGGCTTCTCCAGCTGGGATTCCTGGTCATTCACCATCAGACTGTCTTGGAGAAAGTAATAAAATGTAGACCCAAGCCAGGTGTGGTGGCACACGCCTGTAATCCCAACAATTTGGGAGGCTGAGGCAGGAGGATTGTGAGTTCAAAGCCAGTCTCAGCAGATTAGCAAGGCACTTAGCAACTTAGAAAGACCCTATGTCTAAATAAAATATAGAAAAGGGCTGGGGATGTGGCTCAGTGGTTAAGCACCCCTGTTATCCACCTTGGACCTGCCACATCCAGCTTTCTGGGTGAAGCACGGGAGCCTGCATTGTTTAAAGCTATTCAGATGATTTTGAAGTGTGCTGACTTCTGAACTGACTGTTCCAGGGCCTCCCTGAACTGGAGGATGGCAAGAGAACCAAGTTGGCTATAACAAAGGTAAAAGCCTCACTCCATCCTTCTTGCCCCACCACAGAAGGAAAGGGACTTCCTGTGAGCCTGCCCCTCCTCCACCATATCCCTCTGGCCAGCAATGAGGGGGCGATAGACCCAACCCACACTGCAGGAGAGCAGAAGACAGTGTTACTATAGCAACATATTAAGAGCTATGAAGCCACTTCCGGTCTTCTCATCTGGAAAGGAGTCAAGCTTTGGGGCAGGAATGGGAAGGGAAGATCACTCTCCTCCTCCCCACATTTCCATAGCTCACAAAGCTGCACGTAGTTGTATGTTACAAAGCTCTTTCACAGGCTATACCTTCCAGAGAACTCACAGGAAACTAAGAAGTAGTATTTGCATTTTTACAAATCTGAAAATGGGGCTAGAGTCACCTGCCATGCTAGTTGGTGGCAGAGCTGGTTTTGGAATCAGACTTTGTGATTTCTAAGCCTGTGCTCATACTTCTCTGATAGTTGCCTGCCTTGGGGAAGTGACAGAGGAGGACTCAGAGCAAGGATCCCATTGGTGCTGGGAGATTGGGGTACATATATTGGCCCACTAAACCTGGCACCCACCTCTCTAGGAAGACTCACAGGCAGAAAAGCTTCCAAAATACGCCCATGCATGCACATATGTAGCACATGTATATATACCAAAAGAAAGTGTTCATACAACAGTCTCACATGCAGATACCTATGCCTGAATGTACGTATGTTCATATCCAGATACACAAACAGCTGTGAATACATCATCAGGTATATATACCTGTCCATACATGGAAACAGACATAAATTGATTGCCTTAATGACTATTTCCCTTTTTTTTTCATGTTTTTTAGTTGTAGCTGAACACAATAAATTATTTATTTATTTTTAAGACGTATTTTTTTAAAGCTTTATTTATTTATATGTGGTGCTGAGTATCAAACCCAGTACTTCATACATGTGAGGCAAGTGCTCTACCACTGAGCTGCAACCCAGACTGACTCTCCTCTTTTGTCATGTGACTTTGTAGCACCTTTTCTCTGAGAGGGGCATCTAGTCCCCCAGCCTCTGAATCTGGTCTTGGCCACGTGACTTGCTCTGGCCAACGCAGTGTTAGCAGACACCTTGAAAAAATGATCCTGTGGCTTTGCTTCTTTCCTGATCCTTGCCTTCTTCATGTGGGATCCTGCCTAGGGTGTTAGAGGAAGGGATACAAGGTATAGAACCAAGTCACCCAGTATATCCCAGGGAGACCATCCTAAATCAGCCAACCTATGGCCAACCACCAGAAGAGTAAGACTGACTAAAACGAGAACTGCACAGTTGAGTCATGAGCCAGACTGAGTCATGAGCCAAATTCATATTTATTTTAATGTGGCACTGAGGGTTTATGTTTATTATTATACAATGTTACTTTATCAATAGATAATTGATACACATATATACCGATGGGGAATTTATCGTGGAAAGAGGCCTAAGCAATGTGTTCATTAGGCCATATGGTTTTGTAAGATGTGTAAAAGTATTATTCTTTCTTAAATAACAGCTTCATTGAGCTATATCTCATATACTATAAGATTCACCCTGTTAAATGTACAATGCAGTGGCTTTTAGCATTTTCACAGTTATACAACCCTCACCATCATTGAATTCCAGAATTTTTCATCATCCCAAAAAGAAAACCCCCATGCTCATTAGTAGTTACTCCCTACTCCCTTCTACCTAGCCCCTGGCAGTTGGTAATCCACATTCTGACTCAAAAGATTTTGCCTGTTCAGAGCATTTTATATAAATGGAATCATATAACAGGTTGCCTCTTGTTCTCACTACTTTCACTTAGCATAATGTTTTCAAGGTGCATCCATGTGGTAGCAGGTGTTATCACTTCATTTCTTTTTATGGATGGATAATATACCATCTTATGTGTATGCCACATTTTGTCTGTCCATTCACAGATGATGGGCATTTGGGAAAAGCAATACATTCTTACCATTGTCAGGACTGATAACTCATTCTACTCTGACTTATTTCCTGTAACACTTCCCTTGTGATTTTGGCATTTGGGGAAAGTTGTTTGGGGGTAGGTTTAGTGTGAAACCAGTGTGATGCACAGATGTTCTTCATTGTCCCTGCCATATATAGGTTATTATTATCTATCCTCCTCTAGCATTGGCTTCCCTACTACCCTGGGGCCAACTTTTCCTGGGTCCTGATACAAAGCAGCACAACCTGAAGTTGTGCTGAATTATTTCAATGAGTGGTCTAATGTCCAGTGCCAGTGGGTCATAGGAGAGAAACAAGATTGAAAGTGGACATTGCCAAGTTTGTTTTGGAAATGGAAATGGAAAATTAATCATCAGGAGCATAAAATCATAATTGGATTCTGTTCCTGTCACTGCCTAGTCAAAAAATTTTTTTCAACTTGAGCATGTTGGATAGTGTAACATATCCATAGTCGTGCAACATATTCCATTATAAATACAGCTTGCTTTTCTTCTTTTGTGATGGAAAACATATAAAATAGTTTGTTAGAATTCCTCGCCAGAGGGACCCAGACCTGAAGTTGTCCTACAAGCAGCAAGCACGTGTATAAAGTCACACATCTTATATATCCCAACTCTTGGTAAAAACAAATGTCACTCAACCATGCCAGGGGAGAGACTGATTTATCATTCTTCCTTCTCCATTGAAGATATTAAAATATAAAAATTCCAAATAAAAAGTATACAACAAAAAATAGGAAATGCATTTCAGAAGCTATCAGAAAGTTAAAACATTCATTATTTTCTTGGATTTGGATGTTACTTGCCAGCTTTGTATAATCTTGAAATTGTGATTTAAAAAAACCTGGGGAAAAAAAAAAAAAAAATATATATATATATATATATATATATATATATATATATAAATTTGCATTGATACTTCTGAAGTCTTTTTCTTAAAGGGAGTCCCCCAAATTGTATAAACTTGACCTTCCTTCCCTAAAAAATTCAGATCCATCCTGATACACACAGTACTTAAGACCACTGTGCATACACACACCGGTACATCCCCCAAAACAGACATTCCCCAGTGTCAGGCATGAGAAGAAGAATCAGCTCTGCTCTTATAAGGCAAGAGACTTCTTTGGTCACAAGTTATGAGCTCCAGGACAATTTGGAGATGTCCCCCTACTCAGCAAAATTGCTTTTGTTTACAGTTCTGCTTTTCTCTTCTTACCCTGGACCACAGATACTTCTTGTCTTTTAAAGCCCAGCCTTTCCACTCCCTTCTTCCTGGTTTCTGGAAATTTCCAGCAGCCTTGTCTGTTTCCTGTGAAAACTCATCAGCTTGTCTACACCCAGGCATGTAGCAAGGAGAAGTAACTACCCTGGGGAGATTTGAAAACAAGGCTTATCCCCCTGGAAGAAACTGCTGATGGTAAAATTTTGACATGATGACAAATGGAAATAATTGTGGGATCTGCAGCCATTTTGTGTTTTTTTTTTCTGTTGCTGCAAGAGTGCCAGAAATTGGATAATTTATACCAAAAAGATATTTATGTTTTACAAAGTCTTGGAGGTTGGAAAGTCCAAGATCATTGACCAGAGTTTTCAGGGTCTTTCTTCTGTTGTGTGGGGACTCTCCAAGGAGGGTCAGGCATCACATGGTGAGTAACCTAGAGCAATTCTCTCCTCCTCCTCCTCTTCCTGCTCCTCCTCCTCTTCTTCTCTCTCTCTTTTCTTTTCCTATAGTGCTGAGGATGAAACCCAGGGCCTCACACATGCTGGACAAGTACTGTGCCACTGGGCTACAACCTCAGCCTTCTCCTCCTCCTCTTAAGTTCCATTAGTTTAGGGCCCCCAGTTTATGGCTTCATTTAAATGAGGCCCATTTTAGGAGGCTCTGATTTTCTGTGACTGTCTTGTTTCCTTCTCTGTTCCCTTTATCCCATCTCCATACACTATCATTGGATTATGTTTCCATTCTCCTTAATACCCCACAATGAGAATTAAATGTCAACATGAATTTTGGTGGGGACATTCAAACCATAGAAACAGTCTTTTCACCTCACACAGGTGTGAGGGCTCCTCTCTGCCTTAGTTTCTCCCTGTGTGTATTTTTACCTGCTGTACTCCTCTTTGCTTCTCATCCTCTTTGTATCTGCTTGGCCTCTATATTAGAAATCAGCAAGCTTTTCCCATAAAGATCTGGATTGTAAGTATTTTGGATTTTGGAGGACACATATAGTCCTTGTCGCAATTCCCCAACTCAGCTAGTGAATGAAATCAACCCCAGACAACACTAAAAGGAATGAGCAGGGGCTGGGGTTGTGGCTCAGTAGTAGAGCACTTCCCTAGCATGCGTGAGGCACTGGGTATGATTCTCAGTACCATATACAAATAAATAAAATAGATTGTAGCTTACTGGCCCCGTTTTTAGAGTGTCAGATGCATGAGATCAGAGCCTGATTCTTTACTTACCATGGAATCTGCAGGGCTCAGGAGTGTGCTTAGTGTGGATTGAGTGCTCAGCCATACCAAGAGGCTGTAATTCTTCCAGTCTGCCATGCTGTTTTCTCTTTTATCTCTTCTGTCTGAAACTTCAGCCTCTCCCAAAAGTCTGGGAAGAGAATTAAGATGGAGTGACTAGGGGCACCCAGAAGGACCAGCTCCACCAATCAGGCTGCATCTCAAGGACACTTACACACCCCTTTCCCTTCCTTTCATTTGTTCATTCACTCTGTGGGGGGGGGGGTATAGTGATAATGTCACTGGCGGGTTCCTTTGTGCAATCAGCTCATCCTCACAGTAAGAATTGTATTAACTTCTGGACTTTGACACTCAGTCCAGTTAGTCCTCTGTATCTGTGGGTTTCACTTTCACAGATTCAAACAACAGCAGATCAAAAATATTCGGAGGGGCTGGGGTTGTGGCTCTGTGGTACAGCACTTGCCTGACACATGTGAGGCACTGGGTTCTATCCTCAGCACTACATAAAAATAAATAAATAAAATAAAGGTATTGTGTCTGCAACTAAAGAATTTTTTTTTAAATATTTGGAAAAATAGTTATGACTCCTGGCCACTTGTCCACACAGGTCCTTGGGGTACTTGAGGAGGACCACTGGCACCTGTACAGGAATCCCAGCCATGGCTCCCACGCAGGACACCCAGCCACTGCTCATGCACAGGAACTATAGCCATTACTCCTGTGTGGACCCCCATCTACAAATGTGGGGCTCCTCCTGTCGCCTCCATCTTGGGGCATTGCACCCACTGCCACAGTCCTCTACACACAGTAGCCTGTACCTGGAGACTCTGCACTGGGTCCAGAGACAGCCACCAGCCACAATATTGCACGCCACAGAGTTGCATCTCTGAACACATCATTCAATGCCGCTGGCCGACCTGACATCCCATTGCTGAAAGCAGCCACCTCCATCTTGGGACACCTTTGTCGCCATCTTTAGTTCAGCCAGCTCCCAGCTTGGAACACTGGCTGGGGCTTAAAAGCAATATCAAGGTACCGAAAGTCGCTAACTCCCTCCTGAACCCTGCACAGTGCTTGTGGCTATGTGGCTGGTCCGTAGCTTGCAAAACCGGGTTCTGAACTGCCTAATATAAAACAGCTCTCCAGGACAGGTACACAGCCCCAAGAGTGCAGCCCACAAACCTTGGGAGAGAAAGGTTCCTGATTGGTAAGTAGAAAGGGAGGGGGTGAGTGAGATACAGTTTAGAGACTAGGAATTTCGAGGTCTACAGGAAATATAAGAGTTAAGACCATGTGCTCACATCACATGAGTGAGTGCCAAAGGAGATCCCTGGACCAACCCTCCCACCCTAACCATCACCATCCTGAGGGTGGAGATATCAGCAAACAACAGAAAACCCGACCTATTGGATGAGAAGGGAAGCTGGAAAGATCCTCATCTCCAGCAAAAACAATCCTTGTATCTTCCTTCAAGATTTTCTTTTTCCTCTCTCCTCCCACCCTCACATCCCCAACATTTGTGAAACCCACTGCTTTTCATGAATTAGGCTACCAAGGACTGGAATGTCTGATACAGTGGTATTGTATATTCTTTTTGTCTCCTATTTTTACTTTTTCTTAATATTTCTGTTTGTTTTTTGTACTCTACTGTCTTCCTAAAATCACTTTCTCTTTCTTCTCCTGCTCCTAACTTATTTAGATTCCTCTTTCATGCTTTGTAAGATCTAATAACTCTATAACCTTACATCCTACCCACTCAACGTTTCATTTACACCTCACTCCCAGTTCCTTGTCCACCATCAGAAACTTTAGACCTGTTTGCAAATATACAGTTTAAATTGTAGATAATAATTGAACTCACCATTTCTGTATATTGTGACAAAACTATTAACATCTAAATAGCAGCTATTTGGTTGTATATTGTTTTTATTGGGATCTGTTTACGTTGTGCTCCCCCTAAAAGAAGAGATATTGGAAACCTGCAGGGACACTATACGCTTATAGGGTAAATACTGTAAAGCCTTGGATCTGCAGTGCTAGAAAGGAAGACACATGAACAACATGAAAAAACAAGGGAAGAATGTGCCCCAAACAAATCAAGATACTACAATATTAGAAGCTATGGCCAGCACAACAGAAGAAATGACAGGGGAGTCAGGATGTACATAATTAAAATATTCTGTGAATTAAAGGATAATATAAGAGAGGAAATATAGGCAGCAAAAGATCATTTCAATAAAGAACTACATAAGCAAATACAGGAAACAAAGATTACTTCAATAGCGAGATAGAGATTCTGAAAAAACAAATTCTTGAAATAAACAATAAACCAAATTAAAAGCTTACTAGAAAGCATCACCAATGGATTAGATCACTAGGAAGACAGGACCTCAGATAATAAAGATAAAATATATAATCTTGAAAAGTACATTGACAACACAGTGAAGATGGTAAGAAACCACGAGCAGAACATTCAAGAATTATGGTATAACATAAAAAGACCAAATTTAAGAATTATCAGGATTGAAGAGTACCTAGAGTTCCAAACCAAAAGAATGAACAATCTATTCAAAATAATACCAGAAAATTTTTCGAACATGAAGAATGAATTGGAAAATCAAATACAAAAGGCTTACAGGACACCAAATGTACAAAATCATAACAGATCCATACCATGTCACATTATAATGAAAAAGCCTAGCTTATAGAATAAGAAGAGAATTTTAAAATCACAAGAGAAAGGAATCAGATTACATATAGGGAGAAACCAATTAGGGTATCTGCAGATTTCTCAACCCAGACCCTGAAAGCTAGAAGATTCTGGAACAGCATATACCAAGCTCTGAAAGAAAATGTATGCCAACCAAGAATTTTATATCCAGTAAAATTAAGCTTTAGATTTGATGATAAAATAAAAACCTTCCATGATAAACAAAAATTAAAAGAACTTAACAGCTAGAAACCCTGCACTACAGAACATACTTGGCAAAATATTCCATGAGGAAGAAACAAAAAACAACAATAAAAATCAGCAAAGGGCAGTATTACACTAAAGAAAATAGTAATCAAAGGAGAAACTAAGTCAAGTTAAATACCAAAAATAAATGAATATGACCAGGGATACAAATCATGTCTCAATAATAACTCTGCATATTAATGGCCTAAACTCGCCAATCAAAAGACATAGACTGGCAGATTGGATTATAAAAAGACAACAATATGCTGCCTTAAAGAGACTCATGTCATAACAAAGACATCCACAGGCTGAAAGTGAAGTTGGAAAAAAGTATACCACTCACATGGACTGTGGAAACAAGCAGGGATTTCCATCCTCATATCAAATAAAGTAGACTTTAAGACAAAGTTAACCAAAAGGGATAAAGAAGGATATTTCATAATGCTTAAAGGAACCATACATCAACAAGACATAACAATTATAAATATATATGCCCCAAACAATGGAGCATCTACATTCATCAAACAAATTATTCTCGAGTTCAAGAGTCAAATAGACTACAACACAATAATTCTGGGTGACTTTAACATAGCTCTTTCACTACTGGATAGATCTTCCAAACAAAAGCTGAACAAAAAAACTATTACTCAATAATATAATCAATAACTTAGACTCAACAGACATATATAGAATATTTCATCCATCAACGAGCAAATACACTTTCTTCTCACTCAGCAGCACATGGATCCTTCTCTAAAATAGACCATCTATTATGCCATAAAGCAACTCAGTGAATACAAAAAAAATAGAGATACTACCCTGTATTCTATCATAATGGAATTAAATTAGAAACCAGTGATAAAATAAAAAATATAAGCTATTCCAACAATGGGTTACAAAAGACATTAGGGCTGGGGTTGTCGCTCAGTGGTATAGTGCTCTCGTTGTACGTACAGGACCCTGGGTTCAATCCTCAGCACCATATACAAAAATAAACAAGTGAAATAAAGGTGTTGTGTTCAATTACAACTAAAAAATAAATTAAATATATTTTTTTAAAAAGACATTAAAGAGGAGATTAAAAAAATTCTTAGGGGCTGGGGATGTGGCTCAAGCAGTAGCGCGCTCGCCTGGCATGCGTGCGGCCCGGGTTCGATCCTCAGTACCACATACAAACAAAAATGTTGTGTCTGCCGAAAACTGAAAAATAAATATTAAAAAATTCTCTCTCTCTCTCTTTAAAAAAAATTCTTAGATGTAAATGAGAACATTGATACAACATATCCACATCTCTGGGACACTATGAAGGCAGAACTAAGAGGAAAGTTCATTGCATGGAGTTCATTTCTTAGAAGAAGAAAAAGTCAACAAATAAATGACCTAACATTACATCTCCAAAGCCCTATAAAAGGAAGAACATATCAACACCAAAAGCAGTAGAAGACAGGAAATAATTAAAAAATCAGAGCTGAAATCAATGAAATTGAAACAAAAGAAACAATTGAAAAAAATTGCTAAACCCTTAGTCATACTAATGAAGAGAAGGAGAGAGAAAACTCAAATTACTAACATCCATGATGAAAAAGGAAGTATCATGATGGACACTACAGAAATATAGAAGATAATTAGAAATTATTTTGAAAATGTGTACTCCAATAAAATAGAAAATATTGAAGGCATCAACAAATTTCTAAAATCATGATTTGCCCAAACTGAATCAGGATGATATACACAAGTTAAACAGATCAGTTTGAAGCAATGAAATAGAAGATGCCAGAGAAGCCTACCAACCAAGAAAAGCCCAGGACCAGATGGATATACAGCTGAGTTCTACAACACGTTTAAAGAAGACCTAATACCAATACTCCTCAAATTATTTCATGAAATAGAAAAAGAGGGAACATTTCGAAACTTATTCTATGAGATCAATATCACCTTGATTCCAAAACCAGACAAAGATACATCAAAGAAAGAAAACTTCAGACCAATATCTCTAATGAACATAGATGCAAAAATTCTCAATAAAATTCTGGCAAATCAGATTCAAAAACATATCAAAAAGAGTGCACCATGATCAAGAAGGGTTCATCCTAGGGATGTAAGGTTGGTTCAGCATACGGAAATCAATAAATGTATGTCATCACATCAGTAGACTTAAAGATACAAATCATATGATCATCTCAATAAATGCAGAAAAATCATTCAACAAAATACAGCACCCCTTCATGTTCAAAACACTAGAAAAACTAGTGATAACAGGAACGTATCTCAACATTGTAAAAGCTATCTATGCTAAGCTCCAGGCCAAAATCATTCTAATGGAGAAGAATTGAAGGCATTCCCTTTAGAAACTGGAACAGACAGGGATGCCCTCTTGCACCACTTCTATTTAACACACACACATGCACACACACACACAATGGAATAATACTCAGCATTCAAAGAGAATAAAATCATGGCATTTGCAGGTAAATGGATGGAGTTGGAGAATATTATGCTAAGAGAAGTAAGCCAATCCCAAAAAACCAAATGCCAAATGTTTTCTCTAGTATCATCCATAACGGGGAGGGAAGAACATGGAGGAATGGAGGAACTTTAGATAGGGCAAAGGGGAAGGAGAGGAAGGGAGGGGGCAGGGGGTAGGAAAGACAGTGGAATGAGATGGACATCATTACCCCAATGTGCATGTATGAAGACGTGGATGATGTGGCTCAACTTTGTGTACAACCAGAGACATGAAAAATTGTGCTCTATATGTGTAGTATGAATTGAAATGCATTGTGTCATATATAACAAATTAGAATGAATAAATAAATAAAAAGAAATAAATATATATTTTTTAGCATCTGTACTAAGCACAGGTAGGCCTTTTTCCTTGTCATTATTCCCTAAACAGTAGAGCAGAACAATTATTTTCATAGCATTAATTGTATTTGGTATTATAAATTATCTATACATTATTTAAAGTATATGGGAGCATTGCATCGGTTATACACAAATACTGCATCACGTTATGTACTGGACTTGAGAATCCACAGCTTTTGTTATCCATGGGGGTCCTGAGACAACAGTATTTACTAAGTGCCGACACTGCACACAGGGCTTTCCTTTATAGTCTAACAGGGAAACAAAAAAGTAACACTAGCCCAGGTATTGAAAACACCAAAATGTTGTTAATGAACAAATGGATGATTGGTTGAGCAGAGCATGTTTAGGGAAAAAGAAGGACTGGTTCTGTTAGCAGCAACCAGGCACATTTTCTAAGAGGAAAATGTGGGGCTCAAGGAATCAGGACAAGGTAGTCTAATTCCTTTCAACAAAGGGAGGCATTCAAGAGTGACCATGGGAAACCCAGGACACTTTGTGCCAGATTCTAGCCTAGAGCAGGAAGCTATGCAAGGGTGTGAGGTGCCAGGCACTTTATAGATAGGGACACTGAGGCTCAGTGGCACAATTGACTGTTGGAAGGTACCACCGGGAGTCCAAAGAGAGATTTCTGGTACTTCAGAGAAGATAATATTGTGCTCTATATGTGTGTTGTTGATTTTAGCAACAACTCCAGGGCAGGCAGCTGCTTGGAACTCAGTCCAGGGGTACCCACCCAGAATCCTTTCCAGGAAGCCCTCACCAGAGCTCTGAAGTCACAAAGACAAGGGTTTTGTTTATCTTTAATGCTGATCAGTACCAGAATCTTTGCTGAGTAGAATAATGATTTAAAAAAAAGTTTTCAGAGGTGAAATTGGTGACTTGTTTGACAGTGTAATGGATGCTAGAAACAGGCAGTTGGTAAAATTAGTGGGATTCAGAATATGTGACTTGGTTAGAATACATTAGAGACCCTCCCTCCTCTGGCATGAACAAGGTGTAAGAATCTTGTAAGCTGTAGTAATGGCGCCTAATAGATCTGCATCCAGCCATTAGCTAAAGGTGATTCCAATCACCTGATCTGGCTTGTGACTTTTACAGTATGTGACTCTAGAATATTCTATTTCTGCCTTACATTTAAATGAATTTAATAACATGTTGCATGTCCTGTTTGGGGACTACTAGCTCATAACAGTTGCTTAATAAATGTCTTTGTAGATACAGAATTTTGTCCATGGCCTGGTTGTACAGTAACCTAATAGATTGTGGGGAACCAGCAAATCCTTCCTCTCTCCTAATTGCTGGCTCCCACACAAGCCACCAAAGAGAGCCTAGAGCTGTGCCTTTCAGATTGTCTTTGATCTCTTTATAATAATAGCCCAAAGAGTTACTGGGGGCTACTATTATAAAGAGTTACTCTTTATAAAGTAGTAACTCCCAGGACATAGCTATGCCCATGTAGTTGGGAGGGGCTGAGAGGCAGCTCTGCCACTTTCCAGAAGGTGTCTTCATTCATCTCCACCACTGGACCTACAGCCAGAAGCCGTAAGCCTAGCAAATGGGATGGTGAAGAGAATCAGACAGGGTGGCTACTGCTTCCAGAATTCTGTTAGAGATAAAGATAGGTTTCTGGAGCCATCAAAGTAATTTTCAGAGCTTCTTCTTCATGACTCAAACCCCAGACCCAGGCATCCCTCTGTTCCATGGCTTTTCTGGGAATTTCATCCTTGTAAAGATTGTAAGAGTCTGGGAGGCAAGGAGACCAGAGGAAAGGGAAAGGAATAAATCCACTTCACACAAAGATACCTTGCCCTCCTCTGCTGGACCAGTAGAGGAGGCCATGATAGAGAAAGCCCTGTGGCTGGACACCCTGAGAAAGCAGGCTTGGGTGGGTGAGTGGGTGGACTTTGGGAAGATGTACATTCCTGTAAATTCTTTCACTCTAAGACAAAGTGGACTTAGCAGAATCACCAAGGACTGGGCTGTGGCACATGAGCTGGCCGGTGAACCTCAAGCTGTCTAACCACTGACATAGTCTCCTAAAGCCTTCCAACTTCTTGGATAGTACTACCTGCTGCAGCAAACCCATCTAGTTCTGAACTGTGGCCCAGTTGGTTTGGGCTGGACAGCTGCCCTTAGGCTCCTTTAGTGGTAGAGCCAGCTGGGCTTCAAACAGGGTATTGCACCTCCTCCCTTTAGGTAGACACTACCCAGAGGCTCTCTGGACCCTGAAGTGGTTCTAGGGTAGCTGGCCCAGTTGCCCACAGTAATGACCTTAATAGTACACCTTTCTATTGGTTTTCCCTGCATGCTCCCTCCCTGCTTAATCCCCAACTTAACCCCCCTGCCACATAGACTTCTCACACCTAAGTCCTTCAGAAGAGCTTCTTCTGAGACCCTCCTTGGGGAGGACTTCCTGATCTCTGAGGAGGCCGGGACACCTTCTTCTACCATCTGGAATTTCTTGCTCATAGCATTTACTACGGTGTATATATGGTGTGTCCCCCAAGGGTTCCTGTGTTGGAGATTTGGTCCCAGTGTGGCGGTATTAGAAGCGATGAAACCTTTAAGAGAAGGGTTTAGTGTAAAGTTAATTAGATCATTGGGCATGCTGCCTTCAGAAAGGAATGATGTTCTTCCCTCTCATGAGATCCTGTTTATTTCTCCTGAGACTGACTTGTTATAAATGAGCTTCCTGTGTGACCATGCAGTCTCTTGTGCATACTTTTTCACCTTTGCAATGCCATCAGCCAGGAATCCCTCCCTAGAGCTAACCAGAAGTCAGCAGTATGTCCATGAACTTCCATAACTGTGAGCTAAAGAAACCTATTCTTCATAAGTTACCCAGCCTTAGAATGGAATAATACCATATTTATCACCCCTGTAATAAAAACATTTTTGGTACCATTATTGATTTATGCCTCTTCCCCAACTTGACTACAAACTCCACTAGCAGTGACATGTCTATTCTGTTTATCACTTTATGCTCAGAGCACATGGTAGGTGCTCAATAAATACTGGTTAAATAAATGAATTGTGTATGGGAAACAGATGGAATAGGCATAGTTGTTATCACATACCATCTTTGTCACATTGATGAAGCCACCACAAGTCTCTCTTGAGTTTCCTTCCCTGCATGTAGGGAACAAGGCCCTGCAGGACTACTTGAAAATATTTGAGTTTCTACAAAGGCTTAATGGGAGGCAGTGACAACTGTATTGAAGTGTATTGGAGTTCTTGAGTCTTCTCAGACCTGCCTGAGGGGCAGGGAAGTATGGATTAACATTCATTGAGCAAATACTGTGTGCCAAGCACTTGATTGGTCAGGGTTATCAGATATCCCTATGTTTACCTGGGCCCTACCATGCTCCCTGGAGCTGTGAAGGAGAAGACATTGTCCAGGAAATCTTCGCTCTGCTCTCTGCTAGGGCCTTCATTATTCAGGTAACAAACCTTATTTCAGGGCCACAACAGTATCATTTACTGTGCACAAGCACAGCAGTCTAGTATGCCTTCAAGGTAAGGGTTATTGTTATTGCCATTTCACACATGGGGAAACTGAGGATAAAGGAGATAAAGTCAATTGCCAAAAGACATGCATCTCAAAATTAGCAAGGCTGAGATACAAGCTCAGGTCTGTCTGACACCAAAGGCCAGACATCTTTTCTTTCCCTCCAGCAGGCCAGGTCTCCAGACGGCCAGAGGAAGACCAAGGAGCTGGGAATCCGGATTATTTCCTGGAACTTGGGCTCCACGTGCAGAATGAAAGTCCATAGAACAATAAGCAAACACCAGAAGTTCATTACTGGCAGGGATTTGTCAGAATGCACTTGAGCCAAGACGTTTCTGCCATGGCAATGTGGTAACATTGAACATAAACACGTGCCAGGAAACCATAGTCTGAGAAGCTGGTCCTGGGCCAGAGGGTGCACTGGGGGTTATGCCCCCCACCCCATCTCATCTCATCCCCAAGGAGACCAAGAAATGTCGGCATAATTGTCTCCATTTTACAAAGAAGGAAAGAGATGTCCAAAGAGAGGAAGTGACTTGCCTAGGATCACATGGCTGCTCTGTGACTGAATCACCATTCATTGTTCAGTCTGAGTCCATATTCTTTTTAGTTGCCATGTGTCCCCTTCCAGAAAAGAGGCTGCTTTAGTATGCCTGAAATGCAGTTATATTGCTTGAACTGATTAAAGCTCAATTCTATTGCCCTGATTGGTAGACAGGGAAATTGATGAATAGTGATTTCTTGACCACAGTTACTCCCTCCAGATGATGCCTGTTTTCTGTTTAACTTTTGTCACTTTCCAATCTGTTATCTTGGTGCTACTCAACTAACTGCTCTGCCAGATGGGTTCTAGTCATAGCCTCATTTTACACATGAGGAAACTGAGGCCAAAGCTTAAACACTTTACCAGGTTAACACAGCTAGGAAGTTATGAAGATGGGATGGAAACCCAGCTGGAATCCTGAACCCATTCGTTTAGCTACTGCACTTAATTGTGCTCTGTCATGAAGTGCTTTGCAGTCATTACTTTATTTAATTCTCATAATGCTCTTCCAGCACAGGGGCATTTATTCCATTCTACAGTTAAAGCAGTGGAAACTGGGAGAGTAAGTCATTGTCCAGGAAATCTTGGCAAACACTGTCTACCAGGCAAGACTCATAGACACAGCGCTGGTTTTTCCTGGAATAATTGCAGCTGTGTTCTTCCATCATGTGTTCTGACATTGTCTCCTTGTCCTGGGGCTGGACATGGGGTGCATTGTGGAGATACCTGTGGAAGCTGCCTAGCTTGCTCTGGATCTGGGGTGGGAAGGCTTCAGCAACTTAGTCATTTGGTTTACCTGGCCTAGAAACTTCTCAGCCATTAGCTAGATGCTGGGGGAAAGATCATCACCATTCTGCCATGGTGCTCATTGGATCCTTGCAGCCCCCCAATAAAAATGAATCCTCATCTTGCAGAGGAAGAAAGGCTCAGAGAGGAAAGCTCACCTAAAACTTGACAGGTAGTCCATGAGGGAGCAGGGATCCTAACCAGGCCTGTCTGGCGAGCTGGCTTTTCCTGTGCTCCAAACCTCCCAAATCTTGAGGCCCTCTTCTTGAGGGTCTCAAAGTATGTAAAGTCACATCACAGTTCTCTACTAGGAACCTTTCTCTCTCTCCCTGCTCCTCAGCCCTCCCCTGGCATAGTGCCAGGCTGGGGCTCCACCATGCCTTTGTGATCACCAAGGCCAAGCTCTTGGCCTTGTAGCCCAGACCACACAAACATTGCCCTTTTCCTGGTCTCTGTTTCTGAGATGGGACCCCAGAGAAAACTAAGAAGATAAACAAGACCAGGCGCCAGAAAGTTGAGAAGCATAGAACTCTTGCCAAGGAGAATGTCAAAATTTATGGGAGAAATAGCCTCATACTACAGCCCAAGTTCCCACTCCTTATCTTTGCTTCTGTCAGACCCTTGCCCTGTCCTCCCAAGGAATCCCTGTCTGTAAACTCAAATTTGGACCACAGAAGGTTGTATTGTATAACTACTGTATGCCAGGAAATGTGCTCCCTGGCACCACTGTGAGACAGATGCTATGATCATGTCCAGTTTGCAGAGGGAGAAACCGAGGCTTTTCCAAGGTAACATAGCTGCCAAGGGGCCTGTGCCAAGATGTGAACCCAGATCTATCTGACTTTCTGGGATTTTTTTCTATGGCAGTAAAAGGTAGAAACAGATAAAAGAAATCCTTCCTGGGGGACCTGTGGGCTGATGGGCTTCTGCTGCTTCTACAAGGCTTGCTGAAAAATGCCTCCCCTTGTGGTATTTTTCAGCATGATGGCCTTGCTGCAAAGAGATTGTTCCTTGTGAATCATCTGCTTTTCTCTTTTATGAACATTTATAGAACTATCTTACTTCATAACAGGCAAGTTTTTGATACCTTGGAAGTGAATTCTATTATATGCTCCTAAGAGACTGTATATAGAAAAACTGTTAAAATCCTTTTAGGAACAAAAGGGTTTTCACATATGTTTAAGAGATGTAGTGACATGGGGAGTAAACAAACAAAACAAAAACAAAAACCCAACTGGCCAAAGAAATAGAAGATTTAATTTGGCCTTAGGTCTGTCCTGACAAAGCTATGTGATCTTGGGCTAGTCACTTTCCTTACTGAGCTTCATACATAAAATAAGAAAGTTGAAACATGATTTCTGAGGTTCATTCTACCTATTCCTGAAATTCAACATGACCTGTATCTATTGTGCTTAAAATAATATGGCTCTTGTCCATCAACTGGCAACTATTTAAGTAAGTTGCAGTTATAGTGGAATAGTACTCAGCAATGAGAAATAATGGCTGCAGACAAATGCAATAACAGGGCTGAATCTCAAAATTATTATTTTTGAGTGAGAGAAACTAGACACTAAAGACTACTAACTGACTGATTCCATTATACGAAGTCCAAAAATAGGCAAAATATAACTGTAGTGATAAATGTTGAACAGTAGCTGCTTAGGGAAGGTGGGAAGGGGTTTTGGTTATTGACTAGAAAGTTGCACAGGGAGCTTTTTGGGGAAATGGAAATGTACTCTTTGGGTGGGAGTTACAACAATATGAATAGGTAAAAAGTAATCTATCTTGCCAGGCTCTTAAGTCTGACAGACCTGAGTCTTTAATTATAACTCAAATACTATTAATACAGAAATACATAAATCCTAGTATATAAAAGTATGTACATGTATGTGTGTTGTTTCTGGAATTATGAACAATAACAGAATATTAGGAAATCTCCAAACGCCAAGTTTTCCCAAAACAATTGACTAAGTCTACCCCTTGGGGATGATCCTGCTCTGAAAGGAAGAGAAATGACCTGGCCCCTCTTGATAAGAAATGTTTTTGGTGTGGTCAAGCATTAGAAAATGTCCTCTTGTCATGAGACAAGGATTGGAGGAAGTGTTTAAGGCCCAAGGGAGTGCCAACTTTGCCATGTGGCATAGAGACAGGAACATGCTGGCAGCCCCCACTGGCTGGGAGATCTATGGTTTGGATTTGGTGGCACCACAACCCAGCCCTGTCCTCCTTGGCACAGCTAAAAGCTTCCTATTAAGGGAAGCAGAGAGATGTGCCTGATGTATCTGGTCTCAGGCCCTGCCTAGCCTCTGGTCCCTGAGAGCCACCTGGAGCCATCTGCCCATTGCTTTCAAACTGAGCCCCACCTTGTGTCCACCACCAGCTCCTTTGAAGTTCTTGTCCATGATGCCAGGTTCCAAGTAGGCTCCTCACCAACTTACCAGGGTTCTAAACAAAGGACAGAGTTTACTGGCAAAGTCTGTGCCTCAGCCAAACGAGCTTTTCAAGGAAAGCACAGCTGGATGGGGTTACTAGAGGGTACGCACAAAAGACCTGAGGATCTGGCACACATAGGAAACAACTGAGAGGAAATAATTGAGCCTCTGTGGGGGCAGTTGCTGGATCAGGAGACAAAACAGAAACTGATAGCACAGGGGACCTCTGCTAAGAGCGTGAAGAGGACACATGGCAGGTTAAGCCTGACCCTATAGTACAGTGATGAACCTGTGAAAGCTGCTGCCCAGAGATGGCAGGATCTGCAGATATAAAATCATTCCAGAAAAGGGAGGAAAAGCTCCCATTTGTCAAGTGCCTACTTTGTGCTGCTACACACAGCATGTGTGAAGGCTCTTAATCCTCCCAGTACCATTTTAAGTAGGCACACTAGTGTATCTATGTTTTAGAGAGGAGAAAGCTGAGGCTTAGAGAGGGAAGGCGACTTGAACAAGATTGCGTAACTAACAGAAGACAGAACTGGATTCAGACTCAGGTCTGTCGGACTTAAAGTCAGTGTTCTTTTCTTCCATGGAGATATGAACATCCTGGGTTTGTTTCTCACTCGCTATTTCTGGAAAGCCCCATTAACCCAGAGTCCTATCAAGGTTCTTCCAAAGGGGAGGAAAGGTTGGAAGGGTATATGGGGGCAGAAAAGATGGTAGAATGAGATGGACATTATTACCTTAGGTACATGTATGACCGCACATATCATGTGACACTACATTGTGTACAACCGTAGAAATGTAAAATTGTGCTGCAGTTGTGTACAATGAATCAAAATGCATTCTGCTGTAGTATTAAATTAAAAAAAGCCAATTCCTGGGTTGGATGAACCAGATGATGCCCAGTGCTCAATTCTCAGGTCCATAGATTCATGTAATAAACGTTGCAGATGGGGATCAGTAAATGGTGGCACCTTAAGACACATGGCCTGGGCACGGCCAGTGTGCATGAATATCTAAGGAAAGCAGAGTTATGGTAAGCTGGAGAGAGCAGATGGTGGGTCACCACTGCCCCAAGTCCCTACAGGAATAATCACCACTTCCCCAACCACCTTCCTGGGTCAACCCAAACCTTCCTATGATCAAGGGATTAAAGAGCCTTAAGGACCCAGCTGTTCTGCCAGCATCTGGCTAGGTACTTTTGATATTGTTACTACAGAGACTTTGGATTCTTACCTTATTCTGGTCCCTGAAAATGTTGAATCTGCACTAGACAGGGCTCACACATTTATGCTGCTAGATGCTGTTTCTCATGCAGGAAGAAAATTATTACTATTTCTTCATGACCTATGATATGAACTCAGAAGAGTGCTAGATAGTGGTCATTTTGATCCTTGGGGTAAGGCAGCATTCCCGTCCTTCAGCTATGAGTCTGTGGCTGCCAAGAGCTCACAGCAGCACCTCTGCTCCACAGAATTGCCTTCATTTGACAGGACCCTCCATAGATGGCTATATCCAAGAGCATCCCAGAGTGTGTGACTGACAGAGGGGTATAGAACACTACCCAAGCCCCCCATCTCTGCTAGAGGCAGGAGCAACTTCACTTCCATAGCACCTGGTCGTTCAGGCCAGTGTTAGACTTAGGTGAGGCCACACCCTCCCTCAGTTCTTCCCTCTTCCCTACTCCTGTCCAGTCTTTCTTGCCACTCATTCAAAAAATTGCATTCGCCCAGTGACCTGTGTACCCAAGTCCCAAAGACACCCACATTTCATTTTGCAGAAGAGGAAACAGGCTTAAATAACATAAGCCTTGCTTGGTTCCCCCCAAACTCTTTCTGCCCCTTCATCCTGGACAGAATGAACAGCAGACTCGTCAGGAATAGAAATCCTGAGTGTGTGCATGGATGGGCAGCTCACCTCCCACTGCTGCTGCAGCCACTGCCTTCCCTGGCAGAGTGTTCTGTGGCCCCCGCCTCTGGCATGAGTCATCTTCCTTGCTGTTCAGAGAATCCCTGGAGCTCAGTCTGGGCTGCCGCCTGACACTTGAAATGAGATTTCTCAGTCCTGCTCTTCTCAGGAAGTAGGGGTTGTGGGGGTGGCACTTCCCTACTCCCAGTGTCCTGAGTGGGGGAGGGGGGCTGGAGCCAGAGAGGACCAGTTGCTTGGCTTCCAGCTGAGCCTCTCTTGGGGACAAAATTTCAAGGTATTTTCAGGAAAAATGAGGCAGATGAAAAAGCCCAGATACTGGGAACTAAGCTGATTCAGCCACCAAAGTGGCAACAGTGGGGTTGAGGGAGTCACAGACAATGTCCCAGGGACATGTGGCAAAGCCAGTCCTTCCTGTTCAAACACCTCTTGTGGCGACCTAGTGTCCTAGATTGTCAAACTATTCAGCCCTGAATTACCAGTTCTTCTGATTGGGCTTCAGATATCTGCCCTTCTGTTATTACCTCTGCATCTCATGTTTTCAGTTTTTTAGAAGTGAAACAAAATTTATATATGCCGAGATGCACTAATCTTACATGTACAAATTGGGGTGCATATTTTATGTATTTTTTTTCAGCATATAGGACATCTCCATTACCCCTAGAAGGTTTTCTCTTTCTTTCCTGTTAAACCCTTTAGGCAATCATTGTCCTAATTTTTATCACCATGAGTTAGATGTACCTGTTTTTCCACATGATATAAATGGAATCACACAGTAAGTCTGGCTTCAGGTCTGTTCAATGGCAGAGCACTTGCCTTGCATTCATGAGGCCCTGGGTTTAATCCATAGTGCCTGAGGGTTGGGACCTGACTTCTTTCACTCAACATTGTGTCTGTGAGATTTATCAACGTTGGGTCTGTAGCGGTGACTTGTTCCCTCTGATTAGAGTGGTATCCCATCATGTGAATCCAGCACAATTTGTTGATCCATTCCTCTTTTGACACTTTGATTGTTTCTATATTTTGGTTTAATGAATGAGGCTGGTATGAGCATTCTTGAACAAGCCTTTCTGTGGATATACTTTTCATTTTTTGTTGACTAATAAACAGAAGTGGGATATAGCTGGGAATATAGGTCAGTTGGTAGAGTGCTTGCCTCACATACACAAGGCCCTGGGTTCAATCCCCAGCAGCAGCACCACCACCACCACCAACAGCAAAAAACCCTAGAAGAGAATCTAAGGTCATAGGGTGGGCATTGTTTAACTTTGTAAAAAACTAGCAATCTGTCCTCTAAAATGAGTCTTACCATTTTCTGCTTCAACGATAGGTGTTTAACAATGGAGGTGCTTTGTATCCTCACAAACATTTGGATTTCTGGTGATTTTAATTTTAGAAATGGTATTTCCCCGATGATTTATGAAATTGAGCACTTTTTCAGTTATTCTTGGGCCATTGGTATACATTATTCTATGAAGCATCTCTTCAAGTTTTCTCATTTAAAAATAGTTCTATGATTTATTCATTGTTAACTATTTTTCCATTTGCAGGTAGAAGTCAAATATTCTATAAATCATCCTTTCTTAAAAAGGAATGATTAAAAATTAATTCATTTGCGCTGCTGGGATACATATAATGTGTTTCAAGGTGGGATTTTATTGCTCTGTAGATAGTGTCTCTTGCTAGGAGATGTTTAGTTACTGAAAGATGGAACCTTCCCAGGAAATTGGCATCCTGAGGATGGAAATCATGGTGCATCCTTGAGCAGTACTATTTCAGCTTAAGACTATTACTGGATTTATATTGCCCACACTTCTTCCTAGTTCATTGATTGTACATATTAATATCAAGTAATTAAATCTGTAAAACCAGGATCAGTCATATTCTATTGTAATTAACCTACTGGTTTCTTCTCCAGCATCCACTTCTTTTGTTAGTTCTTACTTTGCTTCATATCCTCTCCTTTCTCACTCAGCAATTGCTACATGGAAGGCTTAAACCACCCTGAGATCTAGGTTGGGCTTCAATGGTCTGAAAGTAGTCCTATTCCTATTTGCAGTGATTGACTGAGGATGGGCATAGGAACCAATTTGGACATCAGATTAAAGCTATGCCTGTTGGAGGATTTGGGGGTAAATTCCCTTTTTCTTAAGGAAACACAAAGATTAATTCTCTTTTCTTCCAAAGGATATTGTTTTGTCCAAATGTGATGCCTGGAATCATCTGAGATATCTCACTACTGGCTTAAAGATGAATCTGACAGAACTATAAAGCAGAGGGATTTAAAAACCTTGGATCTTGACACCAACACTCAGTTACTTGATCAATCAATCCCGGAAGCTCCTTCTTCCTCTGGACTCGCAAGTGTTATGAATCAATACAGTTTTCTTATTGATTAAAGTAATGGAGGTTATATTATTTTTCTTTTTTATAGCTAAAAGCCTCCTAACATAAATGCTGTGCATGCTTTATCCTTTTCATTATCTTGTTGAGGTATATAATAGTTTTATTGAAAGATATCATACACCATAACATTCACCCTTTTAAAGTGTATAATTCAATTTTAAGTATATTCATGATTATGTGACCACCACCAGCATCTAGTTTCAGAACACTTTCATCACCCCAGAAGAAATCCCATTCCAAATACCATTCACCCCCAATTCTCTTGCCACAACTCCTGACAACCATTAGTCTATTTTCCATCCCTATAGATTTGTCTCTTCTGCTTGTTTCATATTATGAATCATGCACTAGGTGATCTTTTGCATCTGGCTTCTTTTATTTAGCATAATGTTTTCAAGGTTCATTCTTGTTGTAGCATCTTTCAGTACTTTATTCCTTTTTATGGTTAAATAATAACCATTGTGTAGACAGGCTATGTTTTGTTTATCCTTTCCTAAGCTGGTAGACATTTGGGTTGTTTCTGCTCTTTGGCTCCTACAAATAATGCTACAATGAACAGTTATATACAAGTTTTTGTGTGTATACAACAATTATATACAAGTTTTTTTATTCTCAGGTACCCAGGAGCAGAATTGTTGAGTCTTAAGGAAGCTCTTGTATAACTTTTGGAGGAGCTAACAAACTGTTTGCTATAGCAGCTGTGCCGTTTCACATTCCTACTGGCAGTATATAAGTATTCCACATTTTCCACATCCTTGTCAACTGTTTTTTTTTCCCCCTTTTGTTATAGCAGTCCTAGGAGATGTGCAGTGGTATCTCATTGTAGTTTGATTTGCATTTCCCAAATGACAAATAATGTTAAGCATCTTTTCATGTGCATATTAGCCATTTGTATATCTTCTCTGGAGCAATGCCTATTCAGATTCTTTGTCTATTTTTAAATTGGGTAATTTGTCTTTTTATTGGTGAATTGTAAGCATTCCTTAAGTATTCTGGATACCACACCTTTATTTTATATATGATTTGCAAATATTTTCTCCCATTCTATGGGGGTGTTTCTCCACTTCCTTGAGTGGTAGCTCTTGAAGCACAAGTCACTGGAATTACAGGTTGTGTCACTTGCAACCAGCTCTTCCTTTTTTTTTTTTCTTTTGTGGATTGCTTAGGATTTTCCATGTACAAAATAGTGTCTTAAGCATTATAATTTTCTTTCTTTTTAATCTGGATGCATTTTTTTTCCTTGTTTACTTTTCCTGGTTCAGATCTAAAGCAAAATGTTGAATAGAAGTGTTGAGCAGACACCTGGATGTGTTCATTAACTTGAGAGTTAAGATTTGTCTTTTACCAACAAATATGTTGTTAGCTGTGATGTTTTCATAGATGTGCTGTATTATGTCAAGGATGTTAATTTCTATTCTTTGTTGGGTATTTTTTTTTTATCATGCAAGGATGTTTGGTTTTGTCAAAGTACTTTTCTGCATCTATTGAGATGATTTTTTGATTTTTGTTTTTTATTCTATTGATATGATATACTAGATCACTTTTAAATGTTGAACTGATCCTGCGTTCCTAGGCTAAATCTCACTTGGTTATAGTGTATAATCATTTTCATGGGTTATTTGATTCCGTTTATTAGTATTTTGTTGAAGACTTTGCATTAATTAAAAAAGGATATTGTTAAGGCTGGTGTTTCAATTATAAAGCATCCTTATTTTAGATCTTCGAGAACTGTTATTATATGGCTTTGAGATTATTCCAGACATTTACATAGTTTTCTATGCAAGCAGCATGTTTTAGGGTGATAAGTTGGAATGTACCCCTTTCCCATTGAGAATTTTTTTTCTAGGAGTTTTATAGGTCTCAGCTTACATTTAGGTCTTTAATCCATTTTGATAGATTTTTATATGGTGTTAGATAGGGTCTAATTTCATTCTTGTGAGTATAGATTACCAACACCATTTATTGAAGAGACTGTCTTTTTCCTTATTGTATATTCTTGGCACCTTAGTCAAAAATCAATTGGCCCTGAATGCATGGTTTCTGAGCTCTCTATTGTGTTCCATGGATCTGTGTGTCTTGTTTTTATGCCAGTCCCATGCTGTTTTGATCACTATACCTGGAAACATATATTGAAGTTAAGTAGTTAATGCCTCCTGCTTTATTCTTTTTGCTCAAGAGTACTTTGGCTATTCAGAGTGTTTTGTAACGGTTACATGTAACTTTGGAAATTGTGCTGGGTTCAGTAGCACATTCCTATAATACCAGTGACTTGGAAAGCTAAGACAGGAGGATGGCAAATTTGAGACCAGCCTATGCAACTTAGCAAGATTCTGTCTCTAAATATTAAAAAGGAATGGAGATGTAGCTCAGTGTTAGAGCACCTCTGGGTTTAATCCCTAGTACTGCAAAAACAAACAAAAGTCAATCACAATAATGCATTCACATCTGTGAAAAATATTATTTGGAATAATTTTAGGAATTACATTGCCTCTGTAGATTGTTTTGGATAGGAAGGAAAGTTTAACAGTATTAATTTTTTTGAATCCATGAGCACATGTGTTATTCCATTTATTCATGTCTTATTTAATTTCTTTAATAATTTTTTTAGTACCCTGGTCTTTCACCTTGATTAAATTTATTCCTATTTTACTTAATTTTTGTAGTTATTGTACATGGGATTTCTTTTTCAGATAGTTCCTTGTTAGTGTCAGAAAGACTACTAATTTTTATATGTTGATTTTATATCCTGTGACTTCTTTTTTTTTAAAGAGAGAGAGAGAGAGAGAATTTTTTAATATTTATTTTTTTAGTTTTCGGTGGACATGACATCTTTATTTGTATGTGGTGCTGAGGATCGAACCTGGGCGGCACGCATGCCAGGCAAGCGCGCTACTGCTTGAACCACATCTCCAGCCCTATCCTGTGACTTCTGAATTCATTTATCCTGAAAGTTTTTTGATGGAGTGTTTTGGGGTTTTTTTACATATAAAATTATGTGGACTGAAAGCAGGTATAATTTAACTTCTTTTCCAATTTGAATATGATTATTTCTTTCCAATTTCTTTTGCCTATTGATTTGTCTATGGCTTCCAGTACTATGTTGAATACAAGTGATTATAGTGGGCATCCTTGTCTTATTCCTGATGTTAAAGGAAAAGCTTTCAAATCTTCATGGTTAAGCATGATGTTAGCTGTGGGTTTGTCATATATGGCCTTTGTTATTTTGAGGTACTTCTTGTATTAGTTAGTTTTCTGTTACTATAACAAAATTCCTGAGATAATAAGCTTATGAAGAGAAAAGTTTATTTCAGGTCACAGTTTTGGAGGTTTCAGTCCAAGTTGGGTAGACCCATTCCTTTTAGACCTGTCCTAAAATAGTACTTCATAGCAGGGGAGCACATTATGGAGCAAACTGGTCACCTCATAGTGACCAGGAAGCAAAAAAGAGACAGGGAAGAGCTTCATTCTCACTATCTCCTTCAAGGCTTCTCCCAGTGAACTGATAGCTACAAGCTAGGGACCCAAGCCATTCTGCCTTCCATGGTATCCTTTCCTTTGCTCATTTATCCAACCAAGTATTAGCTATGTAGCAGACATGGTTGGTATCCTGCCATACCCTTTTCTGCCCTTTCCTTGCTGCATAGCCTAGCTTCCCACTGCCAGTACCCTCTTTGCCTAAGACTTGTTCCAGGTACCAGAGCTGACTATTCAGAGCCCATAGACTAGGACAGAATAGTGGGTAATTAATTCAGCCCTATCTAAAGGAGTGACCTCCTAAAGGAGTGACCTTTATCCAGTGGCTGATGGGAGTTGGTGGATAAAGAGCCCAGCTCCAATGCTCCTTCAGGTAGAATAGCTCTGAGGTGTTGTACTGATTCCTACTGTGCCCACAGTGGTAATTATTGGTTACCTTTTTTTTCCTATCTCAACTCTACTCTGAAAAATATATTTGCACTAGTATCTTTGACTTTTTCATGTTCTGCTTCTGGGGTAACCAAGACAAACACTTGACATGTAGGAGACACTATTCTAGGCAATATTATTACTCCATTTTACAGAAGAGGATACTGAGGCATCAAGAAATGTCCCTTGGTTAGTTAGTATCTAGCAGAGCCAGGACTTGAGCTAGTGAATCTGGTTCCAGAGTTCTACTCTAAAATGAAATCATAACAGCTTTTCCCTTACCTATAATTTGAGAGCAATATTCTCTTACTTCATAGTGATACTGTGAGGGCTAAATGAGATCCTACTTGCAAAGTGTTACTCGAGATATGACACACAGTGGGCATTCAGTAAATGGCAGCTTAAAGTGACACCACCACCACTACCACCACCATCACTACAGCTAGTACTACAGATGATTGCTCAAACCCAGTTCTCAGCCTGCCAGCTTAAAGGATACTGGTCACTCAGAAGGCAGAGACATTATCCAAGATGGAATAAACAGCCCAACTAAGTGCAATGGGTATGGTTACAGCAACTGGATAGACCTTTTTGTGTCCTTACAGCAAAGTGGGTTGTGGAGCAAGACAGGGGGAAGCCCTTTCCAGCCCTCAAAAGAAGCTGGCAGGAAGCTAACAGAGTCAAAGACTTAAAGGAAAACCCCTCACAATCAGAGAAGCCCTATCTCCTTTCCTCATCTTGCCTTTGAAACCATGACTTCCATACTCTAGGCTGGGACCAGCAGGGATCAGACAGGCTATTGCTCTGGGATAAGAGATGTGTTGAGAGGCTAGATAATAAGGGGAACACAGGGAGACCGTGGCCCTCAGACTCTCAGCTCTGAGTAACTGCACACAGTGAGCTTTGTGGACCAAAGAAGACATAGCATGGGTGAAATGAGTGTTCCAGAATCACCATCTCAGGCACATAGTCTGGCAGCTTCATAAGGAATAGATTTGGCCTGTTGTACTCCACAAAAAAGTTTGCTAATAGAATTTGTCATAACCACCCAGGTAAGAAAACAAGTCACCTCTCTTCTAACCCTCTCTTTGCCTAATATGATATTGATTCATATCTGTGCATTGTCATCCTCCATGAATGTTGAGTTCATCATCCATCTGTTCATCCTTCAATCCATCTGCTCACCCACTCACCCATCTATGCACCTACTCATCAATCTATCCGACTTTCTTTCCATTTGTCCATCCATCCATCTATCTGTTAATCCATCCATCCCTTTATCCATCTGTTCATCCACCCACCCACACACATATCAAGCTCTGCTCTATGCCCCAAAGTGAACTAGGCAAAAGAATCATGATATCAGCCTTATCAAGACTGAGAGTCTTCTGGACAAGCAGACATAGAAGCAAGTAATGACTATGAAGATAAAGATGGTTTACATATACACACAAAAACCCACTCTCAAATAACCCAATCAACAAATGTGTGAAAGAACTCAATAGACATTTCTCAAAAGAAGAAATACAAATGGCCAACAATATATGAAAAAGTTTTCAACATCTCTAGCAATCAGGAAAATGAAAATCAAAACTACATTGAGATTTCCTTTTACTCTGGTTAGAATGGCAGTCATCAAGAATACAAATAATAATGCTGGTGAGGATGTGGGAGGTAGGTATACTCAAAATTGTTGATAGGGTTGCAATTTAGTGCAACCATTTTGGAAAGCAGTATGGAGATTCCTCAAAAGACTAGAAATGGAACCACCATATGACCCAGTTATTTCATGCCTTGGTATTTATCCAAAAGATCTAAAGTTGGTGTACTATAGTGATACAGTACATCAATGTTTAGAGCAGCCAGTTCACAATAGCCAAGTTATAGAATGTACCCAGGTGCCCTTCATCAGATGAATGGGTAAAGAAAATGTGGTATATACATACAATGGAGTTTCATTCAAGCCATAAAGATGAGTAAAATTATGGTATTTGCTCTGTAAATGAATGAAACTAGAGACCATCATGCTAAGTGAAATAAATATGACGCAGAAAGGCAAAAGTTGAATGTTTTCTCTCATATGTGGAAGCTAGAGAGAAATAAGGAAATTAAAAGGGTATCTCATGAAAATATAAAGTCAATCAGTGAAGTAGAGGAAAGGGATTGAGGAAGAGGAAGGAGTGATATGAAAAAATAAAATTGGCCAAATTATGCTATGTACATATATGAGTATTCCATAGAGACTTCTACCCTTATGTATATCTATAAAACACTGAAAAAAACAATAAACAGAAGAAAGACCAGCAGAGAAGAGAGGAAGAGGAGTGGGGAAGGGAGGAGGAGAGGGAAAGGGGAGGTCTTGGAGATTGAAATGGACCAAATTATATTCCATGCATGTATGAATGTCAAAATGAACCCCACTATTATGTATTACTGTAATGCACAAATACAAACATTAAAAAAGAAGAAAGAACATGGTGTGAATGGTAGCTCAGGGGGGTTCATCCTGCTGGCCTATGGGATGAATTTAGCCCATTGATATATTTTATTTGGCTTTTTAATTATAAATTTTCTGATTTTCATGTTCTCATGAAAAAATCAGGAGACATAATAGGTGAACTTCCTTTCTCACAAGGCAATTCCCAGTTATGATAGGACAAGCCTAGGGCACAAAGACAGCTCAGCATCACCTTAAGCAGAGAAGGGAACTGAGAAAGCCCTGTGTCAGGCAAGCTGAAGAGGCGAGTATAGCCTTGGAGAGAAATCTGGGACACAACAGCAGAATCCTCAAACTCTCTCCAGTCCTCACCATTCCCTATTCTATTCCTCACCATTCCCCATTCAGTCCCAGCCTGACCCTTCTAGGTATTTTAATCAATTGCCCAGCAGAAGCGTCAAGAGGTCTAAATATAGGTTAAGAAAAAAGGACCAGAACCTCAAAATTTTTTCTCAGAATAGTTAACAAATTTGAGCTGTATTGGAAATCAGAAGCCTTCAACTCTGAGGATGTCATGTCATGAAAAAAGGGTAAGAAAGCAGGGAGGAGTTAGAGTATGAAGGGAGCTCCATCTTAGACATAGGTTCTGGGGATCCTTAAGTGAAATCACCAGGCATAGAGCTTTAGGAACATGGATCACTGCAGCCAAGACTCCCACAAGTATCCCAGCTGTTTCTCTAAGACCACCTCTTCAGCTTGCCTGACTTGGGACTTTCTCAGAGTTCCCTTCTCTGCTAAGGTGGTGCTTGCCTTTCTTGGCCTTCTAAGCTTGGCCTACCAGAATAGGATTCAGTCATTAATTGTGCAATTTGTTGCGAAAGCTCCATGCTTTATTTAGGATTCTCAGGATGCGGCAACAGAAACAGACCCAGGCTATGGAAGCCAAAGAAAATTTAGTGGATGCATATGTGTTTTAGAACTGAGGAAAGACTGTAGAATCTGGTTGGGACCAAGGCAGGATGAGAGTAGTGTCAGAGGGACCAGAAGAGTGGCATCACAGCAAGGGTAGTCTGGTTAGTGACCACCTCGATGAGAAAAATTCGACCACTTGTATCTCTTGGTCTTCTGAGTTTCAAATTCCAAGGAGGAATGACCAGTTAGCTAGTAGGTGGGTCATGGGTCAACTCTTCAATGGCAAGGAGGCCCCCTGACTCCACTCTTGGTAGTAAAAGCCAAAGGGTGGGGGTAAGTCCTCAAAAGGAAATCATCAGGAATTTAAATTAGATTCTTTTTATATTCATCCTGTTTTGTAGATTTCAGTTGGGAACCATCCAAATAGTTTAAGCATTTATAAAGTACAGTCAAAGTTTTTTTAAAAAGCACAAAAAATTTTAAAAATGAAATAAATGGACTCACAAAGACTAACCACATGAAGAAAAATTTTTAGGAAACAGTATTACAATTGTATTTAGTGCAAAGTTTGGAGGTTCAAATTTGTGATTGGGAAGCCCCCATTTTCTGAGCCTCTCGCAAGGGTGGTGCCTCATGCCAGGAGTACTTGTCAATAGCAGGTACTCACCAGCATCACCCATTATTAATCTTTTTTGATTTTATCCCCACCCACTTCTTCCCTCCTACATTATTTAGGATAAAATTCCAGGAAGCAGAGAGAGAAGAGACCAGGGTCCCACATTACTCTTTGAGGGCACAGCGACTAGGACCTACCTCCTAGAGGTCCATAGCACCTCTGAATAGTGCCATCCTGTGGACCAAGGCTTTACAGATGGAGCTTTTGGGAGACCCTATCCAAATTCAAATAATAGCAAGTACCCACCATTTGTCATGTCTGTGTAAGATGCTCTGAAACAGTGATGAATTAGGCAGAGACTTCCTTTTCCTTTTGGAATTTGTTCTTTTGTGGCCTCCACTATTGTTTCCCTTTTTATAGGCATCCCAATTTCCTTTATTTTTTTTTTTTGTTTTGTTTTTTTGGGGTGGTGCTGGGGAGTGAACCCAGAGCCTTGGGCATGTGAGGCAAGCACTCTACTAACTGAGCTATACCCAGCTACTCCCTTAATTTTTTTTTTTTTTTACTGTAGAATACTTCAAAAATACAAAAGTAAACAGAATAGTACACACCTATGTACTCATCACTCAGCATCACCCATTATTGATCTTGTTTCATTTTATCCCCACCCACTTCTCCCCTCCTACATTATTTAGGAGCAAATTCCAGACTTCATATTGTTTCAGTATGTCTTCATAAATATTTCATTATGTCCCTCTAAAAGATCATGACTTTTAAAAGTATAACCACAAATACCAGTATCACATCAATATCATCAAATATTCAATGTTAAAATTTCAGTGTCTTACATAAACATTAGAAATGGCTGGTTTTAGCCAGGAATCAAGTAAGGTCCAGCATTATGACTACTTGCTAGATACGTTTTTCCCCTTACAAATGTAGTTCTTAAAAAGGGGGGAAAAACCTGGTTGATTTTCCTGTAGAGTTTCCCACAGTCTGAATTTTGCTGATTGTGCTCCTGTGGTGGTGTTTAACATGTCTCTGAATTCCCTGCCACCTGGAGTTGATCTAGAACTCTGCTGTCCAAGACAGTGGCCACTAGCACTTGAAATGTGGCTGATCCAAACTGAGATGTGCTTTAAATGTGAAGTATACCCCAGGTTTCAAAGATCTCATATGAAAGAAAAAGAATGGAGACTTTTGATTATTTTTATATCAATCCTCAATTATATACTAGAATGATAATATTTTGGATTAAACAAAATATGTAATTAAAATGATTTTTCACTTCTATTTTTACTTTCCATGTTTCTAGAAAATTTGAAATTACCTATGTGACTGGTATAATTCTCATTTGTGTGTGTTTCTTTTAATAGGTCCAGGCTAGAGACTTGATCAGATTAGATTCAGTTTTCTAGCAAGACTTCTTTCAAAGTGACATTGTGTTCTTCCACAAGGAGGAACTTTCTGTGACATTTGCAGCCTCTGATGCCAAAAGCCTGCATTAATCCATGGGGGTTGCAAAACTATGAAATTCTATTATCTTTTGATTAGCTACCATGCTATAAAGAAAAGATTGTTATCTTAGGGAAATTAAGACCCCTCTTTAGAGAGGTTTTCCCTGATGTCCCTATGTCTTAGTCTATTTTGTGTGATTCTAACAAAATATCTGAGAATGGATAATTTATTGAAGAAATGGTATGTAAAGCTCACAGTTCTGGAGACAGTGAGTCCAAGATCAGGGAGCCACATGTGCTTAGCTTCTGGTGAGGGCTTTTGTAGCTCCAGGCATGGCAAGAAAGCATAAGGACAAACTGGTCCATGCAGAAGAGGAGCATGTGCACTAGAGAGACCAAGGGGGATGCCAGGCTCTCTGTATAACAACCTGTTGTCATGACAGTAATCCATTCCCACCAAGACCAATCCAGCCTGGAGAGAACATGCCTGCTCCAGGAGAAAGACATTAATGCATTCACAGAAGCAAAGCTCCTGTGACATAACACCCCCTAAAGACCCCACCACTTCTCAGCACTTTGACATTAGCAATCCAGTCTCAACATGAGTTTTGGCACCCTGGATACAGCAGTGCACAGCACTCTCTTTCATTATACTGTTTGCTTCCTCCGTGGCCCTTTCTACAATTTGCTGTCATCAGTTCGTTCGCTTGCTTGCCTGTTGATGGGGAGTATCCCTCCACTGCAGGGTAAGACCCAAGAGAGGAGGTTCTGCCTCTCATCATCTGTAAAGGCTGAGTCTCCCATGCTGGGACACAGAGGAATTATTTGTAGAATAGATGGAGGGATTCTGAAGTGAGCAGAGCCCAGACTCTGATACAGGAAACTGGAGCTCTAATCTTAGTTTTACCATTTGCTGAGGGGGGTCAGTTCTGACCTCTGGCTCAGTCCTACTTGGGTCAGTCCTGACCTCTGGGTGCCTTCATTGCCTCAAGACAAATAGGCAGGTGAGGACAGTGGTCAATGAGCATGATCATAGCCCTGCAGGGCTCTCCCTCTGAAAACTGGTCCTCTGTCAGTTGATGCTTCTAGAGGCCTCTCTCCTGCCAGGGCTAAGCTGGGGCCGGGTGGTGGATGATTAAAGAGACACCCCACAGCTAAGAAGTCCAGAAGCTAATTAACCCCAGCCTGGCTGACCCAAGGGAAGCCAGTCTGGCACTGTAGTGATGGCAGGTGGCATTAGTACCTAATGGCTCCTTCTCATTGCTGTCTCTCTGAAGTCCTTCCTGTTTCCCAAAACACTTTCAATCAAGCAAGAGCATCCACAAAGCACCTCTGAGCCCTGGCCTCTAGGGAAAGAGGGCATGAGACAAAAAGCCACTCCACCAGGAGTTAACAAGTGATCTGGCCAGACACGGCTGAACATTCTGACAAGAGCAAAAGAGCCATGCAGGGAAGGGTGAGGGAGCTGGCTGCACCCACCTCACAGGGTTGTTGGAAAAGCCAAGGGAGTGGGGGATATGAAAGCTCCTCACATTCAGCCTGTTGTGTTCTCAATGCTCACACCTAGTGTGGGTCTCTCACAATCCTGTAGGATCATCTGGAAGAACAGGATTGTCCCCCTTTTGGGAAACTGAGGCTCAGGATCAAGACCAACTTGGTCAGTTATGTGGCCTGTGGGTGCAAAGCTGGAAAGACAACTCATACTGACTGATTTATTCACTCTAAAATACCTCCTGGACACCTACTGTGTGCGAGGCTATAGGCCAGGCATGGAGGTTCATAGTTGTGTGTTGTATGGGGATGGGAGCTAAGTGAGGATGCAGTTTCCACCAGAGGCTGGCTTCAGCCTGGTCCCACAAGCAGGCACCACTGAGTTGGTCCTATTTGGTGTGAAAGGCAGGACCCCCCAAGCAGCAGGGCTTCCTTTTAGCCAAATGTAATTCTCAGAACAGAGAGGGCCACTGACAGCAACCCTAGCAGGCAAACAAATTACTCTTAAGGGGTGGTGGTTAGTGTATCAAAGGAAACCCTCAAACTAAGACCTGGGGCTGGGGCTGGGGCTGGGGCTCAGTGGTAGAGCACTTGCCTGGCATGTGCAAGGCACTGGGTTCGATTCTCAGCACCTCTTATAAATAAAAAATAAAAGTCCATCAACAACTAAAAAAAAAAAAAATTAAAAAAAACTAAGACCTGACAAAATCATATAAGAATTTTCACTTTTCATGGGAAACAAAAGGAATTAATAGTCATTAAAGAAAATTTCATGAGAACCTACTCTGTGCCAAGTACTTTCCTAAGCACTTAGAAAAAAGGAGCTTATGTTACCATTGGGAGCAAGGCCACTGTATTGTACAACTCTATCCATGTTAATGGTGGCTTATGAGGTTGTGCAGTGCACAGCATATGCAGCAGGTTATGGCTACCCCCAGTGGAGGGTATATAACAAATAACACATACCATATTAAATGATGATAAATGATGAGCATAAAGCAGGGAAACACAGGAAGAGTACAATGTTGGATAGGGCAGTCAAGTGCAGCTCAGCAAGGAAATCACACCGGTCAAGGTCCTTGCTGAAAGTGGGTTTTGGAGGAGTTAGCAGAAGGACTGTTTACAGCAGTGTAGGCAAGATGGAGGGAAACTACAGGGATGGCGCATTGTGGCCAGAAGGGGAAGATGCATGACACACTGCACAGAGAGAGGGTGTGTGGAGAGGCTTCTTGGAGGGCCACAGCAGGGTCCTGGCAGGGAGCCAGGGAATAAGTAATTCAGCATTACTCCTCTGCCCACTCATCAATCCACATATGTTCCTCTCATTGCCTGAACCCAATATTAGCCAGAGGGAGAAGGAAGCCATTGATTTTGTGCCTCTAGTCAGTCCCTAGGGAACAGAGCAGGGTGCTGAGAGGATCCAGGTGGGAAAACATAAGATACATTCAGCCCATGTACCCACAGGGTTCACATCACCGATTCAGTCACCTACAGACTAGTTGAATAAAAATTCGGGAAATAAAAATTGCATCTCTATTGAACATGTATAGGCTTTTTTCTTGTCATTATTCACTGGGATTGTGGCTCAACGGTAGAGTGCTTGCCTAGCACGTGTTAAGGCCTAGGTTCGATCCTCAGCACCACATAAAAATAAACAAATAAAATAAAGGTATTGTGTCCATCTACAACTAAAAAACAAATATTTTAAAAAATGTAATGCCATAAATCCATAGCATTTACATAGTATTTGACATAAGTCATCTAGAGGTAATTTAACTTATACAGAAGAAGGTACAAAGGTTCTATGCAAATATGACAACACATTTTATAAGGGACATGAACATCTGTAGATTTTGGTGTCCAGAGAGGTCTTGGAATAGATCCCTGTGGATTCTGGACACCGGACTCCCATGTGACATGCCTCGACCTGAAGGAGGCAAGGAGCAGGTCAAATGGACGTTTGCAGAATATCCCAGGCAGAGGGAAGAGACTGGGCAAAGGCCCCGAGGTGGGAGGATGCCACACTGCAATGTCCACAGCAGGGGAGAGGATTACATCAGAAGGTAGCAGGGCCAGCTGATTGAGGTGGGAAACTCTGAACAAGAAGGGCATGATCTGAGTTGGGGTTAACAAGGTCCCTGACTGTAGTGCAGAGCAGGCTACAGCAAGGCAGAGGTGGAGCAGGGAGTCCACAGAGGAGGCTGCTGCAACAGTCCAGGTGAGAAATGGTCAAGGCCGAGACAGGAGCCATAGGGGTGAGGGAATAATATGTGTCTGGATGGTGATTCTATTTTGAAAGCAGAGGATTTTCTGATAGGTTGTCTGTAGGGTGTGAGAGAAAAATAAATTGTGACTCTTGTCTGACATCCTAATGCAAGTTATTTACAGCCTGTGTGCACCCTTTCTGGGATTCTGGCTTGCTTCTTGTTGGTGAAGGAGAACTTACAATGTTTCCACTTTCCCTGAGAAGTCTCTTTGGGGTTTATCTTTGCTTGGGAGTAGGGGAAAACCATAATGATAGTATATTGGTTCTGCCTAAAAGCAGGTACCCTTGTCTTTTAGGGTTACATTCTGAAACACTTATGGATAAAATGATAAAAAGCCTTAGAGTTATTGAAAAATATAATATGAGAGTAAGTGAGGCTACGGAGGAAATTAAACAGGATAGTGAGAATTGATGTTGGGTAGCAGTATGTGATTGTTTATTGCACTATGCTCTTTACTTTTGTGTAGTTTAAATTTTCCTCAAATATATGGGCAATTTTATAAAAATCTCTTTTGGAAATCCTTGTGATGGAATTTTTCTGTATCTTGACTATAATAGTGGTCCTATGAATCTATGCTTATGACAAAATGGCAAAAACTACACATGTACAGACACACAGAAATCAGTGCATGTACAACTTATGAAATCTGAGTAAGGTTAGTGGATTGTATCTATATCCTGGTTAGGACATTGTACTATTCGTGGAAAATGGTTGGAGAGTATATGGGCCCTCCATAGTGTTTCTTACAAGTAGCTACACATGAATCTACGATTATCTTAAAATTCTAAAAAAAATTAAGTCACTGTAAAAAAATTAAAGGAGAAAATAAAAAGTGCTAGTGAAGATGTGGAGAAATTGGAATTCTTGTACTTTGTGGGTGGGATTGTAAAATGGTGCAGGGACTATGGAGAACATTCTGGAATTTCCTCATAGAGTTATCATATGATTCAGCAATTCTACTTAAGTTTTATTCACAAAAAATTGAAAGCAGGGACTCAAACAGATGTTTGTATACGCATGTTCATTGTATTGTTATTCATACTAGCAAAAAAGTGGAAGCAATCCCAGAGTCCATCAATGGATGAATGGATAAGCAAAACGTGGTCTCTACACACAATGGAATAGTATTCAACCTTAAAAACGAAGGAACAGTAGTCAGCCTTAAAAAGGAAGGAATCGTGACATGTGCTACAATCTGGATGGAAATATTATGCTATGTGATATAAGCCAGTCACAAAAGACCAAGTAGTATGCCATCCCACTAGAGTAGTCAAATTTATAGAGACAGAAAGCAGAGTGGTGGGTGAGGAAGCGGAAATGGGAAATGTTACTGAGGAGAGAGCTTCAGTTGGGGAAGATGGAATGTTGTGGTGATGGCTGTACACAGTGGGAATGTGCTTAATGTCCCTGAGCTGGGCACTTAAAAATGTTTAAAACGGTAAAGTTTATATCATGTATAATTGCGCCCCCAAAAAGGAGGGGGGATAGGTCCATCAATTTCTCTCTTTAAAAAAAAAAAAAAGGTAAAAGTGGTTTTGGTTTATGAGGGCGATGCCACCAGGGGCCCTTATTTCTTGTCTTGAATAACATGGTAGAAGGCAAGAGGAAAGCCTTTGACAGACACTCTAGGTGACCTATGATTACATTTCAGTGCCATGACAGGTATCCCAGGCCCAGGGCCTTCTCAGACAAGAATGACATTCTCCCATGTGGGAGTCCTTGCATCAGTGAGAGATAACCATGGAACAGCCATGGAACAGTCAGCCAACCCCCATGAGGACAGCCATCCAGCAGGGTCAGCAGACCCTGAGAACATGCATGTGATGGGGGTGGGAGGGTCTGAGCAGCTAGTCCACTCCTATAGATGCATCAGATCTTAGCTCACAAGTCACTTCTCAAGGAAGCTTGCCCTGATTTCCAGGATGAGACCACATTTCTCTTTCTCAGGATCCCTACATATCTCAGTGTGTCCTGGGTAGCCCCAGTGCTTGCCAGTTGTCTAGGCACAATTGTTAATGGCCACTTTCACTCTCAAATAGGGTACAGATTTAGATGGCAAATCATATGCTCACCTCACATCTTATTCTCATTGCATCTCATATTTGTGACTGATACATGGTTCTGTCTGTCCCAAGCTTCTGAGGACAGGGACATGCCTGTCTTGTTCCCTGCTATATCCATAAGGCCTAGCACTTGGCTTTATATAAAGTAGGAGCTCAATAACTGATTGAGTGAATGAATATTTTGGTTATTTTTTAAATGCCTAAGGAGACTGTAGAGCTGCCCCATTCAGATCTCCTGTCCTTGGCTGACAGCTGTCCCTTCATGGTGCACTGCTCTAGGCTTCTCCTAGCTAATGACTCAGTAGGGTGGCACACCAGAATTCAGCATTTCCCTTCCACTGGGTCTCCTCTGATGGTCAGCTTTTGCTTTGAGGCTCCCCCTCAGTGTGGCCAAGACTTCTGCAGCACTGTACTATAATTTGAGGCTCTTCTTAGGCAAGTCCTTTCCTCCTCTTTCCTTCTCAGGTGACAGACAGCCATCACTTGCAGTTCAGTCTTCAGAGCTTCCATGGGCTCTGCCCCCTCTCCCCTTCATTCCTTATGGAGTCTCCCCCAATAAATCCCTTGCAACTGCTTCTTGAAGGATCCAAACTGACGTTCTCATCATGGCAGTAGGGCTGTGAAATAGTATGAGTCTGTTTCCCTTATTCCTGCCAAGGTATTAGATTTTCCTCTGTAAGGAAGCAGCTTTGCCCAGCCCACTCCTCCTTGGCCCACAGCAGTAGCCCAGGAATCCAATCTCTGCCCAGTTCTCCTATATACCCACAGATCTTTCTTTGTTATTTTTCCATTTACGGAAAACTGTTGCCCAGTTTAACACAGAAAATACCATTCAGCCAGTGCCAGTCTCACCCTCCCTCTCCAGTACTTCCCCTCTCTTCCTCTACCCTCCTTCTGTCTCCCTCTTTATCTTTTTTCTCTTACTTCTGGGTCTCAGCCTTTGAGAATTTCTCTTCACCTCTTACTTCCTTTTTTTCTCCCACAAGTAACTTTCCCCTCTGAAAATTAGCCTTATGACCATGCAGTTTTTTTCCCATGACATAGCTAAATTAAAAACAAGTAAGACTAAGATTAGAAGAAGTACACAACTTATGAAGCCCTTGAAAATGTCTAGACATTGTCATCCACATCTGTACAGATATCTGACCTCCTCTAATTAAATCTGCTTTTATTCAGGTGCAGTATTCAAGATCAATGACATAGATAAGGTGCATGGATTGAACTACTGTAGCTCAGCTGATGCACAAGCCTGCCTGCTTACCAGATCCCCTAGGAGCTTCTTCAAAGCAGCCTTGAGATTCAGATTTGACTGTTGGGAGGTGAAGCCTGGGCATCAGCTTCCCTGGGGGAGAATAGGGTGAGCAGCTAAGTTTAGAAATCACCAATACAAGAAGTTTTCTGTCTGTTTTAACTGATTTTGTCACTTGAGCACTACTATTTCATTTGCATTGGGGCTTGGAGACCTCAAGAGAAGTAGAATAGTTGCCCCAGGTGCTAGATGCTAGGTCCTGTTACCTCCATCCTCCTACCTCTCCATTTTCCTTATATAAGCATTCTGCAACAGTTATTATCAATACACTGGGGAAGATATTCTTTTCACGTCTCCCTCTCCCACCTCCCATGGGTCTGGGTCTTATTGTTGTAGATCTGACTGTAGAACCTAGCATGTTGCTTGGCCAAGGGTTGATGCCCCAAAAATGTTTGTTCAAAGATTGTTTGGACACATGTTGAATGGGACACATACGGACAAGGGTGGGAGCGTAGCTCAGTGATAGAGCACTTAGCCAGCATATGTGAGGTCCTGGGTTCCATCTCCAGCACTGCAAACAACAACAATAGCAAAAAGACAGAAGGACAGTTAGACAGACAGATATGAATGGGTGCCTGGGTGGGATAAACAGATAGATGTGGATAGATGGATAGGTGGGTGCAAGAATGAATTTGTCTTTGCTCTGCCTTGCATCAAAATGATTTGAGATAGTTCAAATATTTTGATATACTTATAGTAAAAGTAAAAAATAATACCTGGCCCCCTCCATTTTAGGTACTTAGAGTATGTAAATCAGTGAGCCAGAGATAGACTCTTTTCCATGTGAACTTTACATTTTGGCAGCATCAGATAAACAATAAACATAGTAAATAAGTTATCGAGTACATTAGAGGGCTAAAAATATTGACAAAAGGAAGAAGGGAAAGGGAGGTCCCCAGGGATATGGGATTGGGTGCAGTTCTAAATGAGGAGGCTTTATGTTAAGTGAAATAAACCTGGCATGGGGAAAAAAAAAACACCACAAGACCTCACTCATGTGAAATACAAAAAAGTTGATCTCACAGAAGATGAGAACAAAATAGTGGTTACAGCAAAATAGTGGTTACCAGAGACGGGAAAGTGGAGACGGAAAATGTTGGTCAGTGGGCATTAAGTTACAGTTAAATAGGAACAAGAAGTTCTGGTATTCTACATAGGTGACTATAGAAAACAATTATACATTATATATCAAAAACACTAGAAGAAAGGATTTTGGATCCTTTGAATCACCATAAAGTTTGATACATATTTGAGGAGATAGATATGGGTAACCTGATTAAAACATAATACATATATTGAAACATCGCTTGGCACCCCCAAAATATGTACAGTTTTTATGAGTTGGTTTAAAGAAAAACAAGTGGGGAGGCAGGGAGGGCCCTCACTGAGATGATCTGAGCAAAACTTTGAAAGAAGTCAGGGAGGTGCCTGGCAGAGACATATGGGTTGAACAGTCCAGGCAAAGGAAAGGCTTGGAGTAGCAGTGTGCCTGCTGTTTGTGGGGCAGTAAAAAAGGCCAGAATAGCTGGAGCAGAGAGCAAAGAGGGTCAGTGGTCACAGGGTGGTGGGGTCATGTGGGCCTTGGAAGGGATGATGAGGATTCTTATACTTAGTAACATGAGAACATGTTAAACAGAGGAGGGTCGGCCTGTGGTCTGGCTTTGATTTTGGAAGGATCCCTGTGGCTACCTTTTATAAATCTATAGACCACAGAAGATCAGGAAAGTAGAGTAATGAGAAGCCATCTCCTGAGAGGGGATGATGGGTTAGATCAGGGTAGAAATGATGAAGAGCAATCTGAGTCTGACATAGTCTGAAGATAGATCCAGCATAATTTCATGGTGGTTTGGCTATGGGATGTGAGCAAAAGAGTTGAGTTTATTGTTAGAGTTTGGGACCTAAGCAACTATAAGAAAGAAATTGCCAACACCTGAAATGGGGAAAGCTGGTGGAGGAACTGAGCATGTGGTTTTGGTCACAGAGGTTTGGGTGTGCAGTAGACATTCTCTGGAGATGTCAGAAGACAGTGGCTATCAGAATCTAGGCTGGACATACATGGGTGGGTATCACACATGGCTTAACCACAGGGATCTTCCCTGAGAAATGCATCCTCAGGCAGTGTTGTCATTGTAAGGACATTGTAGGGTGCACTGTCACAGATCTAGGTGGTGTCTGTCAAACCCTGGATGTAGCCTCTTGATGTAATCAAGAGACACAGCAGAGTGGCAGAGCAGAGCACTTGCCTATCCTTTCTGTGGTCCTGGGTTCAGTCTCTAGAAACACAAAAAGCGAACAGACAACAATAAGAGAGATCGTAAACCCAGGGCATACTGTTCTATAGTCAGGATTTTTTTAAATAAGTAGAATGACTATGCTCTAATGATAAAAAGTAAGATATAGTAAATATATAAACTAATAACATGGTTGCTTATTGTCATTATTTGCTACTATAAATGGTACATAGTTGTATATAGTATACTTTTATGCAACTAGCAGTGCAGTAAGCTTCTTTATACCAGCATATCCATGACACAAGAGGAATGCATTTTGCTCTGATGTTACTATGACTACAGTGTCACTAGGCAATAAGACATTTTCAGCTCTATCATAATCTTATGGGACCACTATATATGTGATCTGTCCTTGACCAGGACCTTGTTGTGTGGTGCCTGACTGTAGATGGTATTTAAAGCAGTGAGATTGGGTGGGATAACCAAAAGAATGAGCACAGACAGAGAAGAGGATCAAGGACTGAGCCCTGGGTCATGCTGACATTAAGTGGCTGGAGAGAGGAAGGAACCAGTAAGAAACCTGGGAAGGGGAGAGCGGGGACATAGGAGGAAAACAAGGTGGGGTTCTGTACTCAGTGAAGAAAGGAGCGGTCAGCTGTGCCAAGCCCAGCTGGATACAGGCTGAGAATTGACAGTGGATTTTGCTGTGTGGAGGCCATTGGTAACTTGACAAAGGATGTCAGTGGAGGAGTGGGAGCAAATGCCTGACTGGAATGTGTTTAAGGAAAATCGGAGAGATGAATGGGAGCAAAGAGGATAGACAGTTCTTTGGAGAAGTTTTGCTGCAGAGGGGAATGGGTTAGTCTGTTATTTGGTAGCCCCCAATGAATTTTTCCTCCTGATAGTCAAATCTTTGTGTAGATCCCTCCTCTTGAACCTGGGCCATCCCTGAAATTTAACCAAAAGAATACAGTGGAAGCAACACCACGTTGGTTGTAGATCTAAGCCATAATAACATCTGGTAGCTTTAGCTTTTTTTTTTGGTAGTAGAGGTTGAAGTCACTGAGCCATATCCCCAGCTCTTTCTTACATTTTATTTAGAGACAGGATCTCGCTAAATTGCTTACAGCCTCGCCATGTTGCTGAAGCTGCCTTTGAACTTGTAATTCTCCTACCTCAGTCTCCCAAGCCACTGGGATTACAAGTGTGCACCACCATGCCTGGGTCTGGCTTTTGCATTCTCGATCCCCAAGCATTGTGCTGTATGAAGCCCAAGCCACACAGAGAGGACATTTAGAAACCCTCTCCTCAACAACACCAGTGGCCATCCTGGAACGGCCCAATGGAATCTTTCACTGTGCTCATTTAAGTTTCACACAAAGCAGAATAACCACTCAGCTGAGCCCCTGCCAACCCATTGCATTGGAGAGTGGCTGTTAGAAAGCCATTTGGTATGGGGGGTTCTTTGTGACATATCAATAATTAATCAAAACCAAGAGAGATGAAGGGGCAGTTGGAGGGGGAAGAGGAGCTGCTGCTCCAAAGATAACAGAAATGACAGTATGTTTGTATGCTTGCTGAAAATTAAAAATGATGCTGTGGCAAAAGAGGATCATTTTCTGGAGAGGTGTCCCTGAGCAGATGTTAGGAAAGGGTCTAGGGCACAGGTACAGATATATAAGCTCCCCTGTGGCAATGGGAAGGAAGGCAGAGTATGTGGGTGGGAAGGTCGGCATCTTAGTTGGTTTCCTGTTGCTATAACTGAATATCTACAGACAGGTAATTGATCAAGAATAGAAGTTTATTTGACTCTGGAGGCTGGGAAGTCCAAAATCAAGTGTCAGCATTGGGTAAAGGCCTCCTTGATGCATCACAGCCTGACAGAAGATAACACACAACAAGATAGAACAGTTGTGCTAGCTCAGTCAGGTCTTTCTCTTCTTACAAAGCCATCATGGAGACCCCACTCTCATGTCTTCATCTAATCCTAATTATCTCCGAAAGTCCCCTCTTCCAAATACTGTCACCCTGTGGCTTTGTGAATAAAGTCCACAACACATGAAATTTATGGGGGGGGGCATGACACATTGAAACTATAGCAGTAGGTGTGTGTGGCAGAGCCCTGTGGATGTTCCACTTCCATTTTTTGATGAGTAGAAAACGGAGAATGAGCATGGGTGAGGAGGCATTGGTGTTGAAGCAGGAGAGCTGAGAAACAGCAACTAGGAAGGAGGAACATAGTCAACAGGCAGCATTGAGGGCTCTTGCACAACTCAAGGTCATGAAACTTAAATGAACACTGTCAAGGTAGTTTTGAAAAAAGCATATGAAAAACATGGTTTTTCTCCAACCACATTCAACTTCTGGGGACGGAAGGTTTGGCAGAGAATGAGACATGACCAGAGTGGTGGCTTGGCTGAGCAAGTATGGAAAACATAATAAGTGAAGAAAGAAAGAATGGAGAAAATGCAGCTGTGATTAAGAGCTCAAGATCAGATGCAAAATTATAAAGCAGACCTTGCTGGGGGAGGGAAGAAGGAAGGAAAGAGAGAGAAGAAAGAAGGAAATAGGGTTATACTTTAAATTGACATTATTAGGCAATTGCACTTCCGTATGGATGAGTTTCAGATCCTGTATGGAGAAAATGTTTTGATGAGAATGGAGCCAGAGGAGCCTGAAACAGACATGGAGGTGACCCTTGAGGCAGCCACCCACCCTTGATGAACCTGACTTGTGTTTTCATTTGGTTTCAGTTCTATCTGCCCTTTCTTCCCTACTCCTCCCTCATACTCCTTTTCTCCATGGTCAGCAGGTCTCCCAGAGGCCAGGGCTGCATGCCAGGAAACACTTCTCTCCCAAATGTTCTCGATAGCCAAGTCCAAATCACAGTGGCCAGAGGGGTTTCTGTCCTTCTGCAGTTCTATAGCCAGAAAGCCAGCACTTGGCTTTCAGACAGCAAAAGCAAAGCAGGCCCGGCCACACACAGTGATCATCTGGTCAGAGGCATGCCTTGGGATTCTGGGAAGAGAGCCAGACCAGATTCCCACACCTGCCTACCACGGGTATCACCTGTAGGAAGTTAAAGCATGCTGATGAATGGGCCCCTCTCCTGGGCATTAGGCTCCTGGGATCCTTATTTTTAGCCAGCTTATCTGGTGATTCTAACACAGAGTTGGAAACTATTGATTTGTCTCCTTGGGCCTGTGTTTTTTAATATAAGAGTCTAGATGTGCTTCCCAAACATAGATCTGTTTTGATCCTCATGACAGCCTGAAAGACATCATTATTCCCATTTTTGAGATGGGAAAAATGGAGCTATATAGAGGCAAAGAGATGAGGGGGTGGCCATGTGATCACTGAAATCCTTCCTGGCACTTGGGTTTCAGGATTCTGTGATGATCCAAGAGGGCCAGCTGAATCAGCTTCCTAAACCCATGGGACTGACTCAGGCATTCACATGTACAGGAGGCTCAGCTCTGACCCATCTTCTCAGGTGAGTCAGATGAGCACCAAGGCAGGCCTACGTGTCCAAGAATGTTACCACATATGAGGGATGGAGGCTTCCTCCACTAACTGTCCCCTCACCTTTCCACAATTCATTCCTGACTACTTAATGCTCAACTGTGGCCTGTTTTGGGAATCCCTACTGGCATCTCTGTACTTTACCTCATTTCAGATTATGTGATGCCTGCACATCTTGGAGGTAGAGTGACTTGGGAAATTCAGAAGGTTCAGTCTAGCTGCATCCTTTCCAGAAAAGGAATGGAAAGAGCAGTCTGCACCAGATGACACAGTGGCTGGCATCCATGGGAGTGACAACACAGTAGCCATTAAGAAGTTGTCAGCATCCCCATGATGGAATGTCCATTCCATTGTGCACTGCTGGAGAGGAGAATAGACTGGAAGAAGCAAGTCCAGGGGCCTGGAGATGGTTACAGAGCTCCTAAAATCATTCAGGTAAGAAGCCACATGCCACAGTAGGGTGGGAGGTGGAGAGAACATAGAGGGCCACTGGACTACAGCGATTGGCATAGCAGGAAGGAGTCCAGGCAGTGTCCATGTTTCTGGCTTGAGTGTCTGGATGATTGTTGATATCATTCATGAGGATAGGTAACATAGGAGGAAAGGGCCCATATTATCTTCAGAGTCTGTCTGCCAGTACCTGGCACATGGAGGGGCAGCTGTAAAGGTATTGTGGGATTAAATGTTCTCTTGGGTGAGATCTCTGAGAGACTGTTTCTGTTTTCATGGTGGGAGAATGTTGAGTTCTCTGGCTGAGGGATTAAGCTCCAGCCCAGAAAGAGTCCTGGTATGAGTTAGAAAAAGGCAGTCCCCAGAGAATGGGAGGAAATATTTGTAAATCCCCTATCTCATACAGATGTAGTATCCAGAATATTTAAGAACTCAAAAATGGGCAAAGGATTTAAAGAGATGTATCTCTAAAGAAGGTGTACAAATGACCAGCAAGCACATGAAAAGATGTTCATCATTGGCTATTAGGGAAATTGAAACCACAAGGAGATGTCATTTCAAACCTGCTAGGAAGGCTAAAGTGAAAAAGATGGACAATAATGAATGTTGACAAGGATGTAGAGACATTGGAATCTCAAATTTACTAATGTAAAATGGTAAAATTATTTTGGAAAAAATTTGGTAGGTCAAAAAATTAAATGGAATTACCATGTGGTCTATCCAGATACACACTCAAGCAGAGAATGGAAAACATATTCACAGAAAAACTTATACAAACTCATAGTCATAATGACTAATGAAGATAACCAAATGTCCATCAGCTAATGAACAGATATGCAAAAAGTTGAATATTAGTAGCCACAAAAATAATGAAGCAATAATACATGCTGCAACCTGGGTAAAACTTGAAAACATTATGCTAAGTGAAAGAAGATAATCACAAAACACCACAAATCATAGGATTCCATGTGTATAAAAGCCCAGAATAAGGAAACTGATAGGGACCAGATAGGGTAGTGATCACCAAGGGATGCGGGAAGGAGGGAATTGAGAGCTACAGAATTGTTTTGGCGGGGGTAATAGAAATGTTCTGGAAACTGATAATGGTGATGGTTGCACAATATTGTGAATATACTAAAATCACTGGATTTTACACTTTGAAATGGGCACAATGGTGGATTTTAAGTTGAGAATTTCATTTGTGTGAAATTTAGCTCATAATTTAAAAAACAAAACAGTGGCACTCCCTCTGGGCAGGTACAGCCTTACAAAGCCACGGTTTAGCAAAGGGCCGGCTGGATTCTAGCACCTTTGACCTTGTGCCTGTGTGCAGTGAGTGACCCGCACAGCTGTACTTGGCAACCTTGAGACAGGGCATAAAGGCTTCTGCCCCATCTGACAGAGAAAAAGATAATGGATTGAGTGCATTTGCCCATGCTGGAGGAAACCCCAACCCATCCCCTTGGGAGAATAAAATCATAGGGATGATTTTCATCCAGCAAGCCAGATGAGCCCCTTCTTCCCGCTCTAGGCATGGCAGTTGACTTTGGCTCCAGCCCCAAGATCTCTCATTCTGTGCACACCCTGCAGCTGCAGCTCCACCTAGCACATATGTTTCTTGGCCAACCCTCTTCCACACACCCAGGCTTGCTCATTCCTTTTATTCTGACAATGTTCCCCTCTTTGCCTGGCACACATCTGGAAGCCTCCTGGGGGACTCCCTCTGACCCCTTTCAGACCCTCGAATGCTCCACTTTCTCTTCCAAGCCATCTCTCCATTTCAGAACCTGCCCCTACTCACCTTTTCTAGTAACCTCCCTCAGAGGAACCCTGCCTGCCTCCTAGTGTCCCCTGAACACTTATAAAAACAACCTGTTGCTAGATTTTTACATGGGCCATTAACAGGCTGTATGTTCCAACTATCACACAACTCCTCCAGCCTCAGGGTCCCCATCTGTGATGTGTACAGTGCTATGCTAACTTGTCAGGTGGATTGCCATAGAGTGAGAAATGTGTAAGGTTTCATTGGGGCAAATTGACAAGACCCTATGGAAGGTTGTTACTTTTTGTCATTATTGTATAGGCATTGGTGTGTTTCCCTGAAGGGAAGTATTATATGTAATCCATAAGCAGCTAAGTTTCCTTTGATCAATCAGGGGCTCAAGGGCAGGGGAGATGTTTGCTATCTTTGTTCTTACCACCATCCCAACCTATTGAGCTAGATTCCCCCTGGAGTAGATATCTGAACTTGAGACTCTCAGGCCTGGTTATGAAGTTCTTAAGATCAGGGACTCTGCAGGGAGAGAATTCACTGCTTTTAACCTGTTTCCTTACCTGTGAAGTAGGGATAGTAAGAATACCTATCTCGTAGCATTGTTGAGAGGGTTGAAAGAAAACCATGTAGTAAGCCCTTGACAACTTCAGGGGATGAACATGAGGACAATGCGTTAGTTATCTATTGCTGCATAATAAACTACCCCAACATTTAATGACTTAAAACAACAATAATTTATTATCCCTCATAGTTTCCAGGAGTCAGGATTTCAAGGAGCAGCATAGCTGGGCAGTTCTAGCCCATGGTGTCTCATAAGACTGCAACTTCAGCCATTTGAAGGCTTGAGTTTGCTGAAAGGGCTACTCACAAATGGCTCACTCATCTGCACCTGAACTGGTGCTGGCTGTTGATGGGAGGCCTTGTAGCCTCTGCATCAAGCCACCCGTTAGATTCAGAAGTTACACACTGTTACTCTGCAGTGATGTTGGTCATGCAGGTCAGCCCTGATTTACTGTGGGAGTTGAAGGCCATTGGTCACCATCTTGGAGATAAGCTGCCTCAGATGATACCAAGTACATTCTTCATTAAGATCAGTATAAGGGGGCTGGGGATGTGGCTCAAGCGGTAGCGCGCTCGCCTGGCATGCGTGCGGCCTGGGTTCGATCCTCAGCACCACATACAAACAAAGATGTTGTGTCCGCTGATAACTTAAAAAAAAATAAATATTAAAAAAAATTCTCATTCTCTCTCTCTCTCTCTCTTTAAAAAAAAAATCAGTATAAGGCAGTTCAGTCAGGATGTTTTTTGGGGGGAGGAGGATACCGGGGATTGGACTCAGGGGCACTCAACCACTGAGCCACATCCCCAGCCCTATTTTATATTTTATTTAGAGACAGGGTCTCATTGAGTTGCTTAGCACCACACCATTGCCAAGGCTGGCTTTGAATTCAAGATCCTTCTGCCTCAGCCTCCCAAGCTATTAGGATTACAGGCATGCACCACTACTCCCAGCTGCTTAGCCAGGATTTCAAGTCAGGTTTGCCAAGCCTAGACTCTAGACTCTCAACCACTAACTCATGTTGACACCTGTTGCTTTTTTTAATGTTTATTTTTTAGTTCTACACAATACCTTTATTTTGTTTATTTATTTTTATGTGGTGCTGAGGATCAAACCCAGGGCCTCACACGTGCTAGTGAGCGCTCTACTGCTGAGCCACAACCCCAGCCCCCGACACCTGTTGTCTTTATGGGAGCAGTGGCTTTCTCATTTAATAAACCTTTTCTGAGCACCAGCTATGCTGTTGGTGCGTTAGGTATTGGCCTTGGGAGCTCATAGCCTGAAGGGGATGTGTAGGCTGAACCACAGCTCTCGCAGCTTCTTTCTACTTCACTACTCTTCCTTCCCTGGGATATTCATATCAGAGGAGAAAATCACCAAATCCTGGTATGTTCTTTGGCAGAGAAGGTTGGAGTTGAATTATAGGAAAGGAACTAACCTTGGAGCCAGGACTCTGAGTTAGGTTCTGAGTCTGACTCTGACAATGATTCCAGGATGTTTTTGGTACATCTCTTACATTTTGTGGATTCAGCTTCCCTATTTGTAGAATTGCCTCTAAAGACCTCACCTATCCAAATAGTTCATTCAGTTACCATTTTTGGGGCACCTTCTGTGGACCAGTCACTGTTCTAAATGCTGGGCATACATTAGGGAACAAGATAGATAGTAGGGAACAAGTTACTTACACTCAGATTATGGAAAAGACCATTTCAGGCAGTGAGGGGAACTAAGAAAGGCAAAGTGATAGGGACCCTATTGCATTAAGCAAGGGCTTCTCCAACAAGAAGCAAGTGAGTAAAGATCAAATGATGATGTGGTATCTGGGAAGATTTTGAGGATAGAAATATGCAGGCACAAAGGTACTAAGATGGGGTGAAAGGTTGAGGTGTTTTTAGGGCAGCGAGCCCAGGGAGGAGTGGTGGGAGACAAGGACAAAGAGGGTCAGGCAACATAAAGCCTGGTAGACCACTGGAGATGTGTGTACTTACTTCTAAGTGATGAGAAGCCTTTGTAGGGTTTTCAGTAAGGGATCATATGTGTGGCCCAAGGGTGCCTAGCCTGGTGCGTGGAGAGGGCTGGCAAGGGTATTGGTTCTTTTCACTTATTTTTGAGCAAGACCCCTAGATGTCCCAGACCCCTAGATGTCCCAGCCTGGAAAGACTGTATGATTTGGGACAGGGTACGAGGGATACCACTATGCTATATGCTGGGACAGTTTACTGTTCTCTGAGTTCACTGTGTGTCCCACTCTTGTGGGAACTTCCTGATGCCTTTTCTAGCCAATGGAGTCATTGGTTGGATTAATATAAACTCACCTTGATATTCAAGGCCCTCCTAGTCTGGTTCCCAGTCTCCCAGATTCCTCTCCCACCATTCCCCAGGTTGGGCAGGCCAGCCTGACTACTCACCATTCTCTGAATGCTCCCTTTTCCTTCCCACTTCCAAGGGTTTGCTTGTGCTGTCCTCTCCACCTGAAATACTTCACATCAGATTCTGTTTAGGACATCTTTCAAACTCCATCTCAAAATTCATGTCCTTCAGGAAGTCACTTAATGTTTCCTTCACCTAAAGCTTGTCTGTCTTAGTATGGTCACAAAAGCTTTTTAACAGAATTTTTTTTTAATTGAAAATAAAAATTTACCGTTTTAACCACTTTAAGAGCACAACCTAATGGCATTAAGTGCACAGTGTTGTGCAACTATCACCTGCTATCCATTTCCAGTATTTTTTTTATCATCCTGATCAGAAACTTTGTACCCATATAAAAGCTTTTTAATGGAGCCTGTATTCATGAGAATACTTCAGATAAAAGGCATGTGCGCGCGCGTGCACACACACACACACACACACACACACAGAAGAGGGGAGAGAGAGAAAGGGGAGGCCTGTAGTAAGTGCACTTGTGCAATTCCAATTCAACAGAACTATTCCAAGAAGATAATCCATTGGCTTATGAAAATGGAAAGTCCAGGTTAGTCTCCAGGCATGGCTGAATCTAAAAGTCTATATGATTCTTTCTTTTGGTTCTGCTTACTCAAGTGCTGGCTTGATTGTCAGCCAAGCTTGCTCTGTCTTGGTGGCAAAGATGTCCATCTGTAGTTCTACTAGCTGAACAGTCCCAGCAGGAAAGATACACTTCTTTCTCATCAGGTTCAGCAGAATTTCCAGGGCCCTCATTCCTCAGTCTGGGTCATATACCAATCCCTGAGCCAATCATCGTAGCCAGAGAGCTGGACGTGCTGATTGGCCAGCTCTGAGTCACTGTCCTAGAGCCCAGAGAGGAGTTTTATGACCTAAGGGCAAGGAAGAGTAGTTCTCCATAGGAAAAACAGGATTCTGTCACAAGAAAAAGGAGAAGCAGGAACTGAACAGTCAAAAGCATCTGGCCCATCATAAGGACACTTAGAAATATACCTCCTTCTGTTGTTTTCTCAATAAGTGGTTCTACCTTCACAAGAAAGGCAAGGAATCTCCCCTGTTCCTAGTATTGTTGGTCACCAATGCTGTCCTCCTAAGTATTCCTAGAAGCACCTCTCCCCACTCTGGCCTCTATTGTTCCAGCCACAGTTCAGGGAACACACCCTCTCTCCCACATTCCTGCAGCCCATCTAACCCTGCTTCTCCCCATGTCCACAGAGATCTTTTCTAAAGTCTAAATCTGCTCACAGCTCTTGAAAGCCCCCCCTTGTGAACTACCCTTTGGCTTACTAAGCTCTGTCAGATCTTACTCCTATTCACATCTTTGTGGCCTTGTCTTTTGTCTCTTCCCCACACTCATCCTCTCTCAGTCAACTTCTCTTGGGGCACAGTGAAAGGCTTTGCATGCTGTTCTTCGTGTCTGGAATGCCTTAGCTTTCCTTGCTTGGCCTTCATCTCGGGTCCTTATCACCTCCCCCAGGAAGTTCTCCATGAGTAGTACCCACTGTTCCCACCTCACAGTGGGCCTACACCTCCCAGGGGCTCTCATAATAGTACTGTCCACTTGCTTCTTCATGGCACATACAGTGGGATGTTATATTTGAAATGTTAGCCTCTGTTGGTTTTTAGGGAAAATGAGGTTTTAAAGTTTTGGTATAATTTACTTTTGGTAAACTGCACAAACATTTAATGTAGAGCTCAATGAATTTTTACCAGTCTATACCTATGTAACCATCCCAGAGATCAAAGTGCAGAACTCTTCCAGCACCTTCTTCCAGTCATGAAAAGTATCTCTTCAACCCCAGAAGAAAACACTTCTAAAACCAGTTATCAAACTTCATATAAATAGAATTGTATAAAAATTACTTTTTTGTGTTCTTTATAATCAAAATAATGATTCCATGTTGTTGTGGACAGAAATAGTTCATCTGTTTTTATTGTTGAATAGTTTCTCAAGAGTGTGAATTAACCAGCTCATTTATTCAGACTCCTGTTGGTGTATATCTAGAGTGTTTCCAGTTTGGGCAATTAAGAATAAAACTGTTATGATTTATGTTCAGTGTTTAGTAGGCGTATGTTTCCATTTCTCTTGGAGACATCCCTAGAGTGGAATTTCTGAATCATAGGATAGATCTATGTTTAGTAAACTGAAGAACAGTTTTCTATAGTGATGTACTGTTTTCACTCCCATCAGCCATTAATGGAGTTCCAGTGGCTCCATTTCCTAGTTAATACTTGATGGTGTCAATGTTTTTGATTTCTGCCAATCTGGTAGAGATCAGGAAGGTTGTTTTTTTTAAATTTTTTTGATAAATTCTGTTACTCAGGAATCTTATATTCCTTCATTTTAGGTTATCATCTTGAAGCTGCTGTCCCATTTTTGGCTCTACAGAAAAAGAGAAGTCAGGTGTTTTTCCCCTGGCTTTTGTATTCCTATAGAGTAGGGGTTTATGAGAAATAGGGAAAAGCTCTTGTGCATTGATGACATGGTTGATAGGGGAATATTCAAGGGATTTAGGAGAGACCCAGAATCTCCAGATAAGTTTGAAAGAACCTGAATGTAGAATGGACCTGTGTCCTCCTCTTAGGCAGGTGCTTTAGAGGAGAAATGGCTGCGGGGAGCCGGGCAGAAGAATCTCATTTTTATAACAGAGCTCGCTGAAGCCCAAATGCCATTGGGGCTGAGCAGTGTTTCCTATGCACTTGAGATGTGTTCAGACCTAGGAATAAGGGACAAACAATGACCTCTGTGGGAGGGTGAGCCCTCCTCAGATAGGAACAAAGATGTCCTAACAGGTGCCAATGTAGCTAAGTGATGATGTACAACCAGATTTTCCCCATGAGGTCTCCAGAACCATGCTGTGCACTAGAGGTACAGGAAAAGTTTGGCTTGCCTGATATTAAGATTTTCTTCACTGTGAGTACAGACTGAGTTCACTGACCCAAAGATCAAATTATCTTTCTTGCTCACCTGAGCTTGTGGACAGAAATTTGATCATGGTCCCACTTTTGACCCTGAATTGTGCTTATATTCCAGTATTTTCCCTTCTCTCCTTGAGCTGAAAGCAGAGAGAAGATCTGATTCTTCCAGAATCAGTGACCTCCTGTCCAAGGGCTTGACACAGAGTAGGGTTTGGGGTCTGGGGGAATCTGTCAAATGCCCGAATCAATGGGTATTTATATTTCTTTGGATGCTTTGTGGTGTCCATAGCATGGTTTTCTGCCCATGGCAAACCTCTAATAATTCTTTGATTGAAAGAAATTTAAATGTTCTTGACCTCAGTTTCCTTGATTGTAAGTTCCTCCAGGGAATGGTAAGAAGGAGCTACCTGGTTTAGCACTCACCATGGGTAAAGTCCTGAACTGTGTTAATCACTTTTGCCACCCTGGGAAGCAGCTCTGTGTACACCACACTTGATAGATAAGCACTGAGCCCCAAGGAAGGTTGACCGAGAGAGGGTGGGTGTGGGGAAGGGACAAAAAATTTATTGAGCCCTCACTTTGTGCCAGGCATTGGTCTAAGCACTTGACATGCGTTAACTTCAGTGACCCTCACTACAATTCAGTGATGTTGATTCTGTGGTTATCTCCATTTTATAGATGGAGATATTGATGTGTGGGTTCTGAATACATGTGATTGCTGAGGACGGTGGTGAGATTTCAGTCCAGGCTGCCTGATTCCAGTGAACATGTTCCTTTTCCCAGTCCTGTGCCTGGGCTCTGCATGATCCCCTCTATCCAAACCTTCTCCTTTCCTACCCATCTCATCAGTCACCTCTTTATATCCCTTCACCTCTCCTGACTTCCCTGATGCCACGAGTAGGAAATGTTCATCTCTCTCTCTTTATTTCTTTGTTCCCATAGCACTTTATTTTAAGGATTTATATAAGTAAAGACTGTGATTTTATCTGTATTTGAGAGAAAACGTAAAGCAATAGTAACATAAGCAAGATAGAGGGTTGTTTTTTTCTCATGGCTGCTCTGCCATCCTAGTTTATCTCTCCTTTAATGACTACTAAAGCTGCAACCAGTACATACATTCCAAGGAGCAGGAAAAAAAGGAGAGTTTTCTCATTCCCTTTAAAGAGATGTCCCAGAAACAGCAGTTTCCCTTTTATCTCATTGGTCAGAATTTAGTCACACGGCCACATCTTACTGCAAAGGAGGTTGGGAAATACAGTCTTTTGGTGGGATATGGGGAGGACTGGTTAAAAAGAAAACCAGTTTCTAAAGTAACATTGTTGCCTTAGTATGTATCAGTCATACCCAGGATGGCTTATTTAGCTTTCTCCTCAACTACAATATCTTAAAGGCAGCTCTTCATCATCTTCATTCTTAGCTCCCAAAGTCTAGCCCAAGTTGGAGACACCTGAGATGGGGAAACAGGTGATTACAGGTTGTTTCTTTGGCTGCTCTGTGGTCCATACCATACATAGTTCTCTGCCCATGGCAGACCTCGAATGTTGTTCAGTTGAAGGAAACGTAAATCTTCTTGACCTCAGTTTTTCTAATTGTGAAATGGGTATAAATGACCTCAAAGGTCAACTCCAGTTTGGACATTCATGGTATGTATGAATGTAAAATAAAATTTGAAAAATATATGTCATTAAAGAAAGAAAGCCTAGCCAGAGATGGCTATTGTGAATTGCCTTTGTTCTTTCTGTATTTCTTCTCCATAAGCACATATACATGTTTGCAGATAAATAGAATCCTATTATACACACCATTTTATAACCAGTCATTTTCACTTTATAACATACTAAGGGACTTCTGCCTATAAAAAAGCCAGCTTGTAGAGATGATACTCTCAATAAACAGCTGGAACACCTGCATGAAACTGTTTCAAAGAAAATAAAAATCAGTTACAAGCTATCAAAATGCTCTCCAGAGAGCTAGGACTTGAGGGGCCAAGATCCCAATGTGAAGAGAAGCACAGCGAGATGAGCCTGACATGCTTTGTATTTTTTTTTCCATGAATCTGCCAGTTCATACAAGGCTGAGAAGCACAGAAGAAAACAGAGGCTAAGACCCGGGAGTAAGCAGAGCTTTCAGCAATCTCATGGTGCTAGAGAGAGAAAAATAATTCAAACTAAGACCACTTCTGGGCCATTATACGTTCTCTAAAACATTTATTGAATTCATAAAATTAATTGAATTCATAAAATTTTGACCTTTCAAAGAACCCCAGAGATAATGAAACCAAACGTTTCATTTTATGGATATTGTAGCAGAAGCACAGAGACATTGAGTAACTTTCCCAGGGCCCCACAGAAAATAGGCACAGCCTCCTAGTACAGACTTCTGTCACTGGATTGCTCTGTGGCTATTGCTGCTGTTCTCAGCTTTAATATCCCCATTCCTTTACAGCCATCCAAGCCAAAGAGAGAGAGAGATCAATTTAATCTTAGTTCTGGTTGAGGCCTTTTAATAAATGAAAGTGCTTTTCTAAAAGGAAACCAAGCACAAATCCTTTTATAAAAATTATTGGTCATTTTTTTCTGATTACCAAAGTAACATAAATTTACTTTAAAAAATTAGAAAATACAGATAAATAAAAACCCAAGAGTGCTCACAAACTTTTCTCCTTCCCACCAATCCTTGATGTAGATACTTGAAGCTTTTTTATACATAGGTATAATTTTTCACAAAGTGATTTCATATATACCTAGTCTTTTATAACTTCCTTCGTTCCTTTTTTTGGTACTGGGGATTGCACCCAGGGGTACTTTACCACTGAGCTACATCCCCAGCCTTTTATTTTATATTTTGAGATAGGGTCTTGCTAAGTTGCTGAGGGTCTTGCTAAATTGGAGAGGCTGGCCATGATCTTGCAATCCTCTTACCTCAGCCTCTGGAGGAACTGGGATTATAGACGTGCACCACCACATTTGGTTCATAACTTACTCTTTTCTTGGTTGGTGTGGTGATGCTGGGGATTGAACCCAGGGCTTTATACATGCTAGGCAAGTGCTCTACCAACTGAATTATATCCCCAGCCCCTATAACTTGTTTTTTAAGTGATCCTTCTCATCATGGTCAGTTTTCACATAATTCTATATTCTCTTATGTGATTTTAACAGCTGGTTAATATTGTTAGTAGTCTATTCTATCAATGTGCCATAATTTATTGGGTACTGTATTATTTTTAGTCTTTTACTGTTACACAGAAATCTGCAATAGACATCTTTATGCTTTTCTTGGTGGTGTCCATGATTATTTTATCAGAGAAAAGTCTCAAAGTATGGAATAACAGAACTGAACCTTTTTAAAATTCTCAACATCTGGTTATAAATTACTCTCCATTTTATCAGTGTATGTTTCTCTAGCAGTATGCACATAAGTATGGACGTTACTTAAGAGGAGATGGGGGGCAGGTCTTGTCATTCCAGCTTGCCATCTACTTTTCTTGCTCACTTTCCTTTAAATAGATAAAGAACTAGGAATGTAGCTCAGTGGTAGAGCACTTGCTTAGGATCTGTTAGACAGTGGGTTCTACTCTCAGCATGATAGATAAATGGATGGATGGAAGCTTCACAGCATATAGTGTAACCAGATTTCACATGCAGACGTCAGACTAACCACTTAAGGCCAAAACTTTGAACTGAGCCAGGGCCAAGTTGAAATAGCCAATTTTGATGACTAAATAACCATCTGACCACTTGGTCCACTTTGGTCCTGAAGGATGTAGTCCTACCCTCACAAATTGAGCAGGAAATAAATCAAGAGAAGGGCTATCTTGCCTACTTTAGAAAGCTACATTTCTAAAAAATGAGCTTTTGGAGCTCTCAGTGCCAGAGTGTGCAGTCCTCAAAGGGGTTGGCTCACTTCATGAAGTGATGGGTGGGGATCTGACTGGGCACTCTGCCCAGACCTACCAGTCCACAGTTTGGAGCACAGCCTGGGAATCCAATGTAAGTGGCATTCATTTCCTCCAGGTCTTTAGGGCTTTGTTATTATCTAGTGTCCCCTGTGCAAATGAAAGATAATTCCTTTGGTTAGTGGGAGACTGAAAGTTATTAGCATTAAGTGGGATTTGTTTCAGAGTTGGGGGATATGGGTTCTATGGCTGATTGGGTGGGATACCTTCGGTAAGACCCTTCTCTCTGGGCCTTCCTCAGTTTCCCTATGTGAGCAAGGAAGTAGTTGCCCTGGATTTGGTGAGACTTGATTCCTGTTTTCTAGAGGAGGAAGGAAGGGAGAGGACTCAAGTACCCGGCCCCTACCAGAGCCAAGCACCAGCTGAGCACTTTGTACATCTGAGTTTATCTGCTCCTAACAAAAGCCCTATAAGGGAGAGGACTTTTGTGTTTTTACTTTTCCTGCACTGATACATTTTCATCCCTTACCCACTCCTAGTCCCGGTGGTTTAAGAGTGGCTGAAACTGCCTCCTTGCTAGGGGTAGGCATGCAACTGAGGTGTGGCCAATGAGAGAAGCCATAATGGTGCCCGGACTGGGCATGTGACCCAGGCCAGGCCAATGGGAGTCAACCCTGGGATTTTTGCTGGAAGTATTGGAAAGGAGATGATCTCTTTGGCAATTGGCCATTCCTGCCTTTTTGTGGAAACAGCCTGCTAATAAGAGAGACACAAAAGAAGCAGTCGAGATTCAGAGAGAGGGGCTGGGGTTGTAGCTCAGTGGAAGAGTGCTCGTTTAGCATATGTGAGGCACTGGGTACGCACCACATATAAATAAATAAAATAAAGGTCCATCAACAATTAAAAAAAAAATATGTGTATATATATTAAAAAAAAAGATTCAGAGGGAGATGGGTTCATGACAACTTCATTTGAGCCCTGATATGGGCTGTGCTGAATCCAAGCATGCCTCTTATACTTTTTAATTCAAAAAACCCTTTTTGACTAAGTCAGTTGTTATTGGTATTATGTTATATGCAACTGAAAAAATCACTAAGATCCTGGATATAGCCTAGGCATTATTATTCTTGTTTTGTGTGCAGATAGAGAAACTGAGTCTCAGAGATGCAAAGTAAATGCAGAGATAGCAAGTGGCAGAAATATTTTTAGTCTGTGTTTTTCTCCTTATCTGTCATTTCTCTGCCAGAACTCAGGCTGTCTTGATTTCTTTCACAAAATACAGAAGTAGGAGCAGGGTTGGGGGCCCAGACTGATCCAGGTTCCAGAACTGGTTTGGCTGCTTCCTGATTGTATGATCTTAGGATAACTTAATGAATCTTTATGCTTTTGTTTTCTCATTTGGAAAATGGAATGACAAGAAAATCTACAGCATGGAACTGTTCTGAGGAGTGGGTGTACTGAACTCTCTATGTAAAGCTCTTCAGATAGTGCCTGGCCCAGTCATTTTATATAGGGGCTACCTATGAATTTTTTAATTTCCTGGCTGTATATTGTTATCCTGCCCCTACCCCTTATGGCTTGGGTTACCTAATGATGTATTAGTTCCAAATGTCACAAGATAACACATACCCTGGTCACCAGGAGCTTTAAATGTCTGATCTTCGGTTTCTAAAATGCTGATTCTTCTAAAGATGCTGATCACTATGGGTTTAGCAGCCCTAAATCTGTCCCAGGAAGTGAAACTTTGGAGAGGAATTCCAAATAATCAAGCCTTTGCTGACTCGCAAGAAGGGAAGAGAAAGGGGATGGAAGTTGACCCAGCCATTTCCGAAGCTTTTACCCCCCCCCCCCCCCCCCCCGCCCACTCTGTAAGCCCCACAGCTGTGCAGAGGAAATATCTTTCTTTTAGAGTTTATAACAGGTGTGACCCTGGGCGCCAACTCAGTTCCAAAGAGTGCATTAGCCTGATAAAGTGTAAAATACAAAGGAATCCCTGAAGAATAACCAGGGAGTGGGAGGGGCTTGCTAGGGTTTCAGGGTGGGTCCTGATTGAAGGTTATGTTAAAGTATAGAGAGCTTGTCAGAGAAGCAGGTGGGAAAACCTTGTTTCTATGATTTACAGCAGTCAGAGGGGGTGCCCAGGAAAGTAATACGCCTGCTGGGTATCATGAATCAAAAGTCTCATGTCTCTGGACATTACTAATGACCCTTGAATCCCCACCTTGCAGACAGGCTTGGTGTCTATGAGCTACTATTTGTGGAGCACTTACTAAGCCCTTTAAATAAATGGCATCATGGAATTTTCCAACAGCACTGCTAGGATGAAGATAATAGCATGACCTTGGAACTTGGGGTCAGGCAGCATTGGATGGATTCTCAGTTGTTGTACATGTGGCCTTGTGTAAGCCACTTGGCCTCTCTGTGCCTTAGTCGTCTTATCTGTGAAGTAGGAGTAGTGATGGCTCCTATATTCAGGGTGGTGTGAGGATTTGCTGGGTCAGCACTATAGAGCTTTGAGGACCCTGGCAAGATGATGGCTACTTCGTTTTACAAACATGGACCCTGAAGACAGAAAAGGGGATCACTCATCCACAATCCCCATGCATTACCTGTGAAAATGAGCCCCAATCTTCTTTTGAGTTGACCCCACAACCCCTGAAATTGCCTTGTACTGGGAAGAGGCTGAAATACTCCCATAATACCCAATCCTCCTTCCCCATCAAACAATTTCCTCTGAGCTTACTGAAGTGCCAAGGTCAGATCTGAAGTGATAACTGTTAAGAAATTCAAATGGGGTTTTCCTGGCACTGAGGAATGAGAGAGAGTGGGGTGGGGAGCGAGAGGGGGGAAAGGGGTGAAGGAAGGAAGGAAAAGAAAGAAATCAACCCCAATCTCTCTCAGCTACAGGAACCAAAGCAGTAAGAATCTGGGTGGTGTTCCTGAGGTCCTAAAGAACTACACCCCCACTCGAGTTGGCACAGGTTGCTAATTGAAATGTATGTTGAAATGTAAACTCGGGCTGGAGGTGTAACTCAGCACAAAGCCCTGGGTTCTAGCCCCAGCACCGGAAGAAAAAAGTGGGGGGAAGAAGAAAAAGAAACCAACTCATTCATCAGGAGGGATTAAATAGGAGGGTGTAGGGTTGTTGACCTGGGGGAGGGGGTCTCTTTCCCAGTGGAACCTCAAGGCCTCTAGGGGTAGGCTTCCCACTCTGTCAGTCTTGAAGTCTTGACTGTCTTTTCTTATCTAGGGTCTAGCAGGGCATCACAGTTTGTCCTTATCAATACATGTGCTGTTGACTTTGCGGAACATGGTCTCATCCCCATTCTCTTAACTATTTTCATGTGTTTGCGTGCCCCAGGTGCACGCGTGGCGGAGATATCTCTACTCTTACCTTTTCCCACACGCCAGGAACCATCCCCCGCGCGGAGCCGAGGCTCGTGTGCCCCACGGGAGTAAGACAAGGAGGAAGGTGTGGGAGCTGCAGGCGTGGGGTACCCCGCGAGCACTGGGCGCTGGTCCCCAGCCTCCTCCCGGCGGGTGATGGGCGGCCCGCTGTGGCTCCTCCCCCGCGCCCCGCCCCCGCGGCACCGAGCAGCCTGGCCATAGCTGCCGCCGCGCCACCAAACTTTCCCCGGAGCCGGCACGGGTGAGTCGGAGTGGCGCCGGCAGGTCGCGGACGGGGGCGTAAGTGGGGCCTCAGCGGCTGGGCGAGGCTGCGCCTTGCCAGCTTGGGATCCCCCAGTATCCTGGAGGGGTAGCGGAGACCTCCGGATCCGGCGGCACCAGGTGGGCGTGCTTGGAGACCCTGCGACGCGGCAGCCTGGGGAGGGTGGCAAAGCTCGCCTTGCTCCACAGCCCCGCTCGCTGCGCTGCGGTTGTGGCTCCAGCGCCTGGACGCGCAGGCACCTGTGGCTTCCCGGGGCATGGCCAGGGTGCGCGCCCTGAGCTGTTCCTCTGGCCTTTGAAGAGGGAAAGGCGAACACCCAGCATTCCTTGAACCAACCAAGGCCGAGTGCGATGCTACTCTGGTCCCAGCCTAGGTGCCAAATGTGTTCTCTGTGCCTAGGTGCTGAGCATCCATTGTTTCTTTCAGTTCTCCCTGTAACTCAGTGAACCGAATATTGCCATACCCATTTTACAGAGGAGAAAACTGAGGATAGGGTGGGAAAGTGGAGCCCAGGAGCATTGGCTAGTAAAGAAGAGAGCTAGGGTTTTGAGCTGGAGTTGGGCGAACCTAAACCATTAACCATACGTAGTGGAGCCCCAGATTCAGTATTACTTAGTGTGGGGTATGGGTAACTTCTGGACCTCCACCCTTCCCCTCCCTTTCTCTCCTCCCTTGTAGGCAGGCTGGAGCCCCATGGAGTGTTTTGTGTGTGTGTGTGTGGTGGGGGTGGGATCCTCCTGCTTGTGCCGAGAAAGAATCCTTTGTTCAAATGGGTGGATGTTAAGGCTAGAAAGTGGATTCTGATGGTAGAAGCACATGGAGGCTGCTTATTCTGGGTAGTTAGGGGACCCCAGATTCTGGAAGTTAATTTCCCTTACTCTGGAAGAAGTACTGGTAGGCAGGAGCAGGAGCTAAAGCTTAGCGGTTCTTGTTGAAGCTCTTGTTCTTTGTGTGATCTGGGGTCCCCTCACTGCCCAGAAGATCCCACCTTACCCTATCCCCATTCTGAGTCACCTGTTATCTTTGAAGTGTCTGCTAAGTCTGGGAGCTGGCTTGTGCAGGGATGCCCCAGGCAGAGTTGCTGTCTTCCTGCAGGGGGCTCCCAAGTCAGACCCAAGCCAACCAGAGGGAATAGGCGGGGAGTCCTGTGTGAGCAAGGTCCCCAGGCTGAAAGATGCCCAGAGAACTCATTTCCCTTTTGAGGTTCAGGGCCTTGTCCTTCTGTGACAATGAACAGGTAGAGTGTACCTCCAGAGCCTGAAAAACAGGGGGATTGGGAGTCTGATAAAGGCTTGAATTCCCCACCGTTGGCTTTTACCTTGGGGAGTCTGGGAGAGTGGAGAGAGACAGGCCAGACATCAGAGATCATCATGTATTATGCCATTTAATACAGCAGCCTTGCAAGGTAAGTATCTTTATTGCTAGCCTCGATGAGCAGATAATCTACTGCGATTCAGAGAGTTGGGAATGTGAACACCAGTTTTGCCTCATCTTAGATTATCAATGAAACTTGGGTGGCAGATGGAACCTTAGAAACCTTAGTTCCTTTTGTGTTTCTGGCTGCAGCAACAAAGCTAAAGAATAGAGGGATGCCAGGCAACAGGATCCCCGATGCCTTTGCATTTTTCTCCAGGTCTCTTGGTGGACCTGCTGTTGAGGATGATCACTCATCAGAATCCCTGAAAACCCCGTGTAGATATACTACTGTGACTTCGAGTTTGCAGGACCCCCACATGCAAAACTGCCCAGCTGCTCCAGGAGGTATTTCCCCTAGCGGAGTAGAGTTAGTAGAAGAGAGCAGGGGATGCTTATACCATTTTCAAGTGTGTCTGAGTCCTACAAAGGCTGGAGCTCCCTGGTGAGGGAATCCACTTCCCAGAGAGGTTGGACATCCCTGATCTGGGTGTGGTTCCCCTAGGCCTCAATTGAGTGTTCCAAGGAACTTCCTCCCCTTGTACTTTGGAATTCAGTGTTCATACTTTACTCTTCACAAACAAGGAGTGCCTGATCAAAGAGTGTGGCCTTGCCCTTGCAGAGGCAATGCATAGCAAAGGGATTCTGGAGCTGACACGCCTGGGTTCAAATCCTAGTGCTGTCTCTTATGAACTCTGTGGCCTTGGGCCAGTTGCTACACCTCTCCATTCCTTGTTTTCCCCACATTTAGAATGGGGGAATTTGTGGCACCTTCCTCACAGGCTGGTGAGAGAATTGTGTTCATGTACATAATGCACTGAAATGATGTTCCATAATACATAAAAATGCTATTTAAGTGTAGTTGTTATTGTTACTAGGAAAGTCCTATAAGCCCAGGTTTGTGGGCTTGCAAGCGTCAGCTTTCTCATCAGTATAATGGTACTAATACAGCACCACTTTATCTATCTAACCTCCACACAAGTCTGCCCTCTCATCTGTAAAATGGGAGCAGGTCTAGTTAGATTAGTATGTCTCCCAGAAGTCTTAGTGAAACCTCCAATTTTAACAAAGTCTATGCAAATTTATGCAAACTCCTGGCACTCTGCTTGGTACTTGGGAAGGACCAGCCATTGTCACTATTATCACTATATGGCAGACCTTTCCCCTACATGCTGCTGCTTGAGCTTCATGCTCTGCCTTGGTTTGGAGAGGCCTGGGTTTGAGACAGTTTTCAAACTGATGTTTTCTGACTCTTAGGGAGGGCCAGGATGGGTTCTGTGCAACTGGTTCTTGCAAACAGAAGAAAGTTTCTACCTGTCTTTCAGCCCAAATGTTAGCTGTATGGTCATTTCTTGGGTCCTCCAGGAACTATTGGGGGTCTCTTGATGGTTGTAGGCTAGAAGGGGGCATGTTTGAAATTCTTTTCTTAAGATCTTCCCACAGCTGTCCCAATAGAACATACCAGCCCAGCTGCCTTTCAGATTATACTGCTGGCTTGGAAGATTCTGTGCATTCTCCAGTGAGGAAGACCCACTAAGAGTTCTGAATTTTTATTTTTTTCCCCTTGAAAGAAATAATGGTGGAGTAAAATTCAAAAATTCAGGGTTGCAACCCCTGTCCCTTTAGTGAATTTGGACTTCAGTTTTCTCATCTGCAGAATGGCCATTAATCATATTTGCCACTATATTTCTCAGGATTAATGCTGGGATGGCAGGCAGAGAAAAGAAGGGGAGGGGAGGGAGATAGTATAACTGGCAAAGAATTCCATGCAATTGTAATTCTCATTAGCATTCAGGCCAGGCATTAGCTGTAATTGCTTCTGATCCAAGACGTTTTATCTGAAAGCCATACCTGGCAGAGGACCATTGAAGCCCCAGTCACCTGCTGCCCTCCCTTTCACAATGACACTGAGCATTTCTGAATCTCAGGACGTAATTATAATAAAGCTGCTGTATCTTATTTATAAGTGACTCACTTCTGCCATTAATGGTGGCAGAGGACTCAGATGCACACTCTTTGGGAACAATGCTACTGATGCTGTCAGGGGTGGGGTGGCAGGATACCTCACCTCTTTTATGCATCCATCCTCCCAGCTGTAATTTACCAGTGATAATGCGGGAGGGTCACATGGGCCAGTATCGAAGCCCAGAGTTCTCAGTTTGTACAGCAGCTTGGATGGCGAGGCCCATTGAATGTATGTTAGAAACCTTTCCAGCAGAGAGGATGAAGCTGGAGAGGTTGATGACGGTACCTCCAGGATGAATTAAAAGTGTAGACTCTGGGGTCCAAAAAACCTGAGTTTTAATCTTGGTTCTGCCAGCTTATTAGTTAAGGTATGATTTGGGGCTGTCTTCCCAAGTAAAATATTAGCTCTAATACAGCTGGGACCATGTGGTCTTATTCATAGTTCCCATTACATAAAATGCACTCACAAATGCGTAATGGTTTAATGACTATACAAAAGATAAGTTGCTTAATTAGGCCTCAGCTTTCTCATCAGTATAATGGTACTAATACAGCACCACTTTATAGGCTGCTGTGAGAACTGGTCAATGAAATGTTATGAACAGAATAAGCATTCAGTAATGCCCATGATGACAAACAGGTGGGTGAAAGAAAGGACACAGCTGGTATAAGCTAGAAAATAGAACTGTTTTCCTACCCCCAGACCAAAAAGGAGCAATAGTACCAGTCATAAGAATGTCCTGAATATATACAGCACTCTACAAGATGTTTTTATATCCATTGACTCCTAACAACTGGGTAAGAATCACTATTTGTTTTTCAAGAAGGAAACTGAGGTTCAGAGAGGTTGGTGGAATACTCAGAGCTCTCTCTTGCCTTCTAGAGGGTGGAAGGTGTAGAATTTAGACTTCCATGAACATGGTATCTCTCTTCATTACGTAAGGTGTTGTTTTTTTAAAAAAAACTTTAAAGTCAGATAGTATCGTTTCTTAATTTTCTCTTCATGATTTTTACACATCTTTTGTTAGATATAGTCCTAGTTATTGGATATTTTCTATGCTATTGTACATGTTTTGTGTATATGTATTTTAATTAATGTTCTTTTAGTTATTCATTGGGGAAATAGGTTTGCATTTTGTATATGGGTTTTATATCCAGGAATGTTGCCAAAATATCCTACTAATGTTTCAAAATGTGTAGATTCTTTTGAAAATACTCTGTGTATAATTATAGAAGGTGCATATATCAGTTTTGTTTATTCCTAATTCACTGCTTCTTTTCTCTCCCTTGCCTTAGTTTTCTGCTAACACCTCAGTACAGCAATGAATTGAAGGGGTGATGGTGGGCATCTTTCCTTATATGACTCCTGTGGGGGAGCTGTTCACATTTGATTATTAAATATAATTTTACTCTAAGTTTTCTTTTTTTTTAAGAGAGAGAATTTTTTAATATTTATTTTTCAGGGCTGGGGATGTGGCTCAAGCAGTAGCGCGCTCGCCTGGCATGCGTGCGGCTCGGGTTCGATCCTCAGCACCACATACAAACAAAGATGTTGTGTCCGCCGAAAAAACTGAAAAATAAAATATTAAAAAAATTCTCTCTCTCTCTCTCTCTCTCTTTCTCTCTCTCTAAAAAAAAAAAAAAAAAAATATTTATTTTTCAGTTTTCGGTGGACACAACATCTTTATTTATTTTTTATGTGGTGCTAAGGATCAAACCCAGCACCCTGTGCATGCTAGGCGAGCGAGTTACTGCTTGAGCCACATCCCCAGCCCTTTCTCTAGGTTTTCAATAGAATTTGTCAGATTAAAGGAGTTCCTTCCTATTCTCAGTTTGCTGAGTATTTCTTTTCTTTTTAGTCATAAATGGAAGTAGAGGTTTAACAGATGCTTTTTCTGCATCTGCCCAAATGGTCACATGATTTTCCCCCCAATCTGTTGACCCAGTGCATGACCTTGAGTTTGACATTTCTGAAGTGAACTCAAGTTGCATCATACTGTAGCATCTTTATTTCGAGATTATCTTTGCTAACCTTTCTGTTTAGGATTTTTTTTTTTTTTTTTTTTTTTTTGGTACTGGGGATTGAACTCAGGGGCCTTTGAGCACTGAGCCACATCCCCAGCCCTATTTTTTTTTTTTTTTTTTTTTTAGAGACAGGATCTCACTGAGTTGCTTAGTGCCTCACTGTTGCTGAGGCTGGCTTTGAACTCATGGTCCTCCTGCCACGCCCTCCCCAGTTGCTGGGATTACAGGCATGCACCATCATGCTCTGCTTTGTTTAGAATTTTAATGTGAGTTCAAGTTCAGGAGTGAAATTCCCTGGTGATTTCCTTGTGTGTGTGTGTGTGTGTGTGTGTGTGTGTGTGTGTGCATGTGCTTCTTTCTCAGTCTTTGATGTCAAGGTTTGCTGGCTTATGAGACAAGGTGGGCAGGGTTCCCACTTTACTGTTCTCTGAAAACAATTGCATAAGCTCTGAATGTTGATCATCATTGAGTGTTTGGTGAACTCACCAGTTAGACCCCCAGTGGGTGGACACTGAAGCAGAGCGTGGGGAGGGAAACCAGTGTCAGCTAAGTCCAAGGAAGAACTTTTCAACAGCCAGAGGCTCAGAATGCCTTGGGTGGAAGTAGACAGAGTGCCACGGGGAGAGCCCAGCATTGGACACCGAATGAGGTTTCTGCCAACCAAGTATCCTAGATGAAGGGTACTCAATCCATGGTGAAATCCAGATGCTCAAGAGCTGCACTTGAGTCTCTTTGTGGTTTTAAAATTGTTGTGGCTGCTGTAGACTGTACATGTGAATTGTTATTCCATGGTGATCACAGATTGAGGGATTTTACTTTCTTGATTGTGTATTCCTGTTCCAGTTGATGGGCTCTCCTGTCCTGTTACCAGTTTTTGTGAAATCTCTACCTTATGACCTATGGGTCACACCCTTTTCTGCAAATTCACTTACTTTCCCTACCAGTTAGCTAGATATGGGCTAGTTTCTTAGCTGGAATATTCCCTTAATCCTTTTTTTTAAAAAAAAAAAATGCCAAGTACTGACCTAACTTGGGTCATCTCTTTTAACTCCCATAACAATGATATGAGCTAATTACTATTACCCCATTGTTCAGATAGGAAAATCAAGGTTTCTACTTGTTATCTTTAGTGGCTTCACATTTCACACTAAATTATCACTCTCTAACTTGGTGTAAGATGAAGGTCTAAATTGATTTTCTTTTTACCAAATTCTTCCATTGTGTTTATTGAATCCACCTTCCTTTCTCACTACCTGCACATCCTATGCCACCTGTATGGAATTACTGAATATTTTTGGAGGCAGAACCCCAGGATGGCACACAACTCTAGGGAACATTGTTTTAATGGTTCTCAGCCTGAGTTCTCAGGGCTTGTAACCTAGAAATCCATTATTAGTGATGGGGATCTATCTAGACTGTCTGTTCTGGTCTGTTGGATTGATTCTGTAGCTGACTATCAGACAAGGTGATGACAGGAGACAAAAGGCCCATGACAATGGGATGATTGAGAACAGTTTAATAAAGAAACTATTACCTTGTATAAACTTTTTGGTTTGGGGAACCACCAAGGGGTGGGACATTGCCCTAGGGTGTCAGTGGGGCGAGGAGAGCTTTTCTACCTTTATGATTGGAGGGGAAAGAGAAAAGAGCAACTCTTGGAATGTGGAGAGAGAGCTGGCATGTAGATGGAGTATGTAGCCACCTGGTCAGGAGGGAGCCAGAGCAAGAACATCCCATCACACCCTCCTGTGGCGTCCCAGGGCTACACCCAGCCAGGAACAGAGGGAGGGCAAGCAAGTCTCTCCTGGGGTCCGTGTAGGCAGAGAGCAGGTACGGTGGAGTGGGATTGCCATGGTGTTTGGATGATGATTTGTATTATGTGTGTTTTCATAGGTTACATCTGCTGCCTCCTCATTTTTTTTCTTTCAAACTTTTCCAGGAAGTTTTCACTCAGTTTATCCTTATTTATTGGCTGTTCTTTCACTGCTCCTGGAGAGACTCACTGACCATTATTAAATGAATACAGGCTGCTGCCCCTCACCCTGAGCCCACGTGAGGCACAGTTCCAGAGCCAGCCCACACCTGTGGGCCAAAGGGTCTTAGAATATGGCTTGATCTCAGCTGTACAAGGGAGCCACATTTTCTTTCTTCTCTCTGCAGCATCTAAATGCCTGTGTGCGGGGACCACCCTGATGGGCCTATGTGGAGGTCAGTTCCAGCCTCCCTGGAGGACTGAAGACCGTCTAGCTCTTTACGGAACCTTCAAAGGTCTCCCAAGAGTGAATATGGGAGAAATGATCAGTTCTGCATTTAAATCAGATCATCACAGTCTCTCCCTGAGAATAAGTTCATGCGAGGCCAAAAGAGACAAAATGCAATTGTATGTATAAATTGAGTTGCAGAAATGATGCTTGTAAATTCAGTGAACAGTTAAGAGCTAAGGCTTCAGAATCTGGGGCCATAGTTTTGGATTCTGGCCCCTCCACTTTTCCAGCGTATATCCTGGGCAAGTCACATGTCTTGTCTGTGCCTCAAGGCCCTCAACCATATGGTTGGATTGGTGACATTACAGTTATGCACCACATAGGGATGTTTTGGTCAGCATTGCACTGTGCATATAGGGACATTGGCCCATCAGATTATAAGGAAGCTGAAAAGCCCTTGTTATCATAGGAGATGACAGTTCCATGAGTGTTATTGCCCCCGAAGACCTTCCAATGAGATAAGATGTGGAGGTGGAAGACAGCGATATTGATGATCGTGGCCCTGTGTCAACCTAGGCTAAATGTGTGTGTGTGTTTGCATCTTAGTTTATCCCACAAAAGTTTGAAAAGTAAAAAACTAAGAACAAAAACTAATTTTAAATAGAAAGAACTTGTAGAATAAATATAGAAAGGGAAAAAATTCTGTCCAGCTGCATAACATGTACGATTTAAGTGAAGTATAGAGTCAAAAAGTTTTTAAAGTGAAAAACTTTATAAAGTAAAAAAAAAAAGACGTTTCAAATAAGCAAAGATTAATTCATAATATAAAAATATAAGATTTTTAAAATACAAATTTCATGTACCCTGAGGATAGAGTGTTCATAAAGTCTGCAGTAGTATACAGAATGTGTCTGGCCTTCATATTTACTCGCCACCCGCTCAGTGACTCACCCAGAGCAACTTGCGCACTTGCAAGTTCCATGCACGGCAAAGGCCCTGTACAGGAGTACCAGTCTTTTCTACCATACTTATACTATACCTTTTCTATGTTTAGATATGTTTTGATACAGTATTATGTCCAGTTGTCTACGGTATCCATATAGTAACATGCTGAATAGGTTTGTAGCCCAGAGCAGCAGGCTATCCCATTACCATAGAACCTGGATGTGTAATAGGCTTGACCATCCAAGTTTGTGTAAGTGTACACTAAGATGTTCACATAACAATAAAGCTACCTAATGACATTCATAGGAATAAACCCCCATTGTTCGGTGATGCATGACTGTATTAACTTCCAGGACAGTTATTAGTCTTAAATGAGTCATGCAGTTTGAAAGAATGAATATTTGAAAAGTACTTCCAAGAGTCTGGCAAGGCCTAATTGTTTATTAAATAAACCAATTAATATATATTATATGGATTTCTTTTCCCTTGAGAGATTGGGCATTATTTTGTCAAGTTCCAAAACAAAACCCATTGTGTTTTTAAAAATTGAAATTGTATTAGCCCTGTATATTAATGTGGAGACCTATTGCATTAAGGGCATTTCGGTTTGGTCCAACCTGCTGGTTGTTACTGGTGTTTCCTCTGAGAAGGCCTGTTGTACATTGTAGCTCCTGAGGGCTCTTTGCTGAGGCTGGGTGAGAGAGGGTCCTCACAGAAAGTGTTGGAACCTAGAGGCAAGAGGGTTTGGTGACCACTGTGGGATTTCAGAGTCTTTACCTGGACTCAAATTCTAATGCCACCCACAGAGACATGTGTTTGATCCCAAAGGAAGCATTTTAACCTTCCTGGACTCAGTTTTCTCATATGTAAAAAGGTAACAATACTAATACCCATCTGAGAGCCTCTTCCTCCTGATCCTAGGAAGACTAACAACTTGTATCACTGAGGACCCAAATGTCCCCTCCTCATGAGGCCCAACTAGTTTTAAGCTGACACCCCCACCCTAATCTAGCCATTCTTCCTTTCATTGTCTGCATGGCCCTAACCAGCCTGTCAGCCCTAGCAGTGTGGGGAAATTATCTCTCTGAATCACTGTTCTCTTGCACTGCCTTCATTACCTTCTGATACCTAGTAGGTGCTCAATAAAAACCTCCCAAAAGAAGAATGAAAGATCCTAAAAGTCAGGTGGTAGGTGGGACCTTGCTCATGTCAATCGCTGTGCAGTCTACAAAGATGGTGTCTGTCTGCTTACCACAGCTCTGGCACTTGAACAACTTGCAAATCTTCAGATTAAATGGCTTTGAGGGCATTTTGGAAGTAGTAGGAAACACAAGGCAAGGATGGATTCTTTTCACTGTTGATTCAGAAGCTCGATAAATATTTGTCACTTGCTCATTGATTGATTCTCACAGCACCTTCCACCAGGCTTGACCAGGGCTCTGAGAAGCTCCATTAGCAAGTCAGGAACACAAGACAGATGGGGTCCCCTCCTCCTCTTCTCCCCTTTGGGAGCTGTGAGGGGCCAGTAAATAGCATTGCTTCATGCAACCTGAGCTCTGTCCAACCGAGAATTAAGACAAAAGGCAAAGCAGTCAGAGAACAAAATGTCACCATTACCAATCAGAGTGATGTGGGGGCATGTTGGGTTGCTGATGCTGAAGGGCAAAACTGACAGGGTTTCCCTGCCCAGGTTCAGGCAGTACTGCCCAGAGCACCCCTCCTTCCTGGTAGAGAGCAGGAGAGGACCATGCTCCCTACTGGCAGCCTGGCTCCTAAAGCAAGCAAAGTCTGAGTTCTACTTGACTATTTAATTTCTTGGATTCGTCCATAAATGTGTCACACCCAGAGGGCCCCAGGGGACGAGGAAATGAGGAGATGGAGAGAAGCCGTGGCATCAGAGTGATGAAGCGCCACATATCATGCGGAAGGAGACAGAAGGATTAGGCAAGAAACATTTTCCTGTTCTTGGAGGGGGAATCCAGAAGTCTCTGATGCCTGCTTATTATTTATAACAGTAGAGAGTCAAGAAACAGGGTCCCTAACCTTCCTGATCCTCCCTCTGGCTGACTGAGGAAGACATTTCAGACCTGGGCTTCTGGGTCATTACATGATCTGGTCCTCTCAACAGCTCTGTGAGGTAAGCTTTAGTATGCCCATTTTATAGATGAAAAACTGAGGTTAGACATGCTGACTCACATTCTAGAGTAGACCTGGGGAGACTATGACAGTGGCCCAGATGAGAGAATGGTTGCTTGACTGGGTAGGATGGTGACCACGGAGCAAACTGGAAGGATTGGAGAAGAGGCAGGAGGGCTGGACAGGTGGATAGGTGCTGTGCAGTGGGACGTGTCATTATTGGCAGGTTGTGTTGGAGCTGTGCTCTTGAATAACTTGTGCTTATTTTGTTTAGATTGGGGGTTGGGGTTTCAGGTTTGGTTTATTTACTTATTTATTGCTTTTTTTTTTTTTTTTTTTTGGTTGTACTTTGGGTAGAATAGATGTGACCCTTCTAGGCAGAGATTTTGCAAAGAATTAAAAATTCCACAGGCATCGCAGCACCTGTGCTTCTCAGTGGAACTGAAGCTGGTGATCACTCACTCCTAATTGGAGTGGTGGCCGAGCGCCTTAGATGGAGTGGAAGCATGCAGGGCTGAGGTGGGGAGCTAACAGAAAAAGGTGCTTGGGTCTGTGAGCTGTCTGGTAATTAAGGGGGTCCTGTGACACCCCTCCCCCACTTTCTTCTTGCCTTTCCACAGTCCCCTTACTGGTGACTGTTGTTGCATCCCACTTCCCTGTCATGTTGCCTGGTGCCTTGCCCTCTTCTGCATCCTTCCTGAGCATCCTCCTTTCTGTGGCAGCCTGAGCTTAGGATTCCTCCTCCCTCCCAGGACCGCTGACACCCACTTCCCTGTCTCCGCGAAGCCCTCTGTTATCCCGAGGAATTAATCTCTTTTCTAGGAATGAATCTGACTGTGTTACTTCCCTGCTCACAGTCCAATGTTATCCTCTGCAGCCATCATGTAGAAGGAATCCTTAGTTGTACCACTTGAAAAGATGTCTGTGATAAATGCATTGTTGAGTGATAACAGAAGTGGCAGAGTACCAGAGACAGCATAAGATGGCAGAATGCCATGCATGGTCACAGGCATGGGCTCCAGGGCCATACTGACAATGTCACTTAGTAACTGTGTGACCAGGACAAAGTGCTTCAGTTTCCTCACCTATGAAATGGGAATGCTAATGGTTCTCACCCCTTTTTGCAAGGATTAAAGAAGTTAATGTGTCTAAAATATGAGCCTAGTGCTTCGCTCCCAGTAGCACTCACTAAATGTGAGCTGTTGTCATGGCCACATCAGTGCCTGTCATTGTATATGTTCACAAATATGTGTATGTACCTCTCTCCACTTCTACCTCCTTCAGGACTTGGGCTAGATGTGTCCTCTTCCAGGAAGCCCTCCCTGATCACCTTTATCACCACCAAGACTGGGTTAGGATCCTTCTCTGAACTTGTAGAACTGCATGGACCTGTGTCTGCCACACACATATCACTCTGTAGTCACCATATATCTCCCCAAAGCTGTAAGCAGCTTGAGGATGTGGGCCATGGCTGATTCCCCATTATATCCTTGACACCCCTCAGAGTGCCAGGAACATAGCACATCCCCAGGAAGTTTTAAATGAATAAATGAGTATGAACAGGGCTTTGAAACATAAGGCTTCAGTGGGAAGCAGCTTGGAAACAGGACATTCCAGGCAGAAGGAACAGCAGGGGCAAAAGCACGGGAGTAGGGGGAGAGACACATGACTGGGCTGTCCACATCATAGAATGTGACTTAGGAGGTTAACAGAAAGTAATTCAGGTGGGCAAGATGGGCAGGGGCTTTACGAATGTTTTGTGTAAATAAAGGAAGGTAGATGAAGTGGGGGTGGGTGTGAAGCAAGAAGATGTGCTGGGGGAATGAGTCTTCCATTTACACTGGGATCCTCCAGTCTGGGGTCAGGGTCAGGTGCTTCTGTGACACCAGGTAGTCATCATAATGTACGATAAACACTTGCTTTACCTGTCTCTGTCCAGATTGCAGATTCCTTTAGAGATGGAAACCTGGGGTAGGTTTTTTTTTTGAACTCTAGAAATCTTGTGCACAAAGATAAGCTATTTCTTCTTTCACACCTCCTTTTTCTCTGCTACGTAGGGCTGAGGTCATAAAGTGTGTTGTGCTTCCTGACATCTGCATCCTAGCAGGTGTCACTCCAGTTCTTCTGGGAACAGCAAGTGTATGGCTCCTGCACTCATTTGAACTCATTCTCTCACCCCTGCCTCCTTTAGTTAAGGCTTGACTACAACTTACAACAGATGCAGCCTAGAAGTTCATTCCTAGGTGAGACTAGCAGGCTGCAGAAGAAAACGTTCTCTCCTAAGTTGTTGGGACTAAATTGAGTATTGCTTATGAAACCCAAATTGGGAAAGACAGTGCCTGTCCCAGCAGCAGAGGTGGCAGCAAGGTGAAATAGGAGTCAGAGTCTGTTTATGGGTATGGTGAACTTACTGTATGCTGGGGATTGCAGAGGACAGACTGACATGGCTGCTGCCCTTACAGGTGACATGATGGAGAAGACACATGAGTCACGACAATTAAGTGGGATGTGACAGTCTCTGATGGGGCAGCACAGTGCCAAGGGAAGTTTAAAGAGGTTAAGTGACTCACCCAAGGTCACATAGAAAGTAAGTAGCCAAGTTGCGGTTTAAACTGAGATCCTCTGTCGCTTTTCACTGTGCTACAAAACCCCTCAAGGTGTGATGCCAGTTGCCTGAAATATTTTTGGCAGTTGTTCAATGGCAGTGTTAGTTAATCCTCCTGATTCTTCTTGTGGTTTCTTAGATTACATTCATCCTTTCATTTCCTTAAGGTTCCAGGAGCTGAATGTAGACTCTTTCTCCTGAGTTCCAGGCTACATAATAGGAACAAGTCATGAAACTAATCCTTGGGTTTTTGAGGTTGAGTGTTCCCTGATACATAGAGTTTATTTCTCCCTTTCTCTATTAGAGGCAGGTGAAAAAAAAAAAAACAGTCAAGTAGGGAAGAGAAATCAAAGGAACATTTAGCTCTATGGGTTGAAGCACAGCCATTGAATGAGTCACAGGGATTTGGACACCCAAGGTTTGAAGCTGACATTGGGCCAGATTGTCCTATCAGTGCCAAGAACTGTTAAGGGTGACCTTCCTGTGTCACTTCTGAATATGGATCAAAGCCTTCTCTGCCATCTTGGTCCCTAGGAGAAAATCTGCAGAATTGAGCACCTTTCTGATGAATACATTTTTCTGTCTTTGATCCCAGGCCCAGAGCTGTGTGTCTGTCTATGCTCTAAATGGTACTTTGGAGCAGACCTCAATTTCCATGATTATTAGTTTATAAAATAAAACTTTCATAAATCTTATTAGCATCACCAAACACAGGGTAAGGTCACCAGGATATGCACTGAGCATCTACTATGTAGTGGACATTATGTTAAGCTCTTCATGTGTATTGCATCATTTAATCTGGAAATAACTTTGTGAAGTCAAGATGGTTATTATCTGTACCTTTGAGACAAGAAACTGAAAGTTCAGAAACTTGAAATATCTTACCTGAGGTCACACAGCTAAAAAATGGAATGAATTGGGATTAAAGCCAGACCTTACTCCCAACCATGTGCTTTTCTCCACAGATGTTTAGGGGGAGGTGGAGCTTTGAGAGCTGAGGGAGGCAGCCCTGTCCTTCAGAGGAGGAACTTGGCCCCCAAGAAGGAAGGGACTTGCCCAGGGCCACACCTTCTGTTGGTGGCAGAGCTGGCTCTGAAACCAATTCCTCTGATCTCTAAGGCTACCCGTTCTGGTTTCCTTTTGAGGCTTATCAAGTCTTTAAACCAAGGCCACAGGCTCTTTATAGCTGGCTCTTTCATTTGTCTGTCCACACTGGCCAGCCAGCACTTTCCCACACATGGTTCAGGCTTCCTCCCCATCACTGTGTCCTTGCTGCCCACAGACCTTCCCACTTTCTCTGTCAGTGTGAATTCTGTGTTCCTATTGCAGTGCTCACTTAAACTTAGTGATTTGGGGGTTAATATAATTTTTATGATAATAAAATATATATAATAAAACGGGCACATAAAATGGCATATGACTTGTATCTCAATAATGTTGAGAAGGGACAGGTAGAAATGCCCCTCCAGGTCTCCCCTCCCATGATGCCTCTTCCAGGAAGGCTTTCCTACGAGGAGGTTATTAGGATTGCAGAGCTCAGAAGCAGGCCTGGTTTAGACTCTGCTAATGTGGCCTACTGCTGAATATGGGGATGTAAGCAAGACAGAACATAGTGTCACCACTATATTGCCAGGCCCCATGGGGAGCTGGAAGGCCATTTCGAACCAGGCTGCTACTAGAGACCCATTATCCTGTCCCCTCTTCCATAGCAGCCCTCTGCCTTCCTCTCTAATGCAGGACAGTGGAGGTGACTGTCCTCACTGCCCAACTATTCTTCTTCTTCTTGCTCACACCACCTTGCTCTTCCTTCTCCTTATCCATCTTTCGTGCATTCAACAACTTTTTACCGAGCACATTGTTTGCCCCAGCTGTGACTCTAGGTACTTGGGAAATGCGGCAGGAGGAGCAGACAATATTCCAACCCTAGTGGAACCTCATTCTGAGCTGCTGGCTTCTGCTTGCCTGTGACATCTACTGTCTCTGGCTTCTAAAGGTCCATAACATTGGCTGTTCCCTGGCTTCTGCAGGCCCATGGCATCCATAGTCCTTTCTCTCTGCTGGCCCATGATGTCTGTTGTCCTTTGGCTTCTGCTGGTGATGACATCTGTTGTTCATGGTTCTGTGGTCTTGTGAACTTCTGCAGCTTCCTGGGTTTTGATTTCTGCTCCTGGTTCTTGTCAGCCTCTGCTTTCTGTATGTTAAATTTAGCCTTCCATGATGGAATCTATTTCATTCAGCAATTTCTGCTTGGCCTGAAATTTTTCCTGGGTCACCCCACAGATAGCGCACCCATGACTGTCTTTAGCCCATGGCTGGTCCAGGTACCTGTGCTGATGAGTCAGTCTCAGCTTATCAAAAGATCACATTTTATTGGCTCAGGTGATGCCAGAGACTATTCTGAGATACAGGAATGAACAAGAGGGGTAGATCCTGTCTGCCTAGGGCTTACATTCTAACAGAAGAATGTGTGAGAAATGAATTGACAATGACTGTAAAATGCAGTGTTGAAGATTTGTGACAAGCCAGGCGTGGTATGCATTCCTGTAATCCTGGCAACTAGGGAGGTAGAGGGAGGCAGGAGGATCATGAATTCCAGGCCAGCCTTAGCAACTTAGTGAGAACCCTGTCTCAAAAAAAAAAAAAATAAATAATAATAATAATAATAAGCAGATGGTGTGTGTGGGGGGGTCCCTTTACATAGGATGGGAGGAGTTCACATTTGAATCAAGTGACGAACTGAGGTATGCTCCTGAGGGAAGAACATTCTGTGGAGATGGAACAGCAAGACCCTGGGCTAGAAATAGGTTGGAATATTCTAGAAATAGTGAGGAGCCCCGAGTAACTAAACAAAATGTGTAAGGTCTAGTATAAGGGATGGTGTCAGACAGGTCACCAGCCAGGCATGGGAGGCCCATGTATTGACGGCTTTGTCCCCAGCCTGTGGTGCTGTTGGAGGTTGTGGAACCTCAAGAGGTAGGGTCTAGTGAGGGATCTTAGGTTACTGGGGTGTGCCCTTGAAGGGGATAGTAGGACCCTGCCCCTCCCTCCCTCTTTTCTTGACCATTGTGAGGACTTGGCTTTTTCCTGGAGGCCATTGCTGAGGTTTGAGCTTCTAGCAACACAATTGGGTGTGGGGTGAAAAGCACCATCTTGGCTGCTGGGTGGTGGTGGTGAGGGACTCCATAAGAGACTAGTGCTGACCTCCAAGCCTCGGTGGCTATGGCCTGGACCAGAGAGCAGTGAATAGCCCCCAGGTATAGCTTGCAGATGACCTGAGCATAATGGATGTCTCTCTTGTGCACTTCCCTCAAGTCCCCAGGTGGACACAAGCAATGCAGTCCTTCTGCTCCTGCAGTGCTTATCCCAGGTACCATAATGGATTTTTTGATCCTTAAGCAGAAGACAATAATGGTATCTTCCTCCTGGGGTCATTGTGGGCATGACAGGCCCTAGTCTCAGTAGGTGGAAGCTGTTATTGTTTAGGAACACAGGGGATGTGGGTGTTTCAGGATAGAGGAAACACCTCAGTTGGAGTTCTCTCAGTGGATTTGGCTATCCCTGACTCTGTTGTGACCAGCAACCCTGGAAGTGGAGTCTTTTTAGTTGGAAATGGAGAAGCTACTCCTTTACTGTGTTCAACCAGGAGCTGGGGACTTTCTCCCACTTATTTAAGTCCATACAGCCCCTCTGAGCAATGGGAGTGCCCATCTCTGTTTTGCAGCATCTTGGAGGTGAAGGAGTTCACCTCAGGGCCTGCAACAAGTGGCAGAGCAGGCCAATTGGCTGAGCCCCAGCCAAGAGGCAGAATGGTGTAGTGATTCAAGACCTGGGGTTGGGACCCACAGAAATCTGAGTTTGATGTTGGGTCTGCCACTGACTGGCTGAATGACCTGACCGTGTCCCTTCCTCTCTCTGTGTCTTGGTTTTCTTATCTGTAAAATGGGGTAATAATGGGCTCCTTACCTGCTTCAGGTGAGGAGTTAGGAGGAAATGGATGTGAAGTCTTAGGCAGGACCCACATATAGTGGACACTGTGCAGATAAGAGCTCCCCTCTCCTGTCCCCTGGCCTGTGTGTCTGGCTCCTGCATGGCATCCCTGCCAGCATTTTGAAGTAGATGTCTCATTGCCAGACGCTGTCATGGAAACCAAGAGATGGGGGAAATAGGAGGGGCCAGAGTGGGGGTGGGAAGGGGATGTCCTTCCCTTGCTCACCCTCTGGCTCACCTTAGCCAGCTCATTGTAACAAATGATGGCTCAGAAGAACAAAGTGGATATGGGAGGACAAAGTGATAGAGGAGACAAAGGCCAGCTGGGATGAGCTACTACCTTTGACTGTACAATTAGTAAAGAGTACTGAGCACAACCTGCAGGGCCAGGTGCAGCCATATCTCAGGCTCCCTGAGGCCCGGGCAGGCTGGAACAGGGATGTGACTCATGCTGAAAATACTTGTCCATCTACCATTATTTCTGCATCTGTGAGAGGCATTGCAGCCATTTCCCTGTGAAACACTCCTTATCCCATGTCTATCAAGTCAAAGCTGATGATCCTTCCAGCTGCTCCTCTGAATCGATGGCAAAGTGAGTTGTTCACTGTCTTGCAAACAAAAAGAGCTTGTTTGAGATTACCTGGTCCCCGTCATCCAGTGTCTTTCAGTACTAGATCCTTTTTTGACACCGAGTTCTTCGGAGCTGAGTTGGAAACCTGACCTATGGATTAACGACCCTTCTGAATCTCAGTGTTCTTGCCTGTTAAAAGCGTTGATTGCAGGACCTGCCCCATGGATCCAGAGAAGTACGTACAAGTGGTATTGTTATTACTGTCATTTCATACCCTCTAAACTCAGGAGCAAGGAAGGAAGCAGGAAAAAATTCTTAGGATATGCTTTGTTTATAAAATTAAATAATTTCTTTTTGAGATGAAATGAATCTTGCAAATTCTTTCTTCCTTGAAAGTTTCGGATCAGTTTATCAAGTGTTTATTTGTACCTACTATGTGCCAGAGCCCACGCTGGGTGCTGGGGAGATGAGTAACAAAGAATCATCTGACCTTTGAACTTGCAGCCTGGTGGGGGAGGCAGACAGAGAAATACAAAGTCACGTAAGATGTATGTGGTCAAGATGAACACAGGGCTTTGGATGCACAGAAGTTGGAGGGCACTTATCCCAACCTAAGGAACCTGGGAACATTCCCTGGAGGGGGTGGTTTGCCTGGAGAGTTTCAAAGCTGAGTAGAACTGCTCGGTTGAGTAGGTGAGAAGGGCTTTCTAGGCAGAAGGTACCTCCAGGCAGAGCATGGTGGTCTGAAATAGCCTGGTATGTCCAGGAGGCCTTAAGTGTTGGGATTTGCCAGAGCTGAAAGTCAAGGTTAAGGGCAGCGGAACAAGAACAAGCCTAGAGAGGTGATCAGGGTCCTATTGTTAGTGTCCTGTTCAGTGCTAGGATAGCCTACTTCCCAGATTCCTTCTAACCTAGGATCTCTTCATTGCAATGAGTGAAAGATGCTGTGTTTTCAATAAGTGTCTCCCAAAGGCCCATGTATTGAAGGCTTGGTCCCCAGCCTGTGCTGCTCTTGGAGGTTGTGGAAACTTCAAGAGGTAGGGCCTAGTGAGGGGTCTTAGGTCACAGGGGGCGTGCCCCTCCCTCTCTCTCTTCACTCCCATGAAGTGCTCTGTTCTGCTGCATGCTTCTCCACGCACAATGTGCTGTCTCACCACAAGTCCAAAGCACAGGCCCAACAGGTCATGGGCTAAACCTCCAAACTGTGAGGCAAAGAACCTTGTCACTTTGTAAGTTGACTCTCTAGTATTTATTGTACTGGTACATCGAGAGACAGAAGAGGGTGGTCAGAGAGTCTTGGAACTTTCCTCATCAAAGAGTGGCCCCACAGGCACCATTGTGACTCTGGAGCTTGTTAGAAATGCAGAATCTTCAGGCTGGGGTTGTAGCTCAGTGATGGAGCACTTGCCTAGTATGTATGAGGCACTGGGTTCGATCCTCAGCACCATATAAAAACAAACAAACAAACAAATAAATGGTATTGAAAGAAAGAAAGAAATGCAGAATCTCAGGCTCCACCCCAGAATCAGAGTCAGCATTTCGACAAGCTCCCCAGGGAACACCCATGCACATGAAGGGCACAGGACTAGCTAGTACCACACCAAGTTGCCGCCAGCCATCACCTGCTCTGTTTCCAGGCCCTGGCAGAGGCGGACTTTTGCTTTTCAAGCAGCCCAAGACTCCTGTTCAGGACAAGGAAGGGACTTCCCCAGCTCTGCTCTGGAACTGCTTTAAAAGATGTCTAAGTCCCCTTTTTAAGGCCCCCTGCCAGGTGTCCTTGGTCAGTTCATCTCTCTTTTGCCTCACTGGAAGCAGAATCAAGTGAGATTGAAGCACAACTTACTCATTTCATAAGAGGAAACCGTTCCTGACTCGTGTTAAAAACAATCTCTAGAGAAAGTTACTTGGGCAGGTACTTTTCGGCTCCTCCTGTGAGGTGGCTTGTCTCCAAGGACAGGGCACCCAGACCTGTGAGTCAGTTGCTTCACAGTCTTCATTTATTCATTTGTGTATTCTCTTAAAGAGAAAATGATGACACGGTCTCCTCCATCTCCAAGGACATAGAATACCAGGTCAAGTGATTTGCGCTTTTGCTAAGGACAGTAGGGAGCCATGGAAGCATTCTGAGGAGGAGTGACAGGTTGAATATTGCCTTTTGAAAGGGCACTCTGCCAGTAATGAAGTGGGGACAAGAAGGGTCTGCAGACTTTATTGTGGAGGCAGGTGCAGGAGCCCATGTGAGAAAAATGAGGCCTGGGTCCAGGCAGTGGCCCTATTTGGTCACATTGTATCAACTCTTGGGCCAAGCTTTGTCTACTAAGTGGGCCGTGGCTTCAAGGATTCTGAATTCCTAATTGATCTCATCTGCTGGAGGCTTAAGCAGCTGCTGCCTTTGAAGCAGCAACTTACAGCTGACTGAGAATAGAATTTGGAAACCTTTCTGGGCCATATGTGACAGATAAAGGCATCTATTTTGATCCAGACAGATTAGGAGTTACTGGCAGCAATTTCAGCTTGACTTGGGAATCCCTCCTAATGCTCACCCAAGCCCCCCGGGTTATGTGCAGAAGAATCTTCTGAGGGACTCTGGACTCAAGAGTAGAGAACAGGGAGGACTGTGTTAAAGGCTTGGTCTTCAGCTTGCTGTTGGGAGTTGGTGGAACCTTTAAGAGCTGGAGCCTAGTGGGAGGTCTTGAGGTCATTGGAGCCTTGCCCTCTCAAGGGGATTATGGAGCCCCAGTCTCCTCCCCTTTCTCTCTTTTACTTCCCAGCCATGAGATCAGTGTTGTTGCCCTACCGTGCACTTCTCCACCTTGGTATAATGCCTCAGTCCAAAGCACCAAGGCCAATCGATCAGGGACTGAAACTTCCTATATCCAGGAAAGGGTAGTGACTTTTGTTTAGTAGAAACTGACTTTGAAGCTCACCTTACCATTTACCGTGTGCTCTTGGATGATGAACTCACTTTGAGTTGACTTAGTCTTTTTTTCTGTACAGTGGGAATAATGGCAGCATTGATGATGTCAAGTTATTATGAATTCATGAAATATTACATAGCTCATATTTGGCATGTTATAAATAAAGGGTAGTTGTTAAATTATTATTATATTTTAATATTGCTATTATCCATAAAACTTTATTTACAATGTATAAATCATTTATTTTACCTTTAAAGACTCTGAAAGAAGTCCTGCAGTAAAATCTGCTTGATTTTCCTTAATCTGGTATTTCTGAAATCTATTTGATCTTTTGGAGTCACCTTTTTCATATAATAGCCAGGAGATTCTAAGGAATTCATGCTCTGTGAGACTTGCTTTGGGAAATACTGATTTTGTGTCTTGGAAACACCCTAGGAAGCCATTATCTCTGGGTCAGGTTTTAGTCCAAACATGAATCCTTTGATGTAAAGAGTTGTATCTCATTGCAGTTCCTCCTATTTCATCTTCCCCTAAGACAGGCACTCAGAAAGAAAGGCATGAGGTAACCATTCCAGAATCATAGGGCTAGGAGGTAGAAGTGGGCCTTGGGGTTTAGCTTTGCCCTGGAAAAAGGACTCATCCTTCAGTACCCCATTCCTGTGTTCACTTCTCTCAGAAGCTTATACATCTTGCCCAGAGAGCATTAATTGACCATTTCCACACGAGGTAGTAGCCCTGGTGGAAACCACCCATTCAAGACATACCACAGTGGACCATGGCTGCCTGTAACATGACTATCTCCCCGGCTAGACTGTGAACTTTTTCAGTGTAGACATTACATGTCATCTCAGGAACCCCAGCCAGGATTGATAAAGACCAGATTACATTCATCATCCTCTAGGAACTTCTGAGGTCTCAACCTGTGAGAGGAGGAGTGAAGAGCGAGCTCTGGGTCTTCTGAAACAGGAAGACATGGTTTGTCTCAACTCTGCCAGCTCTGCCAGTTCCCATAGCCTTGGTGGTGGTGGGAGTGGGGGGAGGATCAGAGCTTCCCCAGGTTGCCAGTACATGACTCAAGACCTCTCTGAGATCCTGGAGTATAGACACCTAGGGGAAGGAACTAATACATTGTGGGGCTTCTCATCCTGGAAGTAAACCACTTCTATGGCAAAAGGGCAGGGTTGACCACGAAGAAGTGATGATAAGCTCCCCATATCCACTCTAAAGCTCATATGCCATGATCTTTAAAGTCTGGCTTATTTGAGCTAGATGGCAGTTCATGAATGCTTAATCTTGGAAAATGACTTTAGTCTCCAGTGCTCTGGAGGCTGGGGTATGCTTCATGCACAGGAATTTGGCTGAGCTAAAGGGCCCAGAGACCAGAACCAGACCCTGGGAGGCTGCTGTCAATTGGCCTCAGGAGTAAGTGGGAAAGATGGGGAAGTAGTCTAAGCCACTGTGGAAACTGGGGGAGCTACTAGGCAGTAGGCTGCCCCCCATCCCAGAGCAACATTCCACAAAGAGTGGGACCTGATTCAGATCAGACTCCAATATGGAATCATCTTAGTCATGGTTCCTTTGGATCAGGAACCCTTTCTTTTCAGTATCTGGAGAGAAAGGAGGCTGAAGCACACTGGAGCTTGGGATGTGACACAAAGTCCTTGTTAGGTCTTAGAGTCCCAGCTGGGAAGGATTCCTTGGAGAAATAATGATGATGATGATGATGAGGTGATGGTGGTAGTAGTAAGTGGTGATAATAGTGATGATAGCAGCTTCAGTTATTATTGAGCACTTAATTTGTGTTTTCTACAGTTGACCTCATTTAACTCTTGCTGCAACCCTTCAAGGTGGCTATTGAATCTCCATTTTTCAGATGAGGAAGTTAAACATCTGCAAGATTATACAAATTACTCCCAGGTCATTTAGCTAGTAAGCTGTGGAGCTTTGTTTTAAATCTGGGTCTTTTTGGCTTCCAAACTCTGGCTCCTGACCTTGAGGCTACATATACGGTCTGTCATCTCAAGGGAAATGATTTAGATTCCCAGTTTAAGTATATACTGTGCCAGGGTCTGGATCTTTCAGATTTAATGATTTCTTTTATAACAAATCATTTGGAATGCCCTCTTTACCATTCCTAAATAGAGGTCATTGATTCTACTATATCCACAAACAACCTAAAATAGTAGTAATAACAATAAAATACTAACCATGAAGTAGAAGAGAAATAAAAGAAGAACCACTTACAATAAAATAATAATGCATATGTCCTTACATAAGTGCTTGGGCATGCCCACACACAAAACATCCTGAAGAGTCAGAAGCCAGGCAGCCACACCTAGAATCCAGGAAATATATAGCTACAAATCCAAGTTGATACAGGTATGTCAAGATAGCAACTCAGACACTACTGTGATTCCACTCATGGTAAATCTCCAAACAAAACAATGTCTTATCCCCCTGCAATTTGAACAATCAGAGCCATCTTAGAAAATTCAGAGTGGATTGAAACTGTGCAATGAGGTTTTGTGTTTATATGTAAATGGAATTAGGCTTTATTAACTCAGATAACTATGACGTTTTCCCACCCACATGTGGTTCAAGGAACATTTGAAAGGTGGACAGGACAAAAGAAAATTCATCATGTGGAATTTCACTGGCCACAAAATGCCAGTTGTGCCTCCCAAAGTGCTCTTGTAATTTGAAATGTGCCCCCTTCAGATATTTCTAAACACCTCATGAAAAGCATGGAACTCTATCCCATTGCGAACCATTCTATTAGGCTAACGTGCTGGGGTGAGAGGCAGGTCAGTTCCACAGCCAGTTAGAACAGGGGAAGGGGAAGGAGAAATAATGAATATTGAGGATCTACTCTCAGATGGTCCCAAGGTCATGCTGTCATAAATGAAGCCAGAAGTCAAACAGGCTCCAAAGGGAATGCTTTCTACCTTACTTTTTTAAAACTAAGGTTAAAGGGGCTAGGGATGTGGCTCAAGCGGTAGGGCGCTCGCCTGGCATGCGCGCGGCCTGGGTTCGATCCTCAGCGCCACATAACAAAGATGTTGTGTCCGCCAAAAAATAAAAAATAAATATTAAAATTCTCTCTCTCAAAAAAAAAAACAAAAACAAACTAACATTAAAGTTTTTAAGGACTGATGAGATGGGAGTCTGGAAATAGTGTCATACAATGTTCAGAGCATATTAAAAGTCAAGTATAACCCTAGTTCTACTGTTCATCAGCCACATAACTTTTAATTGGCACTTCCCCCATTCTTTTCTGGAACTCCTATGCATCCTTCAACATCCAATTTAAACATTACCTCATTTGTGAATTATCCCAGCTTCTCCAGGATGAGGGAGTGTTTTCCCCCTCTGAGCTTCTATGTTCCTATTCATAAAGCTCACCAGGACACTTGCCACCCTAATCTGTGATTCCTGCTGTCTCCCCCAACTTGATGAGGAGCTTACTAAAGGCAAAGACTTTGTCTGATTTAAGACCCTCAGTCCCTTTTCTCTACCCCCAGTGCCCAACACAAGTGCTGCATCACAGACATTCGTAAATACGGAATGAGTGACTAGTGAAATGAAACCACTTTGCTTGCCAAGTTGCTCACAGAGCAGACCCTTCAAGCTGAATGACTAAACTGAGTAGGTCAGAGTCACCTGGGATTTACTGGCTGTTGATGGCATCTCTTCAAACACAGCAGCTTCTAGATTGAAACAGATAAGAGACAGGAATTGGTGCAGCCCAGCCTCTTTCTGAAGAGGTCTATCCAAAAGTGGTCACTCAGTGGAGCTTTTTCCAAACACACCTGCAACCTGCAACCATTCCTGCTGCCTTGTATACCCTACCCAGAGCTTTCAGCAGCAGAGAAAGGGGACTGGCATTTTGATCCATGCAGCAAAGGGAGGGTATGCTGCTTGCCTATTGTCATCCTTTAGCACTCATGCTCTCCCTCATGCACACTTTGTACCTCTTCTGCCCCCTTGGGGCTCAGGTTCATGTCCCTCTGCAGCCCCTGGCTACTTGGCACAATCCTCCTTTTCTTCTGATTCCAGCTTATCATCCCCACCCCTGTGATTCATTCATTAGAAATTCTTCCCAAACCTTGTCTGTGGATGCATCCCCCTTGAAGAAGGTGGAGACATCATGGTCATTGGGGGGACAAACTGGTTTCAGATCCCAAGTCCCTTAGTTCCTATTTGGGTTCCATCAATGTTAGTTAGTGTTCCATACAGATCTCCTGGGTCTCTTTATAGTTCTGTTCAACTGTCCCTGAACCTGGCCATGCATGCACCTTCCATGGTTATGCTACAGAACTATTTTGTCCACAGCAAAGATGTCTAAAAATGCCCAAGAATCCAGGGCTTCCACCCATAAAGGCTGTGTGCTCGACCAGTGGCTGTTGGGTGCAGAAGTAGGAAAGCCCATCTCCCTGGTCTTGGTTAAGCCAATTCTTGGCTGTGACTTACACTTCCGAGCTGCCCAGTAGGATAAGACAGAACTTTGCCCACACTCAACCGCAGTCTGCTTTTCCTGAAAAGCATTTAAAAACACCTGGTGCCTGGGAATCCTTGTCCCTGGGTCTACTTCTGAAGAACCTAATTAAGACAGAGACTTGGACAGCATGCTTCATATCTCTGAGCTTCAATTTTCCCATCTGTGACTTTGGGTGAGTAATGCATGCTGCTTAGAGTTGTTGGCAGGTTTAAATAGTATGTATGTAAAGTGCTCGGTATGTAGTGGGCCCACAGTTCCTTTCCATGATTTATCCTTTCAGAGAATCACCCAGAAGGGCATCAGCCTGGAACTTGGCAATCCTGGCTTCTATTCTGAGCTTACTGCTTGTTTTTGAATTGGGAGATCTGTCCATTTTCAAGGTGAAGTCTCTTTGCCTCTCTAGGCCCACATTTCCTTTTAAACAGCTTTATTAAGATATAATTTACATATTATACTATTCCCCATTTAAAGGATATAATCATTGGTTTTTAGTATGTTCCCAGAGATGTTCAACTATTGCCACAATCTAATTTTAGAACATTTTCACTGTCCTCCAAAGAGCCTTTACCCATCATAGACACCTTCCATTTCTCATACCACTCCCACCCCACAGCCCATGGCAGCCACCAGTCTCCTTTCTGTGTCTGTAGATTTGCCTTTTCTAAATATTTCATATAAATGAAATCACACACCATGTGGTGTTTGAGACTGGATTTGATCACTTAGCATGATGTTTTTAAGGTTCATCCACATTGTGGCATGCAAAGCTCCTTGACTCCTTTCTATGGCTAAATAATATTCAACTGTGTTGTATGAAGATTCCTTAGAAAACTTGGAATGGAACCACCATTTGACATAACTATCCCACTCCTTGGTCTATACCCAAAGGACTTAAAATTAGCATACTATAGTAACTCAGTCACATCAATGTTTATTGCAGCTCAATTCACAATAGCTAAACTGTGGAACCAACCTACATGCCCTTCAGTAGATGAATGGATAAAGAAACTGTGGTATATACGTACAATGAAATATTACTCAGCATTAAAAGAGAATAAGATTATGGCATTTTCAGGTAAATGGATGGAGTTGGAGAATATCATGCTAAGCAAAGTAATCTAATCCCCCAAAATCAAAGGCCAAATGTTCTCTCTGATAAGTGGATGCTGATCCATAATGAGGGGAGGGCCATGGGGAAAATGGAGGAACTTTGATTGGGCAAAGGGGAGGGAGAGGAGGGGAGGGGGTATGGGGTCAGGAAAGATGGTGGAATGAGATGGACATTATTACCCTAGGTACATGTATGACTGCACATATGGTGCGATACTTCATTGTGTACAACCAGAGAAATGAAAAGTTATGCTGCAGTTGTGGACAATGAATCAAAGTGCATTCTGCTTTTGTATATACCTAATTCAAATAAATAAATTAAAAAAATAAAATGTCAGAAAAAATATTGTACCAAAACAATATTCCACTGTGTGGATATATCACATTGTGTTTATCCATCAACTGATGGATATTTGGTCTGTTTCCTCTTTTGGGCTATTCTGAATAATGCTGTGAGTGAGTTTTTGTGTGAACTTATGGTTTTCCTATTCTCAGGAGTGGAATTTCTTGATTATATGATTAAGTATATGTTTAACTTTCTGTGGAATTGCTTGTTTTCCAAGATGACTATACCATTTTACAGTCCTATTGTTAAGGCGAGATTGCAATAAATCACAGAGTAGATCTTAAAGCAGGAGACAGAAACTTTATTCAACAGCTGGCAGTCCAGATCCACCAGCTGGTGGGCCAAGGGGTAGGCTGCACATCTGCACCTTTCGACCCCCTCTCGGGGTTTGAGTACACCCTTTATAGTCCAAAACCATATTAAAGCATAAGTAGCTATTGCTATGGTTCAAAACCATCAACAGATGTCATGAGATCTAAAATCATAAGCAGAAAAGGGAGTGGCCAAAATGTCCCTAGTTGAGTACAAGTTAAAGAATGGTTACTAACATCTAGACAGTCAGTCTCTGACAGGATACTTTGTCCAAGAAAAATGGGAACCAAAGAGAGAACACTAGTTTATCATATAAGAATTGCCATTTTGTGTTGCCAAATGTGCTATGCTAAGCAGCTGTTGATGAGTACAGAAGCAGGGCTTTCTATGGGAGAAGCATTTCTTACAGGATGTGGATTCTTGGGGCAAAATGGAGTCTGTTTGATCATTGCCCATATAGCCTGGCCCATAACACTACTAGTAATATATGGAAAGTTCCAGTTTTCCCACATACCTGCTTAACTGTCTTTTTGAATTTATCTTCCCAATTAGGCATCAAGTTCTCTCTTGTGGTTTTGATTTGCATTGATGGCTAATGATCTGGAGCATCTTTTCATGGGTATGTTGATTGTTTCTACATCTTCTCTGGAGAAATGCCCATTCAGATTTTTTGCTCATTCTTTGATTAGGCCATTAGTCCATTGACTGTTCCTGTGTAAAAGCTCTTTATATTTTCTATAGTATGAGGCTAATGGAATTGGCTGTGTTCCCCAGATTAAAGACAAAGTTTGTAAGGGGCCTTGTAGGCACCAGGGAGCCAATAGTTGTTATCATTAATAGAACACTCTTTTTATTTGTTGATTTTTAGGGTGGATAAGGCTGCAGCTGTCATCCAGTCTGAACCTTCCCTGTCTGCCCATTTCATGGATGAAGTAATTCATTCTAGGGAGGAAAGCTACTTCTTATTCTAGCTTTCAGAAACGGCTTAAAGCAGATCTGGAATCAGCCAGCCACGTGCCCTTGGGCAGGACACATCCCCTCCTTGCACCTCAGTGTATCCATCTGTAAAGTGGAGGTGGGGGACACAGATAACCTGCACAGAGCATCATATATGTGGCAAGTGGTGACTGGAATGTTTTTATGTGCACGTCCTGTCCAGTCCACCCAGCCACCCCATGTCCTGGGCATTCCTACCATCCCATTTCACACATGTGGAAACTGATGCAGAGAGTCGAAGTCCCTCACCTGACAGCTTGTGTCTAGGATGTGACAGAATCAGGATCAAACCCAGGATTTTCATTCCGGATGCCTGTCATCTCTTTTATTGCCACATCCTGTCTCTTGGGACACCCCAGGAAAACACTTATTCCTTTTTTCAATTTTTTTTTTTTGTAATTTTCTGATACTTATTGTTCTTCTACCAGAAAATTTGTAATAAGCACAGAGGAAACCTGGGAAAAGTGGAAAACACACTCCCACCCCAGCCATCTGTGATAAGTTTTATTGTCTCCCAGATCTGTTTGGAAAGTTCTAATGAGATCTGTGCTGTGCCAGTCCTGCCTTTCTAAAATGGTGGTCTGGAGCACTTGGGAGTCTAGCCATCTCCAGGGTAAAACCCAGCTAGGTAGTGCTGAACTTTGGGGGACAAAGATCTCTGGGACCTATCTTTCTAGAAGTCAGGCACATCTGGTTTTTCAGCAGGTGGGACTTTGGGAGCATTGGGGTATCTCTTTGGGAATGGAGTCTGTCTCAGATTCTAAAGCAGTTCTTAGCCTCCAGCAGTGGTTTTGCCTCCAGGTAACATTTGACACTGCTTAGAAGTATTTTGAGTTATCACAACTTGCAAGAGAACTTTGCTCCTGGCATGTAGTGAATAGAGGACAAGGATACTGTTCAACGTTCTGCAATGTACAGGGCATTCTTCAAAACAAAGAATCATCCTAACGCAAAGTATTGACAGAGTTGGGGACAGGAACCTTGTGCTGGACCAACACAAAGTTGGTCCTGCTTTCTTGTAGACCCTGCTGGGGCAGTGGCATATAGTACATGAATGTATGGGGGTGAATCTCACAGCTAACGAAGACCTCCTTACTTGATTTGTGGGCATCCTTTTGTACTCCTGCTCCCCTTTTTGTGTTTTGGGATGAAGCCACACAGGGGGAAAGTGATGCTATCCCATTCCCAAGGCAGGTTCTTGCTGCTCAGAGAGGCAGGTGATGGCTTGTGGTATTTTGCAGATGGGGCCTCTGAAGGGCTGACACTGGGTGTCATTCATTGCTGTATCTGCAGTGACTGGCACAGTCAGTGAATTGAGCTGCTTCTACCGTCCACATCTAACTCATATAGTAACATAATGCTAGCAAAATACTTTTATAAAACAGACATATAAGAACTTGGTCAGTCTTCAAAAACCTATGAGATATTTTTATTATCTCCATTTTACAGATGAAGAAACTTGAGACATAAGGAGGTAAAAATCCCACAGCCCAGATGTAGTAAAGGCAGACTCTGAACACAGGCATTCTAGCTTTCTGCCCTTAACCACTGAATGTCCCTCCCTTTCTTAAAATGGCCAGCAGGATACATTCTGTACTGCCTCATGAGCCCAGATTTCCCAGGTAGGTATGAGAAGTTCACAGAGCTCCACAGTGCCAGGCATTACAGTAAGAGTGGGGGGAACTTTCCTGATATGCCCAGATAATGGTTTTCAAGCAGTGGGGAGAAAATTAGACTAAATACAATAGACTAAGTGGGCATGAAGTTTATCCCTGAGACTTTAGCATTGTTTTTCCATTGTAATTAATTAATAAAAACTTAGGGTTTTTATTAAAATGAACATGCTTGCTAAAGAATAAAGCAAAACTTGCCAATGCCTCTGAATACATATCCTCAAAAAACTTAGGGAATCATGAAATGTATTCTAATGCCTGGATTCCACTGCTGCAAATTTGGATTCAGAAGGTCTGGGCCAAGGAATGGTATTTCAAATAATTTTTCTTGAAAATTCTAAAGTATAAACAAAGAGGGCAAGAGCCTAAAGCACAGCATCAGGGCTCAGGAATTCAGTGGAGAAATAAATTGTTCATCATTGATAACAAAAGCATTAAAAAAGTGTGCTTTACAAAGTCACCTTCCCTGGGAATCCCTCTCTCATCCATCTATCCATCATTCTTTCTTTATTTTCTCCTCCCTCCCTCTCCCTCCCTCCCTTCCCTCCCCTTTCCATATGGTGCTAGGAATTAAGCCCAGCACCATATATTAGGCAAATTCTCTACCATGGAGCTAAATCTCCAGTCCTTTTTTTTTTTTTTTTTTTTCCTATTTTTGTGACAGAGTCTCACTGAATTCAGTCCAGCCTTAAATTTGCAATTCTCATGCCTCAACCTCCAAGTAGCTGGGATTACAAGCGTGGGCTACCACAATGGCCTCCCTATTCCTTCAAAGGAATCCATTGCTTCTTTCCTGACCTCCCTGTTTTGTGGATATGACATTATAGGGCAAGTTTTTGATTATGGGTGCTTTGGAGCAAAAATTTTGTCTTATCTGTCTCTGTACACCTAGCACCTACCCCAGTGTCAACCCTGAAGCCAGTGCTCTGTGAGTGCTTATTTAACAAATAGATGAGTACATAGTCCTCTTCGGCCTTCACCCAGTGTGCTTTGTGGTCTGGGCTTTAGACCAAAAAGATCTGAGTTTGGACTCTGACACTTTCTGTCATCTTGACTTTGGGACCCTCAAATGGCCCTTCTAAGTCTTAACTGGCCCATCTGGAGAATTGGGATGAAACAATTTCTCCCTCTTGGTGGAGCTCAATGACACAGACAAATCATGGCAATGACATTTTACAAACCTTAAGGTATCTTGTTGAAATGTATGTGGAGGGGGGATTGTGATTCCTATTCTAGAACATTGGCACTCTCAGAGATATTGTTTACGCAACTTCTGGGCTCTGTGCCTGGCTTCCTATGGGCTTCTGGCACTTGGGGAGGGCAGATGGAAGTATCAAATATGGATGTGTAATTCTTCCAGGGGTCAGCATCCCTGGGTTTGTTTAGAGTTCTGTGGAAGGCCCCACTTCTGACCACTTCCAGCCTCCCTTGCAGATTTCCCCCTCTGCATAAGTTCACTGCTCCTCTTACCCACCTTGCAGGACCCTTGAGGGTTCCTTGGCCCCTCCCAACCAAGACCAGGCCCCCTATTAAGTCCTTTTCCACCAAGTCTGAGCTCTGAGCCTCAGACTTAGAACCTAAACGGTTCCACCCTTTCCTCTTCCTGGGTACCTGCCTGTGGGAATTGTATATACTTGGGGTGTGAACTGCCAGAACGTTAGATTTATTGAACTGCTGTTAAAAAGCTGTACAGCCTGTTTCCTGCCATATTGTAACCGAAGAAATGGCCATTATTTGCCTCAGCACCAGGGAAACTGACACTGGCAAAATGATACAGCCCTAAGTCATAACAATTGCCACTTTTACCAGTATCCAGTGTCAAAATATAGAACCCTTACAACATATTGTAAGTATTGCTATTATTATCATCATTTTGTAGATGGGAAAACTGAGGCCCCTAGAAAAGATCTAAGTTAGCTGAGGCTAAACCACTTCACTCTGGAGAAAGCTGGAGTCTATCTCAAACTGGCTAGTGCCACTGTCTCTGAGAGAATGAAGGGAAAGGAAGAGCCAAGGTTTCCCTGTGCTGCAGAATCAGGGACCTCTCTGATTTCTATGCCAGGGGTAAGAGATGATTACCACAGAGTTTTAAGTGATAAAGGTCCACAGAATGGCAGACCTGGGTTCTAGTCTCACCTGAGCACATGCTTGTTTTGAGTTAATCCACAGGGTACTCACTAAGTACCTCTGTATTAGATAGGCAGGCAAACAGGTGGAATAGGAGAGAGTTCAAAAGAAGACTTACATAGAACTTGAAATTTAGTGTGTATGAAGGGCACATTAGAAATTACTGGAGAAGAGGTACTCAATACACAGACTTTGAACAATTGGAGAATCTCTTTGAAAATATTAAGTTAGGTCACATGTTACTCCTTTCACCAGAATTAATTCTAAATTAGTCAGAAATTTTTATAAAAAAAGATAAATGCAATTACTAGAAGATGTGATATTTTCAAAATAATCTCAGAGAGAAGTCCTTTCTAAGTGTAATGTACAATCCAAAATACACCGAAATTTTTGATAAATTTTAGTGTTTAAAAAGTTGTTTAAATGTCTTTGTCACATGTTACAGTCAAAAGACAAATGAGTCACCTGGATAAAATGGTCATATATCACAGACAGGAGATAATTTTCTTAATATATAAAGAATGCCTACCAACCAATAAAAAAGAACATTCCCCTAGAAAAACACAGTTAAAGAAGTTGAACAGAAAAGGAAGTTAAAACGGCATTTATATATCTACAGCAATGCTCAATTTCTCTCATTATAAGAATTGCAAGTTAAACTACAATGAAATACCATATTAACCTATCAGACTGACAGATTTTAAAAGTTACTTAAAGCATTTTGATACTTAGATTTTGCATAAATGTCAGTGTTACAAAAATAGTACAGCCCCTCTCTATGGATCTTACAATATTTTAAATGCACAAAATCTTTGACTCAACCATTTTTACTTCTAGAAGTCCATCTTTCAAATAAACTTGTGTGTGTGAAGTAATGATTGTATATGGAGAGTCCAAAGCAACAGAAAGCTTGAAGACAACTATAAATATCCCCCCACAGGGTACTCACTAAGTAAATATTCCTGTATCCATATATGCTTCACTTTACAACTGTGAAAAAAATGAAGCCAACTCACATGCCTTTCAAGGCCCATTTGTTTAAAAGGAAGGAAGGTGGAGGGGAAGAGAAAGAGAAGGAGTAAGGAAGGAGCATAGGAAAAAAGTACACGAGGAGCAAAGAGCTTATTTATGTACATGCATGTACTTAGGTGTGCATGCTCTGGCCCTGGAAGAACACATGGGACACTAGTCACTGGCTTCTGGTAATGAGAGCTAAGTGTTTGGGGGATAAAGTTGACTTTCACTCTATTTCTTTAGTGTCATTTCCTTCAAACGCTGTGCATTTACCATATATTGAAGAAAATACATAAAGGAACAAAACAACACAAGACACCTGGCACACAGAAGGTGCTTAATATTACCAGTTCACATACCCTTCACTGAACCTCAGTTTCCCCTTTTGCAAAATTGGGATGCTGAATTCCAACCCTGTCTCCCTCTGTGGGCCATTGTGAGGATCAAGGGCATGGTCAAAAGAAAATATGCTTTGAAAGGTGCTCTTGCTTTACCTGCATAGAGCACCAGCAGCAATAATATCCAGTGTCTATAACAATAGCCAATGTCATGAGTATTGGAGTTTTGTGTGGGTGTCCTGCAGGCTCAGCCTGCTCACCCTAGTGACTGAAAGTGTCCTTTGTTATTTGCAAAATGGCCCCTTCCCTGGGCTAATGTTGGGAGTTTCCTGACCCAGCAGGTCTGGAAGACTTCCTACGTGTTCTAGCAGGGGCTCCTCAACTTCTCTCTTCCTCAGTCCCCTAGAGGCCCCTCATGATTATGCACTTGGAGTCGGGCATGGGCACCTGCCTGTAATCCCAGCAACTCAGGAGTTAAGACAGGAGGGTCACAAGTTCAAGTCCAGCCTTAGCAATTTAGTGAGGCCTTAAGTAACTTAGCAAGACCCTTTCTAAAAATAAACAATAAAAAGATTTGGGGATGTAGCTCAGTGGTAAAACACTCCTGGGTTCTATTTCCAGTACCAAAATCAAACAAAAGAAAACAATGTCATCCTAATTTTAGAAGGAATTTATGTTAACAGGTGTTATTTATATGTTATATATACATATATCTGCACACAAATCCATACACACATATGTGTATATGTTCTTTCTTTTCTTTTTTCTTTTTTGGTACTGAGGATTAAACCCTGGGACACCTTTCCACTGAGCTTCATCCCAGCCCTTTTTAATTTTTATTTTGAGACAGTCTTGCTGAGTTGCTGAGGTTGGTTTCAAACTTGCAATCCTCTTACCTCAGTCTCCCAAGTTGCTGGAGTTACAGGTATATGCCACTGTACCTGGCTTACAATAAAAAAATCCATGTTTTTTAGACATTTGATCATATTTTTTAAAAATTATCAGATCACATAGAATGTACAACTTTATAATCTGGTGAAGTCTTATCATGGACTATCACTAGGACTTGCAAACAGGGGTCTGTGGACTAACACCATTTGACAGACGAATTTGATTTGCTAGGTCAGTTCAAATTTCACAGAAAATTTTGTATTTCCTGCTTGCCTTGGGAAAATTCAAGAGATTTGCTAACAGGGCGCCCTTGTTTCCCCTTGGCACACTTGGCAGGAGCAGAGAGGCAGCTGCCCTGTTTGGTTTCCATAGTACTCCCGGTTCACCCTTTTACCACCATCCTTCTTGTTGATACGTGGCCAGCTGACATAAACAGTGCAGGATGAGCATTGCTAATCCAGAAATCCAAAATACTGCAAAATCCAAAACTTTCTGATCCCCAGCATGATGCCATACATGAAAAATTTTACACGTGTTCTCATGTGCCAGGTCACACTAAAAAATGCAGGCACACTAAAAGTATTGCATAAAATTTCCTTCAGGTTATATGTATAGGGAGATAAAATATAAATGAATTTCATGTTGGGACTTGGGTCCCATTTCCAATATTTCCCATAATTTGTATGTAAACATTACAAAATCTTAAAAAAAAAAATCTAAACTCTAGAACACTTTTCAGGCATTTTAGATAAGGGGTACTTGAGCTGTATCTGTGATCCCTGCTCGACTCACTCTGTCTTGAAGTCAGGCTCATTACCTGTTCATCTGCACATTCCCAGCCCTTTCTGTTGGGCTGCTCATTGAGTGACTAGCAGGTGAGACCAGAGAAGGTACTGAGTTGTCTGAGGTTACCTAGTAACATGGTGGCAAAAGTCAGAACCAGAGCACATCTGTAAACTCTAAGGAGAATGTGGTATCAATGATTCCTTCTTGTGGGAAAGGATCTTTTCTGAGGCTGTTTCCTCTTCCCTAGTCTAGAGGGAATCAATCAGCTCTCAGGAATTTTCTTGGGCAGATATATTGGGCATATATTTGGTACCTTATAAGATATTTTCTATTAATGCGCAAAGAAAAAGAGGGTTTTGTAGAATGAAGCGGCTTGGGAAGGAAAGAGATGAGTGAAAGGAACATTGGTCTGCCCTTGTCTTGTTTGGGGTCCTTGAGCAGCCAACTGTCTCCCTGCATTGATATCCATAGCCCTGAACCACCACCTACCCCCATGAGACTTCAGCATCCAGGGAGAAGGGTGGAAAACGGCCAGAGTGTCATAAGAGATGTAAACATATTGTCATCTTGTCCTTGGCAGTTCCATCTGTTCTCTCCTTCCAAGTGTGAATTCAAGGCCTAGAAGTGACTTAGAGTTTTCCCTTAAGTCCAAGGGCATGTGCAGACTTCCTTGAAGCAAATGCTGTTTCCAAAAACTTCTGAAATGTTTATGGGGTATGAAATGTTTATTTTGATGATAAATTACAGGGTGAGAAAACCAAACAACTACCAGGTTCTTTTTTTTAATGAAAGGCAAAAATGTTTTGACTATAAAATTTACAGCCAGTCTCAGAGAAATTTTCTTTTTTATTTGTGTCTTAGTTTCTCCAATAGGAGACATGGCATATGTCTTAATTTCTCCAGTAAGATGCTGGCACAGATCCAAGCATCTCATATGCCTGACATTGTGCTAAGCATTATGGGGAAATCAAAGGTAAATAAAATGTGCTTCCATATCACATGAAGAATAATATTTACTTAATATTCCATAAGCTCCCCTACATTTCTCAACCCCTCGCAGCTAATGAGGGCTGTGTAATGTTCAAACTTGTCAAATCCAAAGCACTTAATTGATCCTTTGAGACCCTTCTGCAAGCTCTTTTTCTGTGGTATTAAAGAATGTTTCAGATACTTTTCATCCTGGTTCCCTGAGTAACTACATGGAACAGAATCCCCTACCAATCTGCATTGACCATTTAGTATAAGTAGAAAATGAACCTTTGTTTTTTTGTGCCTCTGAAATTTGTGAGTTAAATCTTTTCTGCAGGTTAACCCCACCTTTGTTAATAGAGTCTTTAACCTCAGTATTAAGAGCTAACGGTTATTATATGCCTACTGTGTGCCTGAGCACTTTCCTTACCTTCTCCCATTTAATCCTCAAAGTAGCCCTGTGGGATAGCTATTACTATTTTCCTTTTCTAGATGAGGAAGCAGAAATTCAGAGTCTTGTCCATTGTCACGCAGCTAATTAATTGCAAAATCCAGATTCAACCTCAGGTCTGTCAGACTTCAAGCTGGCCTTTTCCTCTAAAGTTTCAAGGGAGGTTAGACATGAAAACATATTCTGTGAGAAGGTTTGAGCTGGAAGGCAGGGCTAAGGGAATTCCTTAGTTTAGGCTGAGAAGGAACCTCTATGCTCAAGATTCCACATTAGAATTCCAGTATTACAGAGAGGCAAAAATACTATTTTTAAAGCTGTAGTGGCCACCCTTGATTTTGGAAGTATAGACTCTATCTGTCAAACATCACTGCTGTCTCCTTCCACCAGTAAGAATAATCCCTAATGTAAGCTACTTGCTGTGTCATAAATATATTAGCCCAGAGATGGGGTCAAAGTCATAAAAAACTAGAAGGACCTCCTCTGGGGTACCTTCTTTATGGTAGAGAGGCAATCCTGTCTCAGATCACATGATACCTCCATTGGAGGCCTCTCTGTTTAACTCAGAAGTTTGTGGGAAGTTTTGTACAGGTCCATAGAAGAAAGTGGGGCTCTGGTTTGCTTTTTCTTCCTTAATAATCCTAAATGCTTTCTGCAGAAAGAGGTGTCGTCAAACTTATCCCCTCATTTCTGATCCTCCATGTATATCTGCCATCTATGAATAAAGCACAACATACTTTTGTACAGTATCTGGAGCATTTCAGAAACTACATCTGTTCGTGTTTGTTATATCTTCTGACCTTCATGGAAACACTCTGCGTAAGCAGGGAAGGTCTCATTCCCATGTACAGATGATAGAATGAGATCAGTGAGTTGAGTGTTTTGTTAAGGTCACAAGGCTTATGGGTGGATGGAGCCCAGAAGCTTTTTACTCTCAGAGAGATGTTTATTATTTTGACCCCTTAAGCTTATATCATAGGCTCCCTGAGTGGGTGGCATGGCTTGGATTCCTCACCACCTGGGACTGAATTCAGTTGTTGAATCATTCAGTGATTCAGTTTCTTCATCTGTAAAACTAGGAAAAGAAGAATTCGATAAGCTAATACATATAAAGTTTTTAGAATAATACTGGGGACATGGTTAGCACACAGTCATTATCAGCTAGTATGGACAGTCCCTGACTTAACCATGGCTTCAACTTAAAATTTTTTGACTTTACAGTGGTGCAAAAGAAACACAATTTCAGTGGAAATCATACTTCAGACTTTGAATTTGGATCTTTTCCCAGGCTGGCAATCCATGGTCCAATCCTTTTTCTCTGTCTCTCTCCTTTTCTCCTTCTTTCCCTTCTCTGCTTGGAGACTGGGTCTGGCAGCTATGGAACCACAGCTCTCAGTGAGTCACGTGTCACTAGGGAAACAACCAATGCTGTATAGTGTCCTGAATTGCCAGTGTTTTTTGTTTGGATATAGGTGTTCAACAAATGGCATGGGATTTAACATTTTATTGTAAAATAATCCTTGCAGTAGTGTTAGACTAATTAGCTGTAGGCTAAAGTAACATTAAGTGTTCAGGGCAGGAGATAGACTGGGCTGTGCTATGATGTTCAGTATGTTAGTTGTACTAAATGCATTTTTGACTTTAGGTATAAGTTTTGGGATAAGTTTATGGGGACAATACCCCATTGTGAGTTGAGAAGCATCTATGCTTTAATGAGATTCTTGCCAACAGTGATTATAATAGTTCAGAGGACACCCCTGCCCCAGTCCATGGCATGCAGTGATTTGTTGAGAGAAAAGCTAACTACTTACACAGAATGATGTTAGGATAATAATTTGTAAACTTGGACACTTCTTCATGGAAGATGGCCACACACGCTGCCTTGAAGGTCAGCAGTGCCAAGGTTCTTGCTCAGGTCCTCTGAGGACAGGGCAGTGGCTGGTATCACGTGTTACGAATTACTCAGAGCATGCCACTCTTTTCATTCTTTGTTCAATGCTGTGCAGCCACCACCCTGGGTCCAGTGGCCAGCAGCCTCCTTGGCTCTGGAATCTGGCAGCCCTTTGCAATACTTCCTTCCCACCTCAGTCACTTTGTTTTGTCTGAGGAATGAAAGTTTGGGAATACTTAAGGAATCAAAGTATTGGTATGCTCAGACTGTGCCAACTAGGAAGGACCTCATTAGCTGTGATTCAGTGTTAATATCCTACCACCTAAGCCTACAATTGACTGATAGTGGATAGAAAGTAGGAGCAAGTCCTTTATTGTCACATGTCAAGAATGAGCCACACTAGTTTCTAAGCATACTGAAAGGGTCTTGGGGAAGAAGGTTCTGATTCAGAAAGAGTTGTCAGTCTCATTTCCACTCCTTTCCCAGCACCAGAGAACCAGACCCAAGATCTGTTTTTATGAATGGCAATTGGAACAGGGAATCAGTTTGGGAAACCATGTCTCAGACTTGGCCTGTTTATGTCCTCAGAAGTGCAGCAGAGAATCTAATTCTGAGCAATTTTATGGGCATCCCAGGCCTCATGAAGTAGGTAATGAGCACCAAAGAGCTCAGACCCTAGTGACCAGTGTTGTGACAGCCCCAGCCTCAACCATTATACAATTGCTAATTAACTAGAGATAATTAGTAAATTAGTAAATAAGGCTAGTTCACCTTCATGTTTTAATTCACTGTGGCATAATGAGAGCACAACTGACATATTGGGAGAGAGTTCTTCACCCAAGACCTGTGGGAGACCTGAGTATTTTGGGCCCCTCCCAAGGAATGTTGTAGGCTTGGGACCTCAAAAATGGTATCCCGAATTCCTTACAGGGCTGGCAGTGCTCCTGGCCTGGTTGAACTGAACACAGTGCTACGTTCTTACTATAGGGAAAAGAGGCTAGTTTAGTGGTTACAGCGAACAAAAATGAAAGTGGTTTGAATGACCCATCCCCTGGGGCTTCATCCTAACTCTCGCTGACCAGATATTCATTGGATGTGATGAGATGACTATTTGTGGGCCTTTAGTAGTAGCAGTGGTACTTTTTTTTATTGAAGTATGATATTGAGGTATGATACACACAAAGGCATCCACAGGTTAAGTGCACAGCGGGGTGGATTTTAACCAGTGAAGCACACCTAGGTAACTAGCATCCAGATGCGGAAAGACCCCACTGCCATCACTGCAGATTCCTCTTCATGCCTTCGTGTAGGGCAGCTCCTATCTTGATGGTTAGTGACATAGAGTTGTTGTACCTGCTTTTATGATGTTTGCCTCTTTCATCTCCATCTTGGGTTTGTGATACTTGTCTGTGTAGCTGTTGGTTTATTCTCATTACTATGTCACATTCCATGGTCTGAATGTACTGGAATGTATGGACTTGTGATTGAAGTAGGTAAGAAGTGTCCCATTTGGGACTGTGGTCAGTAGTGTTTCTTTGAACATTCATGCCTGTCTTGTGGGGTCATCGGCTCTCTCTCTCTCTCTCTTTTTTTTTTTTTGTTTCAAAAGAAGTCACAATAATTGTATCAGGTCTCTAAGCATCATCTGAGCAAATGAGATGGGTACTCAGTAGACTTCCCACCTTGGGTGGAACGCAGACTTTTAGTGGTTCTCTATCCCATCATCCATCACAGCTTGGCCCTCTGGTCCCTAATTCATCTCTCCCAGGGCTATTAGATGTAGGGGCTAATCTCTCAGTGCTTATTTCCCTCTAGCCAAAGAAACCATACCTCAGTAGCAATTGGCTCAATAATTTTAAAATGTTTTAAGGGACCAAGTAAAGTAATAATGTACATTAAGGCATGTGTATTTATTGGTTGGGCTGACCAGTACAATTTTTATTTAGTTCATCACATATGATGAGCCAGAATTTTAGCATCTAAATATAAATGAGTTTGTACAACTCAAATTTTACTCTCCCTGAGGACAAGCTAATCATAGCAATGTTCTTTCGAGAAATATCCCATATGCAGGCTGTTGCCTGAGCTTTTTCTCCTCTCCTTAAGAGAAACTTATTGCAAACAGACCTCTTTAAAAAGCTCTGATTCACTTGGCAAAATGAAGTGAGTATAAGTTAGAAACTATTAATATTAGGCTAGCAATTATTCTGCATTGTTTTGGATTTCTTTTTAAAGTGGGTATCTTAGTCTGTACAGGCTCCTATAATAAAATGCCATCAACTTGGTGTATTACAAACAAGAGATAGTCACCATTCCAGAGGCTTAAAAATCCAGGATCAGGGTTCTGGCAGGTTTGGAGGCCATGAGGACTGTCTGTCTTCCTGGCTCACGAAATGTACCTTCATGCCTTGGTGGCCCACCTTGGTGAAAGGGCCAGGGGGTCTCCCTTGGTCTTTCTCTGTAAGTGCACCAATCTCATTCCTAAAGGTCCTTTCCTCATGATCTGATTTCTTCACAAAGGCCCCATCTGCTAACACCATCACCTTGGGAGTTAGGATTTCAACTTAGGAATTGGTGGGGAAGGTTGTACATAATCATTCAGAATATAGCAGCAGGGGAGAAAGGGGGAAGATTTCAGGCCATTTCTTGAGGTGTCAGCAAAATGTTTGCAACAGTGATTTTTTTTTTTTGCTTATTAGAGGAGCATTCTTTCCTATAGGTTTGTGAGGAAGTACAAATGATGTTTCTGGTCTTGAAGTTGGACGGTTTGGTGTTTGGTTGTCCAAGCATAAATGCAAATTGGTATGTACACATGTGTGCGCTGGGATCAAATGGGCTGTGCCCTAAACCTGGAGTCCTTAGGAGGCGTGGATAGGGACCTTGTTTTATCTTAGGAGAGAGAGGACAATTTTTTGTTAAGTGCAGTTAGAAAATTAGGGAATCAAATGCAAACAGACCTAGGTTCAAGTCACAACTTTGGGTCCTTTTAGTTGCATGCATTTGAACAAGTTTGTTCATTTCTCCAAGACTTGGTTTTTTCACCTCTAAAATAGAAATGCTGCTGCCTATCCTGTTTGTTGTAAGGATTTAAGATGACAGAGGTATTCATTAAATGGTGGCCATTTCACATTGGGCTCCTACTTTGTCCCATACTCTCCTCCAGATACATACTATGTTAGTCAGCTTTTCATTACTGTGACAAATAACTGAGATAATCAACTTATAAAGAGGAAAAGTTTCTTTTTAGCCCACAGTTTTGGAGGTTTCAGTCTGTGGTCAATTGGCCCTGTTGCGTTGGGCCTGTGGTGAGGCAGCGTATCGTGGGCAGGGAATGTGTAGAGGAACAAAACCAATCACCACATGGCTAGGAAGTAAAAGAGTGAAGTGACTGGAGTCCCACTGTCCCTTTCAAGGTCACACCCCCCAGTGACTTGATGCCCCCCCCCCCCCAAAGGTTTTACCATCTCCCAATAGCATCACACTGGGAACAAAACCTTTAACACAAACTATAGCACTTACCTACTTTTCATCTCAAAGTTGGGTAAATTCCATGACTTTTCCCAATACCAACCTTAGTTATTTACGTAATAACTTCCTTAATCAACTCACTTTTCAATTTAAGCCACATCCTAAGCACTAGTAGCTGTAAAATTACTGGTTTGATGTGGTTTTTTTTCTGAATATGCATTAAAACAACATACTTTCTTTATGAGAGACAAAAAGAAATCACTGTGATGACCAACATTTGTATGCATACCACATATCAAGAAGCTCATTTCCAAATTTAGTCTTTAAGATGGTCTGTCAAGGGGAACCCTGGATTTTTAAAAGAGATATAAATGGATTTCCCCATCAGTACCATGCAGCCAGCTAGAACCCTTGAAATACTACTTTGACATCTTTTAGAGACATTTTCCCTTTAAGAGAAATCTTTCAGATCCTGAATCCTCTTGCCTGAAACCAAAAAGAGCAAGCATTGTCACAATGGTTCTTCGGAACAGGCAGCTTCTGCAAAGTCTCTTAAAAAGATTCATATTCAGCTTAGTTTTTTGTAAATCAAACATGAGAATAAACCACAAACAGCTTTGCTTGCATAGCTCCAGTTGGATAGAGTTGGCAGTTGGCTTTCAAAGTCACTGTGTGCTTCCAGCGAGGGCCATATTTAGGCATATCTGCCTCATGCTCCCTCAACCCTCCACCCCCAACTTCTCACCCCTAGGTTGGCTAGAAATCCCCGATACCCCAGTGAAGGGAGAGGGAATGATCCAATGAGCTGGCTTCTGCTAGAGCTCCTGAATCTAAATGTGTTCATCAGAAGCAAGTGAATTTTCTATAGTATTACCTTATATCATGGAATGTCTGGAGGCTCTAATCTGGGGCCCTGCTGCTTGTCTTTCTAGAATTTTTGTACTTTAAAACTCTCAATTTAGGTATGCTTTTGAGTTCTCTGTGTTGCAAGGAATCCACCTCGACCAAGGAACTTGGCATAAGGGGTACACAGGCATCCCAGGGAAGTCATGTCAGAGCTGCTGCTGAGCCTCAGAAAGGGCTGGAACCAGGGACCTGGCCCCCTTTTCTTTTTTCTCTTTCTCTTCCCTCCACCCAAATTACTTTTAAAAAAGTTTTTTTGGCCTAGTACTGTGAATTAAACCTAGACCCTCACTGTTAAGCAACTATTCTACTACAGCTTCATCCCCAGAACCAGTAATTTACTGTATGTCTGATTCTTTCTCTTTCCTAGCAGACCATCTGTCCCAGTTTCCAGTGACCTTGGAGCATAAAATGGTCAATAGCGACTCTTGAGTTTTATTCCTCCTCAGAGACTGAAATGTTCTCTCTAGCAAACACAAATCCATACTCCCAGGGGAAGAACTCCATACTTTACCCCTCCCAACCCCTTTATTCCCTGCAGTCAGAGTGACCTTTGCAAAAATATGAATCTGACCGGGGCTCCCCCTTTTCTAACACCCTCCAGCTCCCATGGTGCTCTCAGGATGAGGCCGAAGTCTTCCCGGGACCCAATGTGGCCAGGCTGCAACCTGACTTTCCAGCCTTCCTGCCCTGCCCAGCTTCACCGCAGCTCCCTCTTCCAGGAGCATTCTTTTCTCCTCCTTCTCTGCTTCTCCCCACCACCAGGTCATATCCCCTCTTACTTATAGTCACTCAGCATCTATCACAGACGCCCTTCCACATTGGTCCACATGATTATTTTTTTCCCCCCAGCTCTTCATTGGGATGGGGAAAAGCCTCTTTATCCCCTGGCACACAGTGGATGCTCCTCAGTGGTGGCAAAGCTTTTATCGAAGCCCTTTCATCTCTTGGGGCCTTTCAAACCTACCTGAAATGTGGGCACACTGCCCTTTTGGAAACTGTATGATGCTTCCAGGGAGTTAGTCTCTAAGTCATAAAAAGCTAATCAGCTACTCAAAGTGTGCTCCAGTCCTCTAACCAGTTTTTCTCCCTTCCTGAGCTCACTGCCCACTCCCACCTGGGATTGCTTCTCAAATAAACTGCTCATATCCAAATCCTTGCCTTTCTTCAAGGTCTACTTTTGAGAAAATCCAAACCAACTTATCATCTTTCCCCAAAAACTGCTTCTCATACTGTGAATTGCATCAGACTCCTCTCAGATGCCCTGGCTGGGTAACTGGGATCCCACTTTGATTTTTTTCCCTCTATCCCACCTCCCACAAGGGAACCATATCCAAGTTCACAATTCCATCATGTTTCTAAATCATTTTGCTATCATTTGTGGTCTAGGCCATCATCGCTTCTTAGGTGAACAGTAGCCAGAGGCTTCTGTATCCCTTCCTTAATTCTTCATCCAGGTGACTCCCACATCTGTTCAGATCTGACAGGCCAGACCTATCTGTCCAGCCAGATTCTGGACAAATCCCTTTGAAGGTGCACCTCTGATCTGATCACTACCTTGCATTTCCAAGCCTCTTTCGGTGTTCGTGATGGGTCCCCCACTTTATTAGCCACACACTGCAAAGCAGGAAGCCATCTCACTGATTCTTGTTCCTCACTATTTCATTTCTCCCTGGAAAACTTCTCCCACATCCATCATGCCTTTACACTTTCACATCTCTGCTTTAGTTTGGGTAGCAGTGTCTCTTGATCCTTTCCTAACTGATGGGCCTGCCTCCAATCTCAACTCTTCTCATCCTTTCTCCATTATTATTGAAATGATTAGCCTAAAATGCCTGTCAGATCACCCACCATCCCATTTAACTCTTCACTAGATTCTCATATGCCACAGAATGAATTTCTTCATTGACATTGAAGACCCCTTACAAATTGTCTCCAGAAAGCCTCAACTTTTAGCTTTCCCCACAGACACCTACAACTTCTGCCTTACCCCATTTGTACTCTTTCTTGCTTTGAGCCCCACAAATATTAGGGTTAGACTTAGGACTCAGGGATGGGAATCTCACTCTTGAGCCTGGTCAGACTCCCCCCCCACCCAGTGCTGAGGATGTAACAGGGCCTCATGCTTACTAGGCAAGTGCTTCACCACTGAGTCACAGCCCCAGCCCTCAGGTCAGCCATTCTGATAGGAAGTGATCATCACCTTCCTAATTTCCTCCATTTCAAAGAATGACAGCTCCAATCTGAAAGCCAGGCAAAAGTTGACATTCAATAAACAGCAGCAATTATTATAATAAGTTGTGGGTCTCTCAGGCATTCCCATGCTCCTGTCATCACATTCCTCCATTAAAGAAAATCCTGGCAGCAAGGTCCTGGGAACAAATTATACACAGCACAGGGAAGGAATGTTTGGAGCCTGGGGACTTGAAAAGTAGGGCTGGGAGCTGTTTTGCCACTGAGACAGGGGTCCTGAGGAAGTCCCCCAAAAGGAAGTGGATCTCAACTCAGACTGTGGGAGTCCCTTGATGTCATCACACAAGGAATTTAAGGAGAAGTCAAAGTGAGGCACAGATCAAATTTATTGAGATAAATAAGGAACAGGGTAGAGCATAGCTGTTGAAAAAGAATGCTCTAGCTACATCTTAGCTGGGCATGTTTATGCACATACAATTAATAGCACAGGGACACGATCTAAAAGGATGTTCTTAGTTCTCCTTTGTGTTGATACCTGGACATGTTGTCCAGTGCTGGGACTGGGTCATTTACGGACTAATTGACAGTTACCAGAATGGGATGTTCTTTTTTAAAAATATTTTTTAGTTGTTGATATACCTGTATTTTATCTATTTATAAGTGATGATGAGAATCAAACCCAATGCCTCACACATGCCAGGCAAGTGCACTACCGCTGAGCCACAGCGCCAGCCCCTGGGGTGTTCTATTTTCTTCTTTATTTTTGATGCACACTGCTTCATGAATTTAAGCAGTACTACATTGGTGAATAAGTTCTAATAATTGATTTAATAGTGCTGCTTGTGATTAAGGCATGTGAAAGTGACTTTTAAATCTGGACTTAACATGACCACTCTTGAGTTGTCCTGTAGGCCTCCTATTTACCTATCTTTATGTCTTCTGTCCTCCTTGGATGGAATTTTGTGGGGTAGGGTGAACACTCAGGAGCAATGAGCAAGCATGTGGGCCTGAACTCTTGAGCACACAGAGTGCAGAACTGTGCAAGGACAGGAAGGGCGAGGACACAGTGGCCAAGAGCAGCTGTCATGACCTTATAGCTCTGCAGAAGCTGGGCCTCCACTTCCCCCTGTGCTACAGAGACTGAAGGGGTGTGGCTGGCTGAGGATACTGTGGTGGGGGGAGCCCTCAGATAATTGGAGGCCTTAGCTACATGACAGAATTTACCATTTTCCAGGGACAAGGAGAGTCCGAGAACAGTGTCCTCACTTCCTGGTGAGAAAATGAGACAAATTGAGAGAAAGATCTGCAGTCACTAGCAAGTGAAAGGCTCAGGGTGTCCTTCAGTAGCCACTGCTGGAGTATATCCAAACACTACCAGATTTCCTACTTGCCACTGAATGGAGCAGAGGACTTCCCAGTCACAGACCTGCTGAACATGGCCCTCTCCCCTCAGCTCCTTGGAGTCAGTGCTACAGTGTTAGAAGCATCCGCAGACAGCAGGGAGCCCTCCATGAGCTTGCCTGCCCGCCCTCCCTCCCTTCCCTCACAGTGCAGCCACACACTGCAACACTTTTAAGGACCGTCTTCACAAGTTATATTTGACATCCAGCCATTACCACTGTGAAGTCATACTTTTCAGAAGTGATTACTAAGCTGGATTATATTTCTTTACCTATCTTTTTATTCAGTCTATTGAGTGACCACTATAAATACCAGCATTGAGGTCATTAGCAGATTTTTATGCCTTTCCCAGATGCTTCCTTCCTTCCTTCCTTTTTTCTCCTATTCATTCATTATTTTTGTGAATTAAAATCAAACCATTTCCATGAATCAGGGATCCAGGCTGGGCAAGGTGGCACACACCTGTAGTCCCAGCAGCTTGGGAGGCTGAGGAAGCAGGACTGCAAAAGTCAGCTTTTCAGCAATTTCACGAGGCCTTAAGCAACTTAGCAAGAACCTGTCTCAAAATTTAAATAATAATAATAATAAAAGAGCTGGGGATGCTTAGCTAGGTCCTCTGCTTCAGAATTTCTCACTGGACTGCCATCAAGTTTGGCCAGGGCTGGGGGTCTTCACCTGAGACTTGCCTGCCTGGACAAGAGTTCATTTCCAAGTTCACATGGTTGTTGGCAAGAGGCAATTCCTTGTGGATTATTAGATGAGGGTCTTATTTCTTGGAAACTGGCAACAAGTAGGCCTCGATTTCTTGCCACATGGGTTTCTGCAGGGCAGCTTGAGTCACTAAAGCTAGCCAGTGAGAGAGAGTCATGGGAGTCTGCTAAGACTCTACAGTCTACTGTGATGTAGTTACAAAGGTGATATCCCATCACCTTGACCTTATTTCGTAGAATGAATTCAAGGGTTCTACACAGGATATGAATTCTAAGAGGCAAGGGACCATCATTGCAGGCCATACAACACTTTGTCACAATGAAAGTGGCATCCCAATCCCATTGGGTCTCGGCTGCACACTCTTGCGTGTTTCGCATTCCATTGCCCTCCTTGAATACTTCTGAAGAGGGTCTTGCAGAATATGCCTTTTGAGCAACTTTGTCATCCTACTTCTTGTGTATAGGAAATTGGGGCCCAGAAACTTTTTAAAATTTGCTTTTAATCCAGGTTAATGGCACTTTCATCAGGATAGTTTCCCAAAGTTTTGTGGGTTTTATGTCCCCAAACTGTACTTTTTGTTCAAAACAAAGTAGTTTCTAGAGCATTCTTACTATGAGAGTCTTTGTATGGACCCTTTTCTGGGGGGACAACTAAGGGCAAAAAAGCATCCTTGCCTATACATGCCAGGCAGTCAATATAACAGGCGCTTTCAGAGTCCCAGCCCTCAGGAAGCTCACAGTTGAGAAGAAAAGTCAAACACTTAAAGAAGCAATTGTAAATGGAAAGAAATGAAGGGAAGTTCTTGGAATGTATAAAAGCAGGTCCAAATCTTATATTTCTCAAACTTTAACATGCACACTAATCACCTAGGGATCTCATTAAAATTCAGATTCTGGTGTGAGATTCTGCATTTTCAACCAACTCCCAGACACTCCTAATATTGCTGGTTCATGGATCATACTTTAAGTAGCTAAATGGTTATTATGATTTAGGATCTAATTCCCTGGAAGCATCATACAGTTTCCAAAAGGGCAGTGTCCCCAACATTTTATCTGAGTTTGAAAGGCCCCAAGAGATGACTCAACAAAGACTCCAGTAAGAGCTTAACCATCAATGAAGAACACCTACTGTGTGCCAGGTGATAAACAGACTTATCCTTGTCCCAATATTGGGAGCAGCTGAAGGGGATAGATAGTAAAATTAGATTATATAGGCCAATATGGAAGAACAGGGCCTCAAGAAGACTTTGGCCTTAAGCAACTTAGCAAGAACCTGTCTCAAAATTTAAATAATAATAACAACAACAAAAAAAAAAGAGCTGGGGATGTGGTTCAGTAGTTAAGCGCCCTGGATGCTTCGCTAGGTCCTCTGCTTCAGAATTTATCATTGGACTGCCGTCAAGTTTGGCCAGGGCTGGGGAGACAATATTAGGGGAGGGGGACCCCAGCCAGATTCATAATTTTGCAAAGGTAACTCTGGCTGCAGGAAAGAAAGGGGCTGGGAAATGTCAGAGAATGGAGTCCCTCACTTGGGAATGTGGATTTGTGTTTGTTAGAACATTTCAGTCTCTGAAGAGGCATGAAACTCCAGAGTCATTGTTGGCCTCTTGTGATCCAAGGTCACTGGAAACTGGGACAGATGGTCTTCTAGGAAAGAGAAAGAATCAGACACACAGGAAGTAACTGGTTGCGGGGAGAAGGTGGAGACAGGCTGAAGTCACTGCTGTGTGTGAGTGTCTCTTCTGGGGCATTAACTCCCCAGCATTCCTAGCTTACTCATCTTCAGGTGGAGTGAGCCCATCCTGAGGTGGAAAGAGATCACCCAATTATCCAGCTGTCTTCTAGCAGACTACAAGTCTCTGCTTCAGGTGTTAAGATAGATCAGATAGGTGGACTCCCAGGTACACGAGGCTGCCAGCTGGAGATGACCCCCAAATGGGTGTGCAGGCCAGATGATGGTGACACCCTAGTAGCTATCAAGGAAACCTCACCTCTGTGCCCTGGAAGGTTGGGTGTCTTCATGTTTGTTTAGGGTTGTCAGGTATCCTTGACCCTGTTGGACCAGGCAGGTGGATTGTCTCCTTCCCTAGGCTGGCAGCTAAACCAGTACTTTACAGCCCAGCTCACTCCCTGCAGAACAGTCATCAACTGTTTCTACACTTTTAACTTCCCTCCTTCTGGATCTTGAGTGCCACTTGTCAACAGTTCCAAGAAGTGGAGCTCATTAGGCAAAGAGGAAGCTGAAGGCTTGTGGAGAGATAGGTCCATCTGAAAGCAACCTGCAGACTGCAAAATAAGGCAGCCTCTGTGTGTACAGGGAGGGCGAATGGAATGAGCCACTGTCATTGCTCTGACCCCAGTCCCTATTTCATCCTCTTAACCACAGAACACAGGCAGGTCATTGGATCAGTCTGCATATCAGTCTCTGCCTTTAAAAATGGACTCATTTGCCAAGTCCAGCACTATCCAATAGAAATAGAATAGGCACTAAAATGTAATTGCAAATATCCCACTAACTGCATTTAAAAAATTTTTTTTTAGTTATACATGAGCACAACATCTTTATTTTGTTTATTTATTTATTTTTTTTTGTGGTGCTGAGGATTGAACCCAGGGTCTTACACATGAGAGGCGAATGCTCTACCGCTGAGCTACAACCCCAGCCCCACTAACTGCATTTTTTTAAAGTTAAAAAAAAGTATGATTAATTTTACTTAACATTTCACTTAGTTCATTCTATTCAAAATACGGTCATTTGTACATGTCGACGTAATAAATGGTATATCTGATATTTTACATTTTGGGGGGAGGAGTGGTACTATCTTCAGAATCTTCCTTTACAAAATATATCGGTTCAGAGCTGCCACATTCAAGAGCCCACTAGCCATGGGTGGCTGGTGGCTGCATATTAGATGTTGCAGGTCCAGCCTCTCTGCTATTGAGAACCATAGGGAGGAGCTAATTCAGTGCATGCATGTTATCATGCTGCACCCCCACCCCCACATCCCCCCCCCCACCATCTCTCCTGGTGAATCTTTTATGTCCAGGGCCAAATGTACATAATAATTGTATGATAGTTAAAATAGTGTAAAATCCTGTAATGGGAGCTTTATATATTTGACCTTATTTGAGCCCATATCAACCCTGTGCATTGTGACTTTTCTATTAGACGTGAAACAGTTCAGGCAGGGAGAGGGTAAGCAGTTGGCCTGTGGTCATGTTTTCCATTAGTGGCGATCCCAGGATTCCAGCAAAAAACTCTGACTCAGGTCTCATGCTTCCTTATGAAGCATATCGCCAGTACCAGGAGTTGCCTTGCTCTCCTTCGGGGTCTTTGCGCATTCTGTCCCCTCTGCCAGCAGTGCCCCACCCTCTCCCTGCCTGGCTAACTCCCGTGATTCTTCAGGCCATAGTTTGAATTGTGCCTCCTCCACCAAGCCCTCCCTTCACAACCTTCCTCATCTTGGGCAAGAAGATCCACCTCCCCACTGTTCCCACAGTCTGTGCTTTCCTGTGGTAGCACCTGTGATACCATATCCTCACCTGTCCCATCAAAGTCCTCCCAGTATGGAGCCTGGCAGGTAGTACGGACCCAGGTGTATTTGTTCCTGCTGCTAATGGACATAACAGAGTGTTTTACAGAGGAGGTACAATTTACCATCATTGTTGGTTCTGTTCCAAAGGTTCTTAGATGCAGAACCTGAAAAATGGTCATGTGGGGATATGTATGATAGTCAACATTGGCAGCCACCCATCTTCCACTTCCTGGCTAATGGAATGCTCATTTTTTTCTGGTTAACTGCCCCTTAGGGAAGATGACCCCATTCTTAGCCAATTGTAGGAAACCTTATCTTGTTGCTGGGGGTCATTCAGTGCTGGACAGTTGGTGGGCCTGGGGTCCTGTGCTTCTTGATCTTAGGAAAGAGGAATGACTTCTTCATTACATGTTGTTGTTTTGCTGAGCCCTGTGGCAGTCATCATGACCAGGAGGTGATCTGGTTTGAGAAGGCACCTGACAGATATTAAGATGGCAGAGTCAAAGATGCGAGAGACCAGAGTCCTTGAAGATGTCCCTGAGGTGCTAAATTAACTAGCCTTAGATCTGCCTTAACTTAGGGCTTCTCATTAGAGAGGGCCCACATTCCTGATTACATGAGGCAAGTGTGTTTGGGGTTTTCTGTCACTCTTAGCCTAAATCATCTTCACAGTTCCTCTGTGCCCTGGAAAGATTGTACAGTGAGACTGGCTGGAGAACAGAGCCAGAATGTGGACTCAGCCCTGGCATGGAGGGTCTGGGACATCCTTTGTGCACAGTTCAGATGCCATTCTCTCAACAAAGCCTTGCTAGACACCCCCCAGGAGCTCATTCTCCCCTCTCCTGAGTGTCTCAGGTGATCCATGAGAGCATCCCTCTCTGATGCTCATGACTTCTCTGAGATGTGTGTTGATCACTTCTGTATCGCCATACTTGTTACCTTATACAGAGTAGGCCCTTAATTAGGGAATAATGGGAGTTTGAGGGCATTAATACTAATATTGCTACTTCCTACCTCATGGGAAAGGCATTTCACCTAAAACTCATACCTGGCCAACAGGCAAGTCAGGCATTTCCCTTCTCTGGATCTGTTTCATTTGTGAAATGGAAAGGCTGGGCCAGATCCCCAGGTCTGAAAATCTCTGTGGCATTATAGCATTATTTTCTATTTTTGGGGGGTGGGGGTGGGGGGGGTAGTTCTGGGATTAGAACCAAGAACCTTCTGCATGCCAAGTTCTCCCTTTGCTGCTGAGCTACACCCCAGTCCCTTGATGACATTTTATATCAAGAGTCTATTATGTGCAGGCTTGTGAAATACAGGAAATAATTAGACAAATGCCCTTCCATTGAGATGTGCAGGATATAGGGTGGGGGTTATTTACCTGTAAAGAGAAGAGACTCCTTTGAGGAAGATGCTCCTATTATCAAACTGCTCTATGCAGTTTTAGGGGATCCATCAGTGAGTTCTGCTAGGGAAAGGCATCTACAGGCCCACTTCAGCCTTCTAGCCCAAACAAAGGAAAAATGCTAACCCTCTTAGAAGTCTAGAAGAAAAGACCAAGTGCAGATTAACCAATTACTCTCCAAAGGCACTGACAGAAGCAAGCCCTGGTGATGTGCAAGAGATGGACTAGACAGCTAGAGCCCTGTTGTTTGTGTAGGCATTCACCAGGTACTTAGCATAGGAAGGTCTTGTATAGTCAGAGAGGACTGTATGTGTACAAGCTCCAGTGGATGAAAGGGCACTGGATATTATGGGATGGTGAGTAGCTGCTGCAGAAACAAAGAATGGGGGACCACAGGGTAGATGGAAGAGGGTAGGTGTAAGGAATTGACAAAGGCATGTAGGAGAAATGCCAAGAGGAAGTCACTTGTACAGGATGCTTTGGGCTGCAGAACAAAGAGTGGTATTCAGAGCAGGGAATGTCTACAGAAGTTCCTTAGAAACTAAGGTCACACTTGGAGTTCCAAGAAACAGGCTGAAAATTCCACACATCCTCAGACTCAGCTGGAAAAGATGTTAATTCAAGGTGTCACGTGGCTGTTACTACACCCCTGAGAGGGACTTTCCCAGGCAGAAGGCTCCCCTGTCTGGGCCTTGTCATGTGCCTGCTCAGTGGCTTACAGGAAGTATGTCCAGCCTGGAAAAATAAAAGCAGAGCTCTTCCTTTGTGTGGTCCCACCACAGGACTTTATATGGGGATGGAGGCTGGTGGCTACTAGGCTCCATTAACATTTCGGGGAGTTAAAGAAAATAATTTGCTGGCCAGGCCTTGGGGTGCCATCAGGGAACCTTTCTTATTGCTGAAACTGTAGTATTACTTCTCTCCCCTTAGCTCCCTTCACACCAGACAGGGCCTGGGCCTGGGCCTGACACAGCAGGACACCTTAGAGACACTCAGAGGTGCAAAGGATGGTTCTTCTTTAATACATTCAGCTTTGTGGTAGATAAAATGATTTCATGACAGTAAAGATTAAGAGGAGCCTTTGCTGGGAATCAATCACCTACATGATTTCTTTTTCTTTATTTCTTTTTTTTTTTTTTTTTCCTGGTATGGGAGATTGAGCCCAGGGATGCTTAATCACTGAGCCACATCCTCAGCCCCTTTCTATTTTTTTATTTCAAGAGAGGGTCTTGCTAAGTTGCTTAGGGACTTACCAAGTTGCTGAGGCTAACCTTGAACTTGCAATCCTCTTGAGTCAGCCTCCTGAGTTGCTGTGTTTACAGGGTAGTTCATCAAGTATTTCTTTCCATGGATCATGCCTTTAGTGTCTTACTGAAATGTCCTTGCCAAGCTCAAGGACTGTAGATTTTCTCCCATGTTATCTTCTAGGAATTTTATGGTTTTGCATTTTACACTTAAGCCTGTGATCCATTTTGAGTTGATTTGTGTCAGGGTTGTGAGAACTGCCTATATTCACTTTTTTTGCACATGGTTGATTTTGGTACAGCACCATTTAGTGAAAAAAAAGTCTTTCCTGCATTGCCTTGGCTCCTTTGTCAATGATCAGTTAACTATATTTATGCAGATCTATCTCTGGGCTCTGTATACTGGTCCATTAATCTGTGCCCGATACTACACTGTCTTGATTCCTGTAGCTTTACAGTAAGTCTTAAAGTCACATAGTGTCAGCCTTTCAAGTTTATATTTATTTTTTAATATTGTATTGGCTATACTGGGTATTTTTATTCTCCATCAAAGCTTTAGAGTCATTTTGCATATATTCACAAAATAACTTTCTGGGATTTTGATTGGGATTGCATTAAATCCATAGATTAGTTTGGCAATAGCTGATATATTAATAAGGCTGAGTCTTATGTCCATGAATGTGGAATTGCATTAGTTAGGACCCAATTGATCCTTTGAACTAGCTACCTTTTTTTTTTTGTACTAGGTATTGAACCCAGGGGCACTTTAAGAGTTGAGCCACATCCCCAACCCTTTTTATTTTTTATTTTGAGATAGGGCCTCCCTAAATTACTAAGATTGGCCTCAAACTTGCCATCCTCCTGTCTCAGCTTCCTCAGTCACTGGGATTTACAGACATGTACCACTGTGCCCAGCTCTGAGCTCTCTAGACTTCTGCTTCTAAGTTTTCCTTAACCAAAAGAAAAAAAAAAGTGAGGGAAGGGCCCACTGGGGACATTGTTCATCAAATACCTACTGTATGCCAAAAATCATTTGATCATTTTTTAAATTTCATGAGAACAGGATTATGATTCCCATTTGATATTCACTGAGGCTTAGAGAGATGTGTATAGCCATCCATTAAGCAAGCATGAATTAAGGGCCTGCTGCTTGAGAAGTCCTGAGTCAGGAGCTAGAGGTACAACAGAGAACACAATAGAAATGTTTCCTACATTCTTGGAGCTTACTGTCTAGTGGGGAAGAGAGGGCCACTAACTAAATAACCTACCGGGATGGTTTGGCCGGGGGAGAGTGGGAAGGTAGGAGTGTATGCTGGAGAAGGCTTCCTTTACAGGTGCTATTTGAGCTGATAATAGGATGAATAGGTATCAGTCAAACAGAGGGAACACCACTAGAAAACCCTTGAGGCAAGAAGGACCTTAGAGATCCCTGAGGATTCTGGGTGTGTGTGGCCAGAGTGTGGAGGAGGGCATAGGATGAGCTCTTGGAATTGCTGAAGGAGGAAGTGGGGCTGTGCATGACCTTGAGTCCTGAGTGCATAGAAGGAGGGTGTGAAGAAAGAACAAATTGGGCTGGGGATGCGGCTCGGTGATAGAGAGCTTCACCCAGTGATAAATGTTAGCCCATTTGACACATAAGAAAACTGAGCCTCAGAGGGAGTTGGCCACATGGCTGGTCAGAAGCAGCCAGGGCTTCTGATGTCCACCTGACTCCAAAGCCAAAGCTCTCTTCAATTCAGGCTGGGGTGTACCAGCCCCTGCCATTGAGCGCTTCCACCCTCCTTTCCCAGGAGATGCCCAGCCAGGTTCCCTTCAGTCCCATGTTTTCGGTTTCTGGCCTCTGTGGCATCCTTGCTTAGAATTAGAGACAGAAACTTGGGGTCTGGTAATTGTATTCTGTTAAGCCTAATTAAGATGCAAATTTGTACAGTTAATGAAGGAGGCAATTTGGAGGCAATTTTGCCAGTGACAGAGGACTCATCAGTGCTTCTCTTCTGGGTAGGTAGGTGGGGGAGATGGGAAATGTATGCACAGCCACCCACTAGGCTGCATCTGGCCTGTCTCCAGGGAGAATTTCTTCCTGCTGAAGAAGGACAACACCCCAGCTAGAACGCATTGTACAGAAACTGCTCCATGGTGTGGGGATCACCCAGCTCTGGCCCCTCAACTCCCAACTGCATGTTGTGCTCAGCTGTGGCTCCCGCATGTGTGGTAGGAGGGCCTGCAGCACTTCTCTGGAGCCAGACTGCCCAGATTCATATCCCAGCCCCACCACTCAACAGCTCTTGTGTCTTTGGGCAAGTTTGTTAACCTCACTGGGTCTAAAATGTCCTTGCCAAGCTCAAGGACTGTAGATTTTCTCCCATGTTATTCCTTATCTGTGAAATGGGGTAATAATAGCATCACCTAAGAAGATTCTTGTGAAATGAAATGAGATAAAGTACCAGGCATGTAAATGGGGGACGTTTTTATTAGCTCTGCCAATCCCCAACATTCTGCATGAATAGAATTTCTACTCCCAAGCCCCAGCCTCACAGCTCTCCTGCTGTTGCCACCATAGGCCTTATTGGCTGCCCTGTCCCCATGATCCATCTGGCTCTGAAGCTGGGTACCTTTAGCAGTTTACCAACAGATGGATTGCCACCTGTTGGATGGCTGTTTTTATATATTTGGATACCAAAGTTGACCTCTTGGTCAGGACTTCCTTCCAGTCTCTTGCTCCTCCTCCACTTCAGTGACTGATTTTGTTTCTAAATAAATTATTTAATTCACCTTTTTATTATTAGAGCTAGTATCTATGAAATGTTCACTGTGCCAAACTTTGCCTAAAATTCATCCTTAGAGTTTATAAATGCAGAAATCAAGGCTCAGAGAGGTTGAATGACTTTGCCAGGGTCATATAGCTGGTAAGGGACAGATCTGGAACTCAAACCATGTCAATCTGACTCCCAAATTCACTTAAGCCCTCTAGCCTACCTCTTCTCCAATTCCCAGGTGCCTTCTGGGTGCCAAGCTCTGTGCCTGGTGCATGGGAAAAAGTAAGAGCACACAGACTTGAGGGAAGGGACAGGTAAGAGGACAGAAAATGACAGAGCAGGGAGCATGTGCTTCAAGGGGTAGGGGGAGCCCAGGGAGAGGACTGGGACAGAACTGAGGAGGGACGTTGTCTTCCACAGAAGAGTCAAGGAATGAAAAGACCAGAGGAGGGTGTACCCGGTCTGAGTGGTGAAGGGAAGTGGTCATCTGTTGGATTTTGCATTGGAAAGGGCATCATGCAGGTGTGAGGTACTCAGGTATACTAAAGTTTAGGGCTGGGGTTGGAGGGAAGACAGAGAGTGACAATAGAGAGGGACACAGAAAAGGTAGGTAGAGGCCAGATTCTGTTGTACTTCAAAGTAGCCTCAGGCAGAACTTACTAGAGGTGGTGGGTTCTCAATTACACAGAGGAGACTGGAGTCTGAGCTTCTCCACTTAGTTGCTAATGACCTTGGACAAGACCCTTTACCTCTTTGAGCCTTGGGTGCTTCATCAACAAAATAGCAGAGGGGCTATTAAGAGCTCTCTCTGCTAGGCTGTTTGTGAGAAGATGAACAGGGAAACAGTTCATAGTCTGTGTACACAGTGACCCCCTCAAACAACATGAATTATTCCCCCTCGCTACAAAAGCCAAAGTAGAGCCATTCTGCATAGAAATAGAAAAACAATCTTGAAATTTCTATTTTATTTTATTTTTTTAAAGAGAGAGAGAGAGAGAATTTTTTAATATTTATTTTTCAGTTATCGGCGGACATAACATCTCTGTTTGTATGTGGTGCTGAGGACCGAACCCGGGCCGCACGCATGCCAGGCGAGCGCGCTACCACTTGAGCCACATCCCCAGCCCAAATCTTGAAATTTCTGTGGAACCACAAAAATTCCCATATAGTCAAAGCAGTACTAAGAAAGGAAAGAAAAGGAGGAGGAGGAAGATTATACTTCCTGATTTAAAATTGTTACAAAACGGTAATAATCAACACAGCTAGTATGGTACTAGCATAAGAATAGAAAGATAGGCCAATGCAACAGAATAGAGAGCCTAGAAATCAATCCCAATATATACAGTCAATTCATTTTCAGCAAGGACTTCAAGAGAACACCATAAGGAATTGATAGTCTTTCAACAAATTGTGCTAGGAAACCTGGATTTCCACATTCAAAAGATTGAGATTAGACCCTTATATTTGACCATACATAAAAATATCAACTTGAATTGACTAAAAGATGTAAATATAAGGTTTGAAACAAGAAAATTCCTATAAGAAAACATAGAGATAATCTTCTTCATCATCGGCCTTGGCAGTGATTTTTTAGATATCACACCAAACGTCAGTATACAAAAGCAAGAAGAAATAAATGAGGCTACATCAAAACAAAACCTGCTTTATAGCAAAGAGAGCGGTCAACAAAATGAAAGAGCAACATGGGGACTTTGAAAAAAAATATTTGCAACCACAAGTAAGTAGAAAAATTTGGACTCCAGTCCTGGTCGCTCTGATTTTAGAACTCACCACTCTAAAACTCTAGCAAGTTCTGCCTTGGACTACCTTTGAATCTCAGCCTGATAAGGTGTTAATATCCAAAATTTACAGAGAACTCTTACACCATATCAGAAAAAGAAGTAAACTGATTTTTAAAATGGGCAAAGTACTTATACAGACATTTCTCCGAAGAAGACAAAGGTGTATGAAAAGGTGCTCAGCATTAATAAGTATCAGGGAAGTAAAAAAGCCACTATATCACCTCACACTCAGAAAGATGGCTATTATCAAAAGACAAGAGATATAAATATTGGGGAGGATGTGGAGAAAAGGAGATTCTAATGTATTGTTGGTGGGAAAGTAAATGATTGGTATAGCCATATGGAAAACAATGTGGAAATTAAACAAAAAAGAAAAGGCTGGGGATGTAGCTCAGTAGTAGAGCACTTGCCTAGCATGTATGAGGCCCTGGGCTTCATCCTCAGCATCACATACACACACCTAAAAACAAGAAAAAGAAAAAAGCCAGACAGTGGGAAAGAGTGATGTGTCCTTGTAGTCATAGCTACTTGGGAGGCTGAGTCAGGTTATTCAGTTGAAGAGACTCTGATGTCTTTTTGTTTTCTTCCAAATATTAGAAGCCAGTTTGGGGAAACATAGCAACACCCCATCTTGAAAAAAAATAGAACTACCATATATCCTAATAATACCTCTTCTGGGCATAGACCCAAAGGAAATTCCATGTTTACTGAGCATTTTACAGTAGTCAAGATATGGAGAAAATCTAAATGACAGATGAACAAGTAAATAGTTAGGAAACAGCTTATTAACATAAATATTTGGGAAGAATTGGTTTGTGATGGTATTTTTAATTGCCCAGAGATTCTTAACTTTTGTTTGTATAGTTGTTCTGATAATGAAACTGCTATGGCTTATATGATGGAATTAAATATATCTGGAGTTCACAGTGTTTGACCAATAACCCTATAACTTCCAGATTCTGTACTATCTTACTCTGTCAGGGTCGTAATGAATATCATAGATATTGTGACTTAAATAATAGATTTCTTACAGTTATGGAGGTTGGAAGTCCAATATTAGGGTGTCATTGTGGTTGGATTGTGGTGAGGGCTCTCTTCCTAACTTGCAGATGGCTGCCTTCTTGCTGTGTTCTCGTACAGCAGAGAGAAGAGACTCTGGTGTCTTTTTCTTTTCTTATAAGGGCACTGAGATCATTATGGGGGCCCCACGCTTATAACCTCATCTAAACTTAATTACCTCTGAAAAGTTCTACTTCCTGACCCTGTCACACCGAGGGTTTTCATAACATGTGGATTGGGGTAGATACATAAGCATTTAGTCCATAAACATCTACCATGAAGACAATTGGGTTGGATCATTGCTTTTAGTATGTGTCTTGTCTCTCCAGTGGTAGCCAGTAATCTGGGTTTTTTATTGAGTGTTTACTATGTGCCAGGCTCTATGTTAAGTAAGCACTCCTTGTGTATTTTCTCTGAATCATTACCAACATCCCTGTGTGTAAGAATTGTAGCTTCATGTGACAGAGAAAGAAACTAGGACTTGGCTACTAAAGGGGTGGAGGGTACTCCGATTCTTTGCTCTTTCCCACTCCACTACACAATCCAGATAGACCATGGACTTCTGGGTATTGGAAGACTTATCTTGCTTGCCTCTAGATCCTGTCCCAGTTGTCAACACAAGGCAGATAGCATCAAACTCCATTGTTATAAGATATAGTAAAGATATTGGCATTAGGTGACTTGTGTTTGAATCCTACCTCTGTCCCTTACTGCTAAAAATGATTTTGTCTTTCCATCTATTAAGTGGGTTTAATAATCCTGTCTTTGCCAAACCATTTTGAGGATAAAAGGAGATAGTGTTTACACCCAGTACATAATTAGCACTAAATAAACCCACCTAATGTTATTTTCATATATACATTTAATCCCCAAAGACCCCTAGATCCAATGACTATGGAGATAGAGATGGCTCTAGGACTCTGAAATGTCAGAGCACATCATTCACTCATTCATTCAGCAAATAGTTGAGTGCCTCTTACAGATGCACCTTAGTTTATCATATGTTTTATCCTAATAAACCCATCATAAGTTGAAAATATCATAAATTGAAAATGCATTGAATACACCTAACCCACCAAACATGTAGATGTTTATAGATGATTGTAGGTGATTTCCTGATTGTGTGACTTATTCCCCTGCATCATGAGAGTATCGCTAGCCTGGAGAAAAGATTGCAATTCAGAATCCAGGGTGTGGTTTCTGTTGAACCTGTAACACTTCTGCATTATCATAAGGCTGACAATTGTAAGTCAAACCCTCCTAAGTCAGGGGCCATCAGAACATTAGTGAACAGTGAGTGACATAAGATTCCAGCTCCTAAGGCACTTACCTGCCAGGGGATTGAGAAAGATGATAAAATAGCAAGGAAATAAATCTATTCATAATTCTAGTGGTGGGTGCTATGAAGAAAATAAACCAGGCAAAAGATTATAAATAACCAGAGACAGGGTTTAGGGAAGAAAATTATTTAGATCTAATGGGCACGAAAGGTGGATTTTTGAACAGAGATCTGAGTGAAGTGGGAGCAACTATGGGAAGATATTAATTAGCAATTTTGGTGCCCAGAACAAGCAGCTAAGGGGGGCTTTCAAAACAACTCTATAATTCATGAAGGGGTATAAGGCAGGCCCTGCATCTCATAGTTCCAGTGAATTATAACAGACACGGAACTACTTTGTTTTCTATGGTTAAGGGAGTCAAACTTACAAATTGACAAACTTAACAAATTAATTGACAGAACAGTATTTCATAATCTCAGTCATTCCTGCCACCTTTGGTTGCCAGACCCTCCCATGAGGGTACCCTCTCCTGGCTGTGCCCAGGGCAGTTTCCAACGCCAGCACTTGGGACTTACTGGGCATGACCCAAGAGAACAAACCCTATGCCAAGTCAGGAGCTTATCAGGATAAATGAAGCAAGCAGGGATGGACAGACAGTGGCAAGCATTGGGGATTCAAGATTCTTCATTGCTCCAATTTGTCCAGGAGTGTTCTTACACCCACCAGGAGTGAAATGCACCTCTCTGTAGTCTGAGAAAGGATATGGGCCCACTTCAAGATGAAGTGTAAATGCAGAAAGACAGGGCTGTTGGAGGCTGTTCCTGTAGTTTGGGGCAGTGATTCTCAACAATCTGCACCAGAATAATCCTGGAGTCCTGAATTTAAATTCAGCCGGAGGTATAGCTCAATGGTAAAGCACTTGCCTGGCATCCACAAGGTCCTGGATTGCATCTCCAGCACTGGATGAAAAAAAAAAAAAAATTAAATTAAAAAGAAGATTCTGGACTCTACACACCCCCCCCCCCACATCATGATTCACATTTCCTGGAATTTGCATTTTAATAAGCTTCCTGGGTGATTCTTTTGCACTGTAAAGTTTGAGAAGGGTTGGTTCATGGGGCAGCTGATGGGAAGAATATTTGCAGTTGAGGTTGTCCTAGGAAAGCCAGAGTACTGCCTGCCATTCTGCCATCAGGAGGCACTTCATTTTTTGAGTTAGTGGATGGGGGTGGGATGGGAGCCACATCCCCAGATTTATCTTTTTGTCAGAGAAAATTGCAGTAGGAATAAAGACAGGAATTTCAGAAGGTTAATCCTGCTGTGAGGCAGTATGTAAGAAGCGCTGCCTTACTTCAGATGAGAAGGCAAAAGAAAAAGCTTCATATCTATTTATTCTGGAGGCAAATGTGTCACTTTCAAATGGATTCTTTTCCAGCCTGGACACAATTTTCATTTCTATTTGGTGAAACACTGCAGAAGTTGCTTTTTCCTCACTGCCACTTGTTAAGAAAGGACATATTTCATGGAATACGTGCTAGGGACTGTCCTGGGAAATTTATTCTTTGTGAACCCAGGGAGAGGACCCACTTAAGGATGCCGTAGAACCCCACGAGGTGGTGTGGGGGCTACAGAGATCCTTGCCAACCAAGGAGAGGATAATTTCTACCCTTAATAATTAACTGTTTTTGTTAGCTCAGATCTTGCCCTCTCTGGGGCTGATTTTAGACTCTCTGGCTGCCATCCTGCTGATTTTAATGAGAAAAAGCCCCTAAGTACCTTCTGACATTCATTTATGTGATCAATCAGTTGCATAGCATTGCAATTAAAAGTGTGGGCTCTTTGGGAGTCATCTCCCAGTGGTTGCCCATCTTGTTCAAAGTCACTATGAGAGTGCCTATCCTGACTAACTTTATGTCCCTTTTTCTTGCTCACTCCAGCTACTGCACTGAACTCTTCGACATTTATTTAACTTGTCAAGGGCATGTCAACCACAGGGCCTTTCCACAGGTTGTTTTCTCCTCCTGTGATACTCTTTTCCAAAGATCTCTGCATAATTAATTTTCTTACTTCCTTTAGATCTCTGTTGAAATCCTACCACATCACCATAGTCAGCCCCTGTAAGATAGCACTGTAAACCATCACTAATCCCTTCCCACTTCTCCCCTTAGCATTTATAACCACTTGACACAGTATTTACTTACTTATATTTTCTGTATTGTTTGTCTCTCCCTACTAGCTCTTATAGATGGGAACTTTGATTTCATTACTGCTATTTTTTCATTATCTAGAATATGTTTAGCACATCATAGAACCTTAATAAATACAGATTGTTTGATTGAATGTCTGGCTCTGTTCCTTACTAGTTATGTGACCATAGGCTCCTTAGCACCTCTGAGCCTCAATTTTTGCATTTACAAAGTGATCCTGGATATACAGGTTTGCAAGCCAAATGACATAATGCATGTGTCTTAGGCTTTTTGTGCTGGTATAACAAAATGCCTGAGAGTGGGTTAATTATGAAGAACAAAAATTTATTTTCTCACAGTGGAGGTAGGAAAGTCCATGATCAAGGTACTGAAAAGTTCATTGTCCAGGAAGGGCCCATTTGTCCTAGATGGTGCTATCTAGGTGACCTCACATGACAGAAGACATGGAAGGACCAGAAAAATGTTTATGATCTCTTTTATTAATCTTAATAATGGGGATAGAGTGATCATGGCCTAATCATCTCCCAAAGGCTTCACTTAGTTATTATTATTTTTGGTCCTGGTGATGAAACCCAGGTTCTAATGTGTGCTCAGTAAGCACTCTACCCCTGATCTACCAGCACCCCTCAAACACACACAGCCTGGCTCTACTTCTTAGTATAGCCACTTTGGTGTTTTAAGTTTCAACATGAATTTGGGAGGAGCACCCACATTCAGACCATGGCAGCATTTAAGTCCCAAGCATGAGTTTAGTTTGCATGTGAACCAGCATGTCCAGTTGTCAATAAACAATAGCCATCTGTAGATCATTATTACTAAGACCAGCAAAATAAGACAGACTTCCAAAGAAAATGAAAAAGGCTTGCAAAGGACTGTCACATTGAGATGCAGAGTCTGGCCATGTGGTTGGGATCAAGAAAGCCTCGTTGGCAGGAGTGGCATGTGAGCGAGGGCCCCTGGGCTGGCTCTCAGTGCATGTCATAGCTGACCTGAGGGTTTGCAAGGGAATAGAAATAAATTATTTGACTACGTAGTTGGCAAAAGTGATGTGGCCGATAACTCACTCTAGGGAGCTGTGAAAATTTAGCACAATAAAGGCCAACAAGAAATGATGTCCCAGAGTGATCAGGTAGGTCTCTACAAAAAGATGATGTCCCCAGGCTTTTATCATTGTCTCAGAAGGGGTCTAGGAAGATAGAACAGCATGAGCAAAAAGAGTCAGGAGAAGAAACTGAGGGACTGGGAACATGGGCTTCCTAAACTCCAGAGCCTTCAAAACACAAGGGGGAAGGAAACACAGAATAGGAGAAGGAAGCTCTACCCTTCTTCTAGAAGAAGAGAGGTGGGCCACTGCTTGCCAACAAGCTGTACTGACTGTGGAACCGAAAGGAAGTTCAATTTACAAGCCCCTCCTTGGAGCTGAGTGCTTTGCAGTTAGTGACCCTGAGCATTATTTTGTTGACTTAGCTCTTCTCAAGGGAGGCAGAATTTATTGCACATTTGTTATTCTAAAATTGAGGTCACCTGCAAATAACCCTGAATGGGATATCATGACCAAAGAAGCCAATTGGTAATGGTGGGATTTCTGAGCACTGTGGCATCCTGCTCTAGTGTGGACTGGGAGGAAATTCAAAGCACAGGCCTAAGGAAGAACTAAGAAGGTTGGTGTGGTGAGGAGAGGCTGACTGGTGAGCTTTGGAAAGCCGAAAGCTGGGCATTTATTATTAATTCATTTGTTCAGTGAACACTGAACACTAACTATTGCAAAATAATATATTCAGGCCTGAGACTAGCACATTAGCCACTTTATACATGTTGAATTTAATACCTGATTAAAAGGGAGCTGGAGGAGACAGCATAGGTTTCAAGTCATATGTCAGCTCCTGTTGATTCTTGAGGCCAACCAAAGAAAGCTCCTGAGACTACAACAGGTTCTGCAAGAAGGAATCTGGTGATAGATTGGAGATGTCTGTCATGACTTTAATAGGAAGGACAGCAGGGAATGTGCCACACATTTACCACTGCAAGGACAAACTCTTTGTATACGTGTCATAGCTGACCTGAGGGATTGCAACAGAATAGAAATAATTATTTGACTAAGTAGTTGGCTAAAGTGATATGGCTGATAACTCACTGTAGGGAGCTGTGAAAATTTAGGACAATAAAGGCCAACAAGAAATGATGTCCCAGTGAGGTCTCTACAAAAAGATGCTGTCCCCAGGCTTTTATCATTGTCTCACCTACCCCTAATGGGACATTTGTTTATTGAGTTTTCTCCAAGTATTCAACTTTGTTCTCAGAGCAAGGCTCTTTGCACTCTATTTCACCTTCCTGTGTTAAATGTAATTTGTTAATACCATTTATAATACAACCAGAACAAACAAGTTTTGAAACAACCAACTAATGACGAGGGTGTCTTTTAGTGATAATACAACTCAGTAGTTGGAAACAGAAGGTACAAAAACCAGAGCCCTGGTTTAACAGATTGCAGGGGTGGGAATTTAAGCTGATCCAGTCCAGCAATTCAGTGGAAGTCAGCTAAGAAAGCCTCTTCTACCAATGTACAGTTGTCTTTGAGCTACAAATATAGATTCTTCCCACACAGTGTGTGCTCTTTTGTAACTCATACATATTGGAGACATTTTTTTTGTCATCAAGTACTCTTTTACAATATTTTAAATGGCTGCAGAGGATTCAGTGATATGCATATACTATTTAATGGAGTCCCCTATTGTTTGATTTTTATGTAGTTCCCTGATTGGGACTATGATATGAGTGCTGAAGGGCATGAACACCCGCTGGGTATGAGGGACAGAGGTGAACATTAAAAAGGAATAGAGGACAGGAATATAAGATGGTCCAGCCACTGTGGGGACAGTATGATGGCTCCTCAGAGTGCTGAACAGGATTACGGCTGATCCAGCAGCTCCACTTCTGGAGATCTGCCCCAAAGAATTAAAAGCAGGATCACAAAGAAATATGTTCATAGAGTGTTGTTCACAGTAGCCAAAGGGTGGAAACCACCCTTGTGTCCATCAAGGGATGAACAGATAAACAAAATGTGTATATTCCTACAACGAAATATTATTTAGTGATAAAGGAAGGAAATCCTGTCACATGCTACAACCTGAGACCTTGAAACCAGCCATTCACAAGAGGATGAATAGTATATGATTTCCCTTCCATGAGGTACTTAAATTAAGAAAGATAGAAAGTAGAAAGGTGGTTGCCAGGAGATGGGAATAGGGGAGTGAGATGTTTGATATATAGAGAGTTTCAGTTTTGCAAGATGAAGAGTTGTAGAGATGGCTCACAATATAAATGTACTTAACACTCCTAAACGACATACTTCAGAATGCATAAGATGGTAAAATTTTGTATGTGTATTTTACTACAATTTTTTGACATTTTTAAAGAACTAGAAAAAAAATGGTGTAGTATTAGGAATCAGCAATACTAAGATCATTCAGAGCCAACCAGATGTTATATGCCTCCTAGAGAAACCAGCTCCACCTGCTGTCTTAACAAAGAGATCAAACCTGAATCAAAGCCAGTCTCAGGTTCTAGCTGCCAATTTGCAGGACATACAGGGACTGAGCAACATATTGAACTGAACCCCAAATGTGGCTTAGTGGTAGAGCACTCACCCAGTATGAATAAGGGCCAGGGTTTCACCCTCAGCACCAGGGAAGGGGGTGGGGAGAAGGCATTTCAGATTTTTTTTAAACAGAAGAATGTAGTGTATTCAGATGTACATTTGGGTAATAAAACAGAAGTGCCTCTTAAAAGTCAGTGCCTCTTAAAATCAGAATAGTGGTTACTTGTGGGGGCCAGAGTGGGACGGGCCACATGGAAAGGACTTATGGGGTAAGTGAAAAAGTTTTAATTTCAGGTGTTCACCTGAATATTAATGTTCCATTAATTCATATGGTAGATTTATATGACTTTCTGGTTTATTTAAAAAGAAGAACTTTGGAAAAAGGACAGGAGAGGAGGTGTTGAATGCAAAGAGGTAGAGGAGTGACACAGACCTGGGTAAAAACCAGCATCCTGCCTCTAATTAGTTCTGTGACTGTCAGCAAGTTACTTAACCTCTCTAAGCCTCAGTTTCCTCATCTGGAAGAGTAATTATAAGACTAATTACCTCCTGGCATTGTGGTGGGGATGTAGAAGACAATGCGTTTTAATCCCCAAGCACCATGCCTGATCCAGATTAAGTGTGATTAAATGCTAGTCATTTGGTCAGGGAACAAAAGTGGACTTGAATGTAAGAAGCCCCGGTGCCATTCATACCTCCAGCCCTGACTCACTGTCTTGTCTTGGTAAAGTGGCTTCTCTCTAAAGTCAGGTACCTCTGAATTATCCTGATAATCCTTATTCTCAGAAAAAACAACAGTAGTGAGGTTGAATAGCCTGCTTGCTGGGACAGGAAGGCTGGGGGGAGGAGTCTGCTGGGGCCCACGTTCTTTCAGCAAGGGCAGAGAACTATGTTCCCTCCAGGAAACTGCAGGAAAGCAGAGGTGCAGAATTGCCATGTCATCCCAGGTAAGCCCAGCAGGTGACAACATGCCCCAGACACACAACTGAGACAGCAAACTGGTTTCTGTCATCCTGTGCGGGAAAGTCATGCAATTTTTGTACCTTTCTAGGCTTGAGCTGCCTCCTGGAAACTTTGCCGTCTTTGTCAGGCTGTGCCAGACTCCAAAGAACAGACGAGTCAAGAGTAGTTATAGCCACTTCAGGGAGGGCTGCTACCTCTCCACTGCCCTTTCCCTTTATAGCTCTATTTAAAAAAAAAATTAGTTGTAGATGTATACAATAACTTTATTTATTTAATTAATTTATTTTTATGTGGTGCTGAGGATTAAACCCAATGCCTTACATGTCCAGGCAAGCGCTCTACCACTGAGCTACAGCCTCAGCCCTCATATTGCTGTATTTTATGCAAGTAGAATCATACGGTATACGTTATTTTGCTCTGTTTCTTTTTTATTTCTTTTCTTTTCTCTCCCATCCCGCTTTCCTGTGGTGCTGGAGATGGAATCCAAGGCCTCCCACATACTAGGCAAGTGTTCTACCACTTAGCTGTGTCCCCAGTCCTGCATGTCATACTTTTTCAGATTATTGTATGTTAATTTTTAAATATTTACTTTTTTTGTGGTATCAGGAATTGAACTCAGGGACATTTGACCATTGAGCCATATCCTCAACCCTATTTTGTATTTTATTTAGAGACGGAGTGTTACTGAGTTGCTTAGCGCCTCACCATTGCTGAGGTTGCCTTTGAACTTGTGATCTTCCTATCTTAGCCTCCTGAGCTGCTGGGATTACAGGTGTGTGCCACCGCACCCGGCTTAAAATTCACTTTTTATACTTGGGGTTTCATTTAGAATCCTGCTTCCCTAGGAACACAGAAGAGATTGTTGACCATCTCAGATTCCTTGAGTGAAATGAGAAGAAGAAATCAAATTAAAAGAGTGCCTAGAGTCACTGCCCCCTAAAGCATCTGGCATGGGAACATGTGTTTATAAGAAAGCTTAATTTCATATATAATGACTCAGCTCACACACTGGCATCTGCAGAACACTCCCACCTGGTCTACCCTGAACTCCTGGCAATATTCCTTCATAAGGCCCCTAAAATTGATGGACCCTGTAATGCTAGACCGTATCAAAATGCTTTAAGAAGCTTCTTGGTCTCATAATTATAATAATAGTGGGATTCATTGGGACATTCATATATGCACATAACAGAATTTGATCAATTTCATTCCCAGGACTACTTCTCTCATTCCTCTCCTCCCCCTGGCCACCTTAATCTACTTTACTGGTCTCCTTTCTATTGTTTTTTAAATTGGTGCATTATAATTATATATAAAAACAGGATTCATTGTGGCATACTCATACATGGATATAGCATAATTATATTTCTCTTTTATTTTTATTTCTCTTCATAACATGAGAATAATCCATTTTAACCATCTAAGTGTACAGTTCATTGATCATAACTATATCCCTAACCCTCTGGCCTTCACCACCTCCATCTGCAAAACTTTATCTTCCCAAACTCAAACTGCCAGATTGAAAAACTTGGTCAACTTCCCAAATTGAAATCCATTAAACATTGACTCTTTATTCTCTTCTTCTCCCCTATTTCTTGGCATCCATCAAGCTACTTTCTGTCTCTGTGAATTTGACTCATCTAGGTACCTCATAAAAGTGGAATCATAGAATATTTATTGTGTGCATATGGAGTGGGGGGCACTAGGCATCAAACTCAGGGCCTTGAGCGTCTAGGCAAGTGCTCTACCACTGAGCTATTTGTAACCATCTTGTTTATTCATCATAATATCCTTAAGTCTCATCCGTGTGGTAGCATATGTCAGACTTACTTTATTTAAAGATTGAATAGTATTCCATTGTATATACAGACCACTGTTGGGAAGATTTTCTGGGGAACAATTTATGAAAACTGATTATTTTTCCATTTCCTGGTCTCTATGATTGTTTTTTTCATAAAAAGCAAAGTGGTTCTTGTGTGATTATATAGCCCAGGTGCTGTGTAGAATTTTAACTAAAATACTGAAATCCAGGGCTATTTGGCTATCACTTATCTATTTGTTCAACTTCTTCAAACAAATTCAGTATATGATTTTAAATTCAGTGTTTATAACCAGTAGAGGTTTTAGTGAGTTCTGGTAAAAACAGAAGGAGGGAAAAGTCAATGGAAAAAATGAGATTTAAGCAGATGCTTTTTTTAAAGAAGGAGATGGTAGGCTGCCAGGAAGGTACAGTGGCCCAAATTGCCCACTGCACCATACCATATGACTAGAGCGCACTTACATCAATAAAAGGCAGGACTAGTGGTCCCCTGTATCCAGTGTGGTTTGGAAGCAATGGGAAACATCTCTCCTAAGGCAACCCAGCCTCCCCCTTCTAATCGAGGAGCCTCACCTTCCACCATTCTAGTACATTAGGCACTCAATAACAGTTGTCCAAGTGCGTCAGAAAGGATTTTCTATTTTCAGAGCTGCTCTCTTAAAATGAAGTTGTTCCTAAAAGTGCTGTCTGAATTTTTAAGAACTCTCAAAGTTCCTCTAGCTTGGTTGTCATTGGGCTTCTCTGGTGAGTCTGGGGCAGAGGGGAAGGGGAAGAGCTAAGCAAATGGGCCTCTGGATCTCTCTGCTTCTCCATTCCAACAATAGCAATTTGCTTTTATCTGTTTTAAATACATTTTAATATAGGCCAGGTATAGCACTAGCAAGAAAAAGAGGGGGAAATGTTTGAAAAATCTCTGATTTAGAGCATCCACCTTGTTTGACAGAGGAAGCCCAGAGAAGTTGAGAGAAGGATTCTAAGTTACCCAGCAAATTCATTTAACAAATATGTACTGAGCACCTGGTATGGGCCAGATACACGGTAAACAAAGGTGAGTGCATAGATCTCCTGTTATGAAGAACAGGCTCTTCTCTCTAGGATGGTTCCTGTGCAGCAGTGTGTGTGCCTACTATGTGCTAAGCAAGGCCAGCCTATGAGCTACAAAATTAAGATGTGGTTTCTGCTCCCAACCATCTTTCAACCCAACAGGGGAGAGAAAAACTGTACATAAATGACCACAGTACAGAGTCAGCGCTGCACACTGGAAGGAGGCACTGTTAGCTTATCAGCCTTGCAGTTTGGGTCAGGGACGAAAGAGGGACATGTAGCCAGGGGTGGTATTGGAACTGGGCTTCTTTTATCTTCCTACACTTTTAAGTTAAGAATGTAAATGTTAGGGCTAGGGTTGGGGCTCAGTGGTACTGCACTTGCCTGGCATGTGTGAGGCACTGGGTTCGATTCTCAGCACTGCATATAAATAAATAAAATAAAGGTCTATCAACAACTAAAAAAAATATGTATATATATTTTAAAAAAAAGAATGTAGATGTTAGAGTCAGGCAACCCCCATTTCAAAGCCCATCGAATCATGTAACTGTGAGCTGGGCCGAGGGACCTAAGCTCCTAGGTTCTCATCTGAAAATGTGGGTGATAATAGTAGTTTCTACCCCAGTGGGCTGCTGTGAGGGTTAAATGAGATAACTCAGGGCTGGGGCTATAGCTAGTCAGAACATTTGCCTAGCATGCTACAGTCCCTGCAGAGGCAGATGGGTTTTTTTGGAAGGAGATGGCAGGGTGACAGGAAGGTGTGGTGGTCCAAGTTGCTGACTGCACCATACCATATGACCAGAGTGCACTGCACATCAATGATAAGGCAGAACTAGTAGTCCAAAGCACTGCGAGCGAGAGAGAGAGAGAGAGAGAGACAAGACTCCACACATGTCCAACTCTTAGTAGGTGTGACTTAGAGACTTCAGAGATAAGGTGAGGATGGCAGATGAGTGATCCAGATAAAGGCAGAGAGGGAAATGGAGGGTACAGGGTGCTCTTTCTGCTGGAGCCAAGAGCCACACGAAGGAAGGAGTGCTGGGAAATGCTACAGGAAAGGGGGAGCCAGCCAGGTGACAAGAGAGGCCACTCTGAGACCAAACTGAGGACTGGAGCCCTATGGCACTCATTTTTCTTAGCCCCAACGGTTTTCTTTTAGTTTCCTTAGGTTTTCTAAATACTGGGTTATGTACTCTACAGAGAGAGATAATCTTACTTCCTCCTTCCAAGGCATGCCTGCATTTCCTGCTTGCCCAATTGCTTAGCTGCCTTTAACTCCTTTTATTTTTACTATGTGTGGAGCAGGCCTGGCTGGCATCAGAGGGAGGGACAGACTGCTTCCTAGATGGACAAGGGAGGATATGCAGGCCTAGTCCAGTGAGGGCCAGGGCAGGTCTCTGGGCCTCTGATAGGGCATGCGCTCCCAGTTCTTCCCAAGTGATGACAGAGAGGAGAAATGGTAAATGCTCAGTCTCTGGAGCACATTTCTGGAGCATTCAGTAACTGTTCATTGAGCGCCTCCCTGGTTCCTGGCTCTGAGGACACAGACATGACTCAGACCTAAATTTGACACCCACAGACTGGTGAGAAATTCTACTGGGTAATTAAGCAATTACAACCCAGCTTGATAAGGGTTATAATAGAAGTCTGTACAAAATTCAGAAAAACCCTAGAGAAGGAAGTGAATTAACCATGTGTGGTATGGTTGAGGAATGCCTTCAAGGCAGGGACGTCAGAACAGGGTTGTAAAATACTAATTGGATGTCCTGGCTGGCTAAGAGGAGGGGAACTGGCAGAGAAGCAGCATTTTTCCAGGTACATGGGGTGGGAGCAAACTTGTCTTTTGGGGGGAGAGTGGAGTCCTCAGTAAGGAGGACTTACTGAGGATGAGGAAGCTGAGGCCACAGTAAGCTGGGACTGGATGGGAAGAAGTCATGTGTGAAAGGCTCACATGTGTTCACACGGAGGTGGCCACTGCCTGGCCCTCTGACTCAGGTTTGAGACTGGAATCTGTTTGTCTCTTGGGCTTTTTTTTTTTTTGACCAAAAAAAAAAAATAGAGAAGTGGATAAAGAAGAGAAGCTCTGGGGAAGCTAAGCTGATTTATGTTAGATAATGTGGCAGGGTGCCCTTTAGTGGATCAGAAAGACTCAAGAGTGGGTGAGGAGAAGTGTGGGGGACAGAGGTGGAGCCACATGCTGAGAGATAGTGACAGGGGCCTAGAGGGCAAGCAGTTGAAACAGTAAGCAACATTGGAGTGATAAGTGGGAGAACTTCAGGGTTTTTTTTTTTTTTTGCCTCTTTGAGAATCTACAGTAAAAAGTTTAAGCTACTTTTTCATAGATCTGTTTTCTGGATGTTGAGCTTGAATTTTTTGTGAACATGATGCCCCAGGCAGACTGGACAGACAGCTGGTCGTACTGGGGTCTACCTTTGTGTTACAAGCAGGAAGGTTGCATTAAATCCTGACAATGGCCAGCTTGGGAGGGTTCTGGGTCAGGGAAGTAGTGATTGGAGATTTGGTTTCAGAATGATCAGCTGGAGGAGGGATCACAGGAGTCAAGACTAGGAGCAGAAAGTCCAGTTATGAAACTTTTACAACTTGAGAGGAGACATTGTCAAACTCTAAGCCAGAGCAGTGATAATACAGAAGGATCGGTATTTCTGCTCTTGGGTCATCAGTAGAGTTTTAAAGTAGGGCTGGGCAGGCGCCAGTAGCACCAGTAAGGAAACTCCTTTTACCTGCCGGTCAATTAAGATCTTAATAATTTCCTGGGGCTTTGGTGTTCTTTGTGTAAACACACACACATACACACACACAGAGCACACAGATGGAAGTGGCAGGGGGGATGGTGAGGTTTTTTTGTTTTGTTTTGTTTTTAGTTCTGGGAAGTGAATCTAAGGGTGCTTTACCACTGAGCCACATACCAGCACCCCCCCACACACTTTTTTTAATGTGGTTTTATGTGGCCAGTTTCAAAGGCAATTATTTCTCTAGTGGTTGACAGGTCTCAGTAAGTTGCGTAGGGCCTCGCTAACTTGCTAAGGCTGAAGTGGAATTTGTGATCCTTTTGCTCAACTTCCTAAAGTGCTGGGATTGCAGGCATGCGCCATAGTGCCTGGCTTAGAAGTGTTTGAGTAGGACAAGGCTATGGCCTTCCACCCAGTAGACTCACCCTTGCTTTTGCAGAGCTTTGAGAGGTCTAGACAAGACCATTCTTTTTTTTTTTTTTTTTGTCTCTTGACTTGGCCACAGACCCCAGGAACTTCCTGTATTTGAGAGTGATTAGAACCTGTCCTTACATAGCCTTTTCAGAAGAAACAGCCAAAAGTGAGATCTGCTATCAGCCACTAGGGAAATGATTACTGTTGAGACTGGCCAATTAACCAGCAGGACAGAAAGTTCCTGGAAAAACTAGGTAGGACATGGCACCCGGGAAATGGGGAGGAAGTGGGAGCCTTATTCATGTTTCCATTTCCAGCAGCTTGGCCCAGCATAACACCTGGTATCACATTTTTGTTTAATTAATAGTTCCTGAATATATTAATGAATTATCATAACATGAAGCCCTGAAATCGGTCATGTTGGGTCAGAACTGTGATTTGTTAAAAGCAAGATTCATTCATTCATTCATCATGGAACACAGGGTTACAGTCTTGGTTGCAGAGGAGCTATCTGAAGAGTTTTCAGAGATCCTGATATCCACACCACACCCAAGACCAGTTAAATCAGAATTGGGTCTGGGGAGGCAGGCCCAGGTAGCAGTGTTTTCTTGTTTTGTTTTGTTTTGTATTAAGCTCCCCATGTGACTTAGGTGTGAACGAAGGTTGAGAGCCACTGGACTAGATGCTGGAAATATAAGTGAATATTGACCCTACTCTTGCAGGATAAAAGTCTAAGTGACTGATGCCTTCTTTCATTAAGTAGAATACAGCATTAAATGCCTTAATAAAGATATGAAAACAATACTATAAGAACCCAGAGAAAGTAATGCCTTTAGATGTGGCTAAAAGATATAGGAAGGCTTCAAAGAGCAAGGAACTTTTAAGAGGAGTTTTGTCGATAGAGTAGAAGTTCATCAATATCTTCTCCTCCTTCCTCTTCTTCCTCTTCTCTTCTCATCTTCTTTATCAACCTTTCTCTCTCCCTTCTCCAGGCCTCCCCTCCCCTCCTCTTTTTTTGGTACCCATGATTGAACGCAGGGGTACTTAACCACTAAGCCACATCCACAGCCCTTTTTATTTTTTAAGACAGGGTCTCGCTAAATTGCTTAGGGCCTTGCTAAATTGCTGAGGCTGCCTTTGAACTTGTGATCCTCCTGCCTAGGCCTCCTGAGCTATGGGAATTATAGGCGCCACGCCTGGCTTCCTGTCTCTTTTTCATCCTTCTTATCTCCTTTGTTCCAGGCAGAATCTGGAGTAGGCCCAGAAGGAGATCATAGTAAATGAATGTGACATCCCAATTCTTAAGGTATCACTTCTTCAGAAAAAAAGAATAACATGTGCAGAGCTACAAACGCTGAAAGACCCTGAGGTGTTTGGGGACAGTGACTTCATTTTTAGAGTGTAGTGGGTCAAAAGTTGAAGAAACTAAACTGTCTTGCCTGCAGCCCAAGGAGTTTGAACTTTCCCTTCATTTAGGAACAAAACAATTTTATGATGAGATTTCAAACAGTGTTTACCACATTTTAGGTGGCACCTGAAGTGACTCTAAAGGGTACACAGACATGGCATTAATTAATATCAACTCACACTGGTTTTTGATTATATTTCAGTCCTTCTGATTACTTCTAGGAGAGTCTAAATTTAGCACTGGAAGGTTTGTAATACCTATCTCGCACTTGCTAATCTCTGTTACAAAGCAGAGCCTTCTATACAATATCTGGCCAGAATTTAATCACATTGTTCTATCTTCTTATTCATTCCTATGGAAAGCATTTGAAGGTGACAAAAACAGATGTCTGTTTTTTGTTTGTTTTTGAGTGACATGTTGTAATCATGCATATTTATGAGGTATGGTGTGATGTTTTGAGGTATGTATACACTGTACGATAATCAAATCATATATGCTAAATAGCCTATTTATCATCTCATATATTTATCATTTCTCTGTGGGTGAGAACCTTCAAAATCTTCCCTCTAGCTGTTTTGAAATATTGTTAACTATAATTGCCCTGCTGTGCAATGGAACACCAGAACTCATTCCTCCTATTGAGCTGTACCTTTGTCCCTATTAACCAATCTCTCTCTCCAGTCCCCACCTTCCTTCCCCTCCCTACCCTTGGATAACCACTCCTCTACTCTGCCCCATGAGATCAGCTTCTCTAGATTCCACTTAGGAGTGAGATCATGCAGTATTTGTCTTTCTGTAGTTTTTCAAATGTGATCGTGAAATAAACTTTAGATAAAACAAAATGAATACATTTACAAATATATGAAGTAAACAATGGCATAAGAAATATATAGATCCAGCAAAATTTTAACAAGGGTGAATGAATAACTAAAGGAGAGAAATAGAGAGTTAGAAAAACTACTTGCATATTGACATGGGTAGGAGCCAGCTATGAGACTGGAATCAGGCCAGCCAGTTAGGAGGCTGTTGCAGTGGCCCAAGTAAAATTGAACTTGAACATGAACCTGGACAGCCTCCAAAAGGATGAACAAAAGGAGCAGGCAGCTGGCATCTGGCAATGGGCAGGAGACCCCAGAGCATGTTTTAGTGAGATGACACTGGCAGAAGCCTCCTGGGCAGGCTGATCTTTCACGGGCAGGTCCAGCAGCAGATAACGGGAACTTATCCCAGGACCTGACCTCAGATATTAGAGAAAATATGGGGAAGGAAGAAAAGAATTTTGGGATTTAGTTATTGGCTGGAGAAGCCATGGTGAGCTCATTCACAGAAGAATCTGGAAGCAAAAGGCATTTTATTACTGAATCCCAAACCTGATAAGCTACCACATTCATCAGGGTGATTATGAAAAAAAAGAAAAATATGGTGTCCAAGGCCCCTGTCCAGACCATCTGAACAGATTCCAGAGCTGGGGCTCAGTGTTCTATATTTTTTTTATAGTTACCCTGATAATTGTTTTTTAACTAATTATCTTTATTGTACGTACTATGGAATATAGTGTGAAAAATTGATACACATGTACAATGTGTGATGATAAAATTAAGGTAGTTGGTATTTCCATTTCTTTAAGCATTTGAAAAATTTTCAACTAACATGTAATAACTGTACATATTTATGGGTACAGTGTGTTATTTCAATACATGTGTACAGTGTGTACTGATCAAATCAGGGTAATTGTGTTTTCATGTCCTTATCATCACTTTGTTGGTAGCACTGAGCTTTTCTATTTCAGTCCTTCATGAAATATACAATAGGTTACTATGCACTGTAGTCACTCCACTGTGCTACAGAACATTGGAACTTTCTCCTACTGTCTAGCCTCCCTATTCTCACCTAGCCTTCCCAGCTTCTAGTAATCACTCTTCTCCTTTCAGATCAACTTCTTTTTAGCATCCACATAGGAGAGAGAACCCTAAATATTTGACTTTTCATGTCTGACTTATTTCACTTACATTAATGCCCTCCAAGTCCATCCATGTTGCTATGAATAAGGTATTATTTTTTTATGGCTGAATACTATTCCATTGTGGGCATGCGCTATGTTTTTTAAATCCATTCATCCATTGATGTTGCCCTGGTCATTCTGCCGATCCAACCTAGATGCAACCATTGTGCAGAGGCCCTGGCTCCCAAAGTGAGATTCATGGGCCAGTGGTATGGGAATGACGTGGAAACTTCCCAGAAATGCAAAATATCAGGCTCTACCTCAGACTTTCTAAGCCATTTGAATAAAATTCTCAGAAAATGTATGTATATATTATGATATAAGAAGCACTGACCTGGACCAATGGCTCTTAACCCTGGCTGCACTTTTGATCACCTGGGGAATCTTTAAAACATAATGCCTGTGGGGGAGGCCCAGGCATTAGTGTGGGTTTTCTTAAACCTTCTAGGCACATGCAGTTGTAAGAAATAGTACAGAGTGAGAAACAATGCAGAGCAGTCCCATGTACTCTATCCTCAAGTAACAGCTTGTAAGAATGAAGTACAGTGTGAATCAGGATATCGACATTGACACAATCAAGATATAAAACATTTCCATCCCTACCAGGTGCCTCAGTAGCCCCTTTATAGCCACACTTCTTTTCCTTTCACCTCCTCCATCCCTAAGCCTGACATGCACTATTCTCTATTTCTTTAATTTTCTCATTAGAAGAATGTTACATGAAAGGAATCATATAGTAAGTAAGCTTTGGGTATTGGCTTTTTTGGCTCAGCATAATTCTTTGGAGATTTATCCAGGTCCTTGCATTTATAAATTGCTTGTTCCTTTTGTGTCTGTATTGGTGGATTCTGGGAATGGAACCCAGAGTTGTGAGCATGCTAAGCCTTTACTCTACCTCTGAGCTGCACCCCAAGCCATCACTGTTTCTTTGTACTGCAGAGTAGTCTACAGTGTAGATGCCACGTGCATGGTTGGTTAGCCATTCACCCATTGAAGGTTTCCAAATTTTGGCCATTATGAATAAACCTAGTATAAACGTTCAGCACAGGTATTGTGTGAATGTAACTTTTCATTTCTCTAAGACAAATGCCAAAGAGTGCAATGGCTAAGATGTATAGTAACTGCACATTTAGTATCTTAAGAAATTGCTGTCCTTTTTTTTTTCCCATTTCACCTTCCCACCAGGAATAGTCTGAGTGATACAGTTTTTCTGCATCCTCATAAGCATTTGGTATGGCTCTTTTTGATTTTAGCCATTCTCATAGGTATGTGGTGATATTTAATTGTGGTTTTAATTGCATTTCCCTGAGGGCTAGTGATGTCGAATATCTCTTCATCTGGTATGTGCCATCTTTTATACTCCTTCGTGAAACGTCTCTCCCTGTCTGGTCTGTTGCCCATCTTCTGATTGGATTGTTTGGTCTTTAGGTCTTTAGTGTTGAATATATGTGTGTGTGTGTATTAATAACATATATGTTCATATAAATGTGGCTTGTCTTTTCATACGCTTTTTATTTTTATTTGTAGATGGACACTATACCTTTATTTTATTTATTTATGTTTTTATGTGGTGCTAAGGATTGAACCCAGGTTCTCACTTATGCTAGGCAAGCACTCTACCACTGAACCACAACCCCAGCCCTCTATTTATACTCTTAACAGGGTCTTTTGTAGAGCAATTTTTTTTTTCATTTTTATGAGATCCAAAAATTGTTATTTTTTCTTTTTATCGCTAATGTTTTTGGTGTCAAGTCTAAGACTTCTTCATCTATCCCTGCATTCTGAAGGTTTTCTCCAACACATTTTTCTGAAGGTTTTGTGGTTCCATATTTTATGTTTAAGTCCATAAACCATTTGAGTTAATTTGAAATTAATTTATTTATTTCTTTATTGTGCTGCTTGGGATGGATGGAACTCAGGGCTTCATGCATGCCAGGCATGAGGGATATCCGCATCCTGAGCACACTTTTTAGATGGAGTATGAGTTTGAGTCACAGTACAGGGGTTTTTTGCCAATGGATTTCCAAGTGCTCCAGCACTATTTGTTGAAAGACTTTCTTTCTTTTATTAATTGATTCCTCACCTTTGTTAAAATCAATGGGACATATTTGTGTGAGTCTCTTCCTTGGCTCTGTATTCTGTTCCATTGGTTCCTGTGTCTGTTCCTCCATTAACTCCACAGAGTCTTGACTAGTGAGGCTAAGTAAGTCTTGAAATTGGGTAGCCTGATTTCTCCTATTTAATTATTCTTTTTCAAAAATGTTCTAGTTATTCTAGTTTCCTTGCCATTCCATATAAATTTTAGAATAGTCTTGTCTATATGTATGACATCTTGCTGAGATGTTTATTTCAAGTGTGCTCACATTTTTACATGAAGCATTTTTTTGGCTATTACTTTATAACCTTTATCAGATTAATCTCACATCTCTATTATCTTGTCATTGGTATCTATTGATTGCATTTTCTAATTCTGTTTGTAACCTTTCCATTTTTTGATATAAGTGATTTTTTTCATTGAAATAGAGCACTTTCAGGTATTATGTTTGGAGACCCTGGAACACTTTTAAATCTTCTCTTTTATTTGGTTTTATCTGACAGTGCTCTGGCAGAGGAAGTAGGGATTGTGGAAGGGAAGGTGATGCCTCAGATTTCCAGGAAAAGTCCAGTTTTCCATTGGCTTCTGTTGATACCCGCAGGGTTAGGGTTCCTTGGCCCTGGGGCCTTGTGATACCTCTCTGACTGGGATGGGTGAGATGCCTCCCCTCCTGCTTCTCTCATGCCGCCTTGGACACTATGGGGTGGTGCAGGGCTTGTGACCATCTAATGGGGGAAAAAGACCAGCTCCCTACTATAGAAACACACCATAGCAAGTCACCTTATCACAACAGAGTGGGGCTACCAGTGTTCTGGGTGACATTTGGCTAAAGTACAACCATTATTATCTCAGTTTTTCCTGTTTTGTGATGCTGCATCTTTCCTGGTACTTCCCCTAGACATAATAGGTTTTTATTGGGTTTGTTTTGTGTGCATTACTGAATTGTCAACTTTTCCAGTTCAAAGTTCCAGAAAAGCCAGACCAGGGAACTCATCATTGTGCCATTCTTTGGATCCCAAAGTTCATAGTTAGTCTGCTTCTGTCTCTCCACCTGTCAGAGTCTTTGTTTGTGTTAAATATAATGTTCATGGAACTTTTTGTCTTTCAGGTTTTTTAAAATTTATTAATTTTGAGATGGGGTCTTGTTATATTACTCAGGCTGATCTTGAACTCCTGGGTTCCCGTGATCCTTCTGCCTCAGCCTTTTGAGTAGCTGGAACTACAGGTGCAAGTCACCTTGCCTGGCTTGTACTCAGCAGAAGACTAGGGAAGAGTATATCCTCTCTATCTTGTAGGAAACATAAGTTTCCATATGTGTAAAAGTTCTTGGGAAGCCAGGGTTGGGAAGGATTGGCACAGGCTGTCCACTCCATGAGGACAGGAACTGTGCTTATCTTTTAGGTGTTATAATGTGCTCCTCAAAAAATGTCAGAAAAGATATTATGAATGAATGGATGGATGAATGGAAGAATGAGCAAATGAATAACAGAATGAACCAGCAACCAGACTGATCCACATTCACCTACACCTCTGAATATAAGGCATTCATGGCCCCAGAACCAGAGGAAGGCTGGAGCAACAAGTGGCTCCAAAGGGCCCCAGGTATGTGTGTTGGGGGTGGGCAGCAGTCAGATAGGAGGTTACTTGAACAAAGGATGCAGAACTTAAAGAAACTCCACTTATCCAGGAGCTCTTTACTGGAAACATATCTGTCTTTCTTTTTTGTTCTTCCAGATCCTTTATTTATTGCAACATCCTAAATAAATTTTTTTTTTTTTAACAAAGAGTATATCCTGAGCAACTTTTGTCTTTGGAAGTGCCTTTTTCAAGACTTAATCTTCAGGGATTTGCAACAAAAAGAAAACATTATTCATCATGTCCTGAAATAACACTTGGATGAGTGCTGGGTCTGGAATTGTATTCTCTGTTGTATGTTTTGTCTAATGTTCACAGGATGTTCACACTTGCGGTTCCATGAAATCTTTATTTTAAGTGTTTACTTACCTCTTTTTCTAGAGAAAAGGAGGATGGGAAGGGAAAGGGATGATGTGAAGGTCACTTAAAGGTCTTAGATGGTGGTGCTATTAGGGCCTTTAAATGAGACTTGCTCTTCAAGCACTTTCAAGTATTTTTGTTTTAATCTGGGGTGCTGGGAGGGAACCCAAGGTTACGCACATGCTAGACAAGTGCTCTACAACTCAGCTACTTCCCTAGCCAACTCTTTGATCTCCTAGCATAAGGCACCAAGTTTATTTATTTGATACCTTTATTTTATTTATTTATTTTTATGTGGTGCTGAGGATGGAGCCCAGTGCCTCACATGTTCGAGGCAGGCGCTCTACTGCTGAGCTACAGCCCCAGCCCCAGGGCACCAAGTTTATAAGCTCTTAAGTATAAATTTCCACATTGTTAGAAAACAGAAGGGGACATAATCATTTGATTTGTGAATGTGAGGTCACTAGCCCTATATGGACTAAATGAGACCCCAGCCTGCTGTTGGTGTGTAAAAACCCTGAAAATATTACTTTTCTTTTACTTCATTACTTTTCAAGTCTGGAGGGTGAGACAGAACTGAACTGAGCTCTTAGTACTTCTTTTAATTGCCATTTAGTGGTAACTCTCCTTTAGTCCTGAATTTAAAAAAATGTAGTTGTAGATGGACAAAATGCCTTTATTTTATTTGTTTATTTGTGGTGCTGAGGATCAAACCTATTGCTTCACACATGCTAGCCTGAGCTACAGCCCCAGGCCTCCTGCCCTGAATTTTAAAAATCCCAGCCACCAGAACATGGGTTCCCAAATTGCACATGGGTGCAAGTTGGGAAAAGCAGAAAATCAAACAAGTCTTATTTTCTACTCTCTTAAACCGAATTATAGAATGAAAGGAGATCATATATGTTTGGGAGGGAATGTTTTAATGTAGCCAAGTCATTTTCCTTCTTCCACTTCTAATGAATAGCTTGGAAGAAGTTTTCTGCAACATCTCATTCCTTAACAAGAATGTGTGTGTGTGTGTGTGTGTGTGTGTGTGTATGTGTGTGTGTGTACACACATATATATGTTGTTATTTTTTAAGTTTATTTTATGCAGTGTCGTGACTAGAACCCAAGGCCTCACACATGCTAGGCAAGTACTCTACCATTGAAGTATACCTTCAGCCCATGAGACTTACAAGTATCTTAGTCTTAGTACTAACTAAAGCTGCCCATTTGCCAAGCAACTAGTTTTTGCTTTCATCTGAATCTTGGAACTGAACTTGTTTCCTAACACTGGTATAGAGAAGTAGATTTGAAATAGATAAATGGAGATCTGGCACCCTGGGCAGCTTCTTTCTTGAGCCACTGAATGTTTTCTATAATAACTTGAGGTGTAGTTGACATAAATTCTATCTATTAAAAGCAAATAGCATTATACACATATATATATTTTTTGGGGGGGGGTAGTTGGACACAATACATTTATTTATTTATCTATCTATCTATCTATTTATTTTTTATGTGGTGCTGAGGATCAAACCCAGGGCTTCACACGTGCTAGGCAAGCATGTACCACTGAACCACAACCCCAGCACCCCATTATTTTTTTTTTAAAATATCTTTTAGTTGTAGATGGACACAGTATCTTTATCTTATTTATTTATTTGTTCGTTTGTTTATTTATTTTTATGTGCTGCTGAGGATTGAACCCAGTGCCTCACACGTGCCAGGCAAGTTCTCTACCACTGAGCCACAACCCCAGACCCCTAAATTTCATTCTTGTTAGTAAATTTACAGAGCTGTACAGTCATTATCAGAATCTAATTTTAGAACATTTACATCATTCTCCAAAGATCCTTTCATTTTCCTATCCCCACTTCCAGGCAACCACAAATCTACTTTCTTTCCTGTATAGATTTGGCTATTCTGGACATTTCTCTCAGTACAATAAGACACTATGTTCCTTTTTGTGCCCCTTTCTTTCATATAGCATAATGTTTCTATGTTTTAATATGTATCAATACCCTGTTCTTTTTTATTGACAAATGATACTGCATTGTATGAATAGACCAACACATATTGATAATCCATTTATTAGTAGGTGAATATTTAGGTTGTTTCCATTTTTGGCTAATTATGAATAATGCTGTGAACACGTGGGTACAAATTTTCTGTAGACATGTTTTTAGTTCTTTTGGATATAAATAGGATCTATATATGGAATTGCTGGGTCATATGGTAACTATGTTTAACCATTTGAGGATCTACCAAGCTATTTTACACAGTGGCCATACCAACTGACATTACCCTCAGCAGTGTATGAGGGCTCTGATTTCTCCACACCCTCACCAGCACTTGTTATTGTCCCTCTTTCTTAATTATAGTCACCCTAGTAGATATAAAGTGGAATCTCATTGGGGTTTTGATTTGCATTTCTCTAATGATTAGTGATAGCATTTTCTCATGTGCTCATGAGTCATTTAGTATCTTTGGTGAAATATCTATTCTAATCCTTTGCCCATTTTTAAAAATTGGATTATTGTCTTTTGTGATTTAGCTCAAGAATTCTTTTTATGCAGTCATGCTTCATTTAATGATGAATATACATTCTGAGAAATACTTATCAGGCAATTTTGTTGTTATGTGATTATAATAGAGTTTACTTATGTAAACTGAAATGGCTTACTAGATTTGTAATCTTATGAGACCATAATATTTGTGGTGCATCACTGAGCAAAAATCATTGTGTAGTACATGACTATTCTGGATACTTCAGATATGTAATATATCAGATATATAGTACACAAATATTTTCTCCCATTCTGTAGCTTTTCACTTTCTCCTTGGTGCCTTTGAAGCACAAAGTTTCCCATCTTGATGAAGTTCAATTTAGTACCAGATCTAAAGAAATCTTTGCCTAACTCAAGGTCGCAAATGTTTTAGCTGTTACAATCAGGGCTGTCATCAATGGTGTGTTGATTTTATGTGAGATGTGAAGGAAAGGTCTAAACTCATCTTTTTGCGTGCAGACACTGGTTGTTCCAATATATAAATCATTATGCTTTGGCTGCTGCCTTCCCCCTTCTGTGACTTCAGTGTGCCCTTCCTGGGCTGCAGTCTCACCTGCCACAATCTTATTCCTTTAGTTCATTGGATCCACAGAGTGTCTTGAAGCCACCTAATTACAATTTTCCAGAAGAGAGAATTGGACAGTGTAGTCCATTCTAGATCAGGTGACAACCTCTGGTCCAATCACATGTGCCCAAGGGTGTCAGGATGAGATGCAGTAACTCCTCTGGTTGACAGGACCCATCCCTAGGTGAGATGATGTCTCAGAGAAGGAGGCTTGTTATAAGATAGGTAAATTCCCTCAGAAGTGTATACTTGAGGGTCATTGTCGCAGATTCAGCTTTGTGAATTCCCTATGAACTATCTTTGATATTTCCAGCTATGGGTTTATAGGTCTTCTCCCCCAAACTTCTTTGGATTTCCCTATGAGCATTCAAATAAACATATGAAGCAATTGAATAGTTGACAACATTAAAAACTTAAATGACAACATGAAAAACTTAAAAATTTCATATAAAAATCCAGATTCTATGCTTTATTTTTAAAATAGGCAGATCTAGGCCTACCGCAGGTGGTGGCATCTGAGGGGCAGCAGTCCTCTGCAGATAAAGAATAGAGTCTGCATGTTTTTCCAGTGTCACCACTCATGATCCCCTGTACATGGTCCCCTGTTCTCATTAGCTTTTATTTCTTGGCTCTGCAAAAGTTTGCATGTGTATGTCCCCTTATATAAGTGCCATGTGTGCCACTGCCTGCTTATAATGTCATCTACCTCTCCAGTCTTACCCAAAGAGTGACTCAACCCAGCACTCTGCTAGATTCTGAGTCAGCCACATTCCTGCAGCATTGGGCTCTGAATGACATTTGCTATTTGCAGTCTGCTCTGTGTACCACAGAAGGTGGCATTGATAAGCCTGGATCTTTCATGGAAATTATGCTCTGGCCAGACTTATGAGAATATTCAGTAACTAGAGCACCCTCTTGCATGGTGCCTTTTTCTTGGAATTAGAGCAAAGAAATTAATGTTCTGACTGACTTCACTAGAATAACCATCTATGCAAATTAAGAAGATGGTAGAGCAGCTTGCTTGGAATGGGGAGTGGTGGTGAGTTGGTTTAGAATGTACAAAGAAGGAATCCCAAATGCTTACTTTTTATTTAAGAAAATAAAATATGTACAAGGCATGTAGAAAGCATTAATTTTTTACTTGAAGTTATTATTTTGTTTTTGTTTTTTAAATAGGATTGCAGTTAGGTTTTTCCCTGTTATCAAACTAATACAATCTCATCATTGAAATCTTGGGGAGTACCTAAGATAATAAATGCCATCCATTACCCAGAAAAAACTACCACTAACATAACATAGATTCACCCTAAGTCTGAGCTCATGGGTTAATAGCAATGGCATCATCCTGTATAAAATATGTCTTTTATGAATTTTATTTCATCATAAGCATTTTCTCATATCATTACCAATCCTCCAAAGATGATATGATTAATGGCAGCACAGTGTTCTATTCTGTAGGTAACCTATTGTATGAATCCATTTTCTGTTACCACAACAAAATACCTGAGGCAGGCTAACTGTATAAAGAAAAGAGATTATTTAACTCACAATTTGGGAGGCTGAAAGTCCAGAATCAGGCAGTCCTGTTGCTTTGGCCTTTGGTGAGGGCCTAACAGTGAATAGCATCATGGTGGGAGCAGGAGCAATAAGGAAAGGTCACCTGACAGCACGAGAGAGAGAGCTTTTGTGGCAACTTGCTTTCTCAGGATTTCAGGAGTCCCACAGAACTACCTTAATTGCTTCTGAGGGCACATCCCCAATGACCCAACTTTCTCCCAGGAGGCCCTACTTCTTAGAGGCTCCAACACTTCCCAGTGGCCTCATAGACTGGCAACAAAGACTTATTAACGCACGGGCTTTTGGAGGAGACTCATCTAACCACAGCTTTGGTCATGGCGTGTCACTTCAGAATCAGAAACAATGGACACACTCCATGTCCTAGAGTGGCTCCCTGTTTAGTTGAGGAAGAATCACCTGAAGAAAGAAGAATAATGCCACAGGAGAGTTAATAGAAAAGGGGGATATAAGGGGGAGTGTTACATATATTGTGGGGAGACAGGAAGAGGAGGAATTAGGAGCTTCAAGGCAAAAGGGTGTACCAGACATGGGCAGAAGAACCGGCCTAGGCACCGAGGGGTCAGAATGCTCACTTGCACTTTAGCCCTAACACACGTTTCCCAAACTTATCATTTTGTGCTTCAGGCACTGTCAGTGAATTTCTCCCAGTTCTTCAACTTTGGCTCCATGCTTCAGTCTTTCTATATCTTGGCCTCAAGTAGCTCTTCCTTCCTCCTGGTTAATGTCTACTCATCCAGCTCACACATAACTTCTCCTGTGTCCTTCCTTACATGGCATTCCACCCTGGGAGAGTCAGTTGCTCCTTCTTTTCTCCTGCCACCTACTGTGATCTTACTTCAGTCATTACACTTGTTCCAGATTCATTCTAGACTTCTTTATTGTTTTCGATTCTGTCTCTCTTGTGCCTTTTTTCTCATGCTAATTTATAACTCCTTAAGGTCAGGAGCACTGTATCAGTTAGCATTTGATTTGACTGTGTTTGATGGAAAAATCCAAGTAACAGTGGCTTTAGTGAGATAGAGTTAAGGTTCAGAAGTGGGCAGTCCCGTATTGCTGCTTCCCCTTCCTCATTTTGTGTCTGTTCCTTATGGTCCCAAGATGAATGCTTAAACTCTGTTCATCATATCTGCATCCCAGCCAGCTGGAACACTGAAGAGCCAAAGTACAGCACACACCTGCCCTTCAGAGTAGGAACTTGAAACTACACTTCCATTTATATTCCATTGGAAGTTAGTCTCCTGTTTACACCCAGCTACAGAGGAAATTGGAAAATATCTCTAGTCTAAAAAAGCGGTATTCTATTCCTAAATACCAAATGAGTCTATAAATAGCTTTTGCCATAGTGGAAAACAGGGAGAGATCAAGGATGATTCATTTTAGCCTGAATGGGCCAGAAATGGAAGAAAACACAACAGTTGGAATAATTGAGCCCCTCTGTACGTGAGACACTGTATGAGGTGCTTTGGGTACTATATCTAAAACCAACATCTGCAGTTTTTACTTAAGTAAATAATTGCCTTTGAGAAAGATGAAAAATTTCTAATCTGGAATCAGATCAAAGCTACCTCTTCTTGCATGCTCCTCATGATGGGGAGCTCGCAGTTTCTCAAGCTAACTTTGCATTGTTGTTTACATTGGTTTTTAGAAAGTCCTCCATTGCTTTGAGCTGAAAACCATATTCCTGGGCTGGCAATGGGTGGAGTAGTTCTAGGCACAAATTCTTCAGTTAGATCAATGGCCTGTCCCCCAGAAAATATCTGTCAGTGTCACATATTTAGTCATCATGTCTGGAGGGGGCAGCCGCTAGGGATGCTGCAGAAAGGACAACGTCTATGGCAACAGACAGTGACTGTGTGAGCGTTTAATAATTGGTGTATGAGGAGCACTCAGGTTTTGGCTTCTTACTGTCTTACTTTCTGAGCTTACATCAGCTTCCTGGGTGTAAAAGGAATGTTGACTGCCTGTTTATTTGCTGGCATGTGGATGTGATTGGATTAGACTGTTTGAAGTCACTCTAGTAAAAGGCCCCACTCCAGCTAATGGGTTTGGTCTGTAGCCATTGCCTTAATTAAAAACAAATGATTTGCTTGTACACTCAAGTCTCTTAGAGAAGGGTGCATCTTTGTTTTTTACTTAATAGTCTTTACTTTGCAGAACTTTCCCACCGTGCCATCTCAGCAGATCTTCCCAATGACCCAGTGCTACATACAGCCTCAAGGTGTCTTCTTGCCATCCCAAAATATCCTTGTCCCAAGTGCCTCTGCCAGCATCCATTCTCTTGGCCCAGAGCACCCCCTCTTGCCTGCATCTTCTGCATTCTGGTTTTTACCTCATAGGGGATGTCCTAGATCCAGCTGGTATCTCCTGTGCCATGTAAGACCAAATAAGGATCTGTGTGCCCATATATCTCCTACCCTCTTTGCTAGAGCCCCTGGCTTTCTTTTTATAATGTGTACAGGGAAAACCATTCATGTGTTTGCTTTTCAATGTGGAGATGCCCAAGGGATGGATAAGTGCCTTACTTAATCACCTCACTGACTGGAGCCTGTTCAGACTGGCATGAGAGGCACAGTGCAGGGCTGGCTTCCTGGGCCCAGCGTACACAGGGCCTTCAGTCTGGTGGAATGCTGTGCTGTCACCATCTTCAAATTCTTAACCACTTAAACATTTTTTTATTTGGGGGTTGGGGTTATTGCTCAGTGGTAGAACACTTGCCTGGCACACTTCAAGGCCCTGGGTTTTGTCCTCAGCACTGCAAAAAATAAAAAGTTGATTTTTTTTTTTCCATTTTTGACTGGGCTCCCCAATTAGGTAGCTGGTCTTGTGTGGGACATTAAGTAGATGATGATTTCTACTGACCATAAAAGAAAAATCCCTTTCCACAGGCCCCTGGTGCTGCCCTCCCTATGTATTTGTAGTCTTAGTGCCTGGGTCCCATTGGTCCTCAAGGCTTCTCCTTCCTTGGAACTGTCCTACCATTCCTCAGATCGCTCTCTAAGGCTTCACCTACTTCCCTGGAACTCCCCCCAGCATTTTTCAGGCTGAGTGACACATCTCTTTGCTGCTCTCTCTTGTGTGCTTGGGTTTTTCTAGGCTTAGTGCCTGGGTCACATTACTCCCAAAGGCTTTTCCTCTTCCTCAGAACTGGCTCTGCATTCCTTAGTCAAGCACAGGGAGTACCATTGGTACTGCAGTGGCCTTCCAAGGACTTAAGTCCTGAAACTTTTGAAGACAAAAGTGGATTCTCTTCCTCCCAAAGCAGATCATGGAGCTAAAAGAAATCTTTCACCAGAAAAGATTTGTTGAATGAGTAAGCTCCTAGCAGAGATCCTTAAGAGTATTCTTGTCTCTCATTCAGTAATTCATTCTTTTTCTTTTTGCAGTGCTGGGAATGGAACCCAGGGCCTCTCACTTCCACCGAGCTACAACATACCCAGCTTCACATTTTCCTTTTTTTTTTTTTTTTGTTTTGTTTTTTGGTACTGGGGGCTGAACCCAGTGTTGCTTTACCACTGAACTACAAGCCCAGCAGCCCTTTCTATTTATTTTTTGCTTTGAGACATGGTCCTGCAAAGTTGTCCAAGCTGGTTTTGAACTTGGGCTTCTCCTACTTCATCCTTCAGAGTAGCTGGGACTACTGCTCACCACTGTACATAGAAATCTTTTTTTTAAAATCAAAAATGAAAAATATAGATTTTTTAAACAAAGACAAACCATTGTCTGTCAAATTAATTATTACATGATAGTTTTCACAGAATTTTAAACGAGTAGTGCCCCTTTGTGTGTCCAGCACTAGGGCAAAGACAATTGAAAATCTTTGAAAAGAAGGGAGAACAGAGCTGCCTTGAGAATGCCTCCAGTACAGAATTATTTTAGGGAACTACTTTCTGCTTTCTTCTCACCGAAACAATAAAAAATAAATTCCTTCCTTCCTTCGTTAGCCTCCTTTCTGCCTTTTGAAGGAGGTTGTGACAACTGCAGTGGATTTTGACTTGGTCAGGGCTGAAGATGAAGCAGCTGCAATGAATTTGGCATTAGATGTAGGGATGAAGAAAGATATTTGCTGCTGTTGTAGGTTTGTGGCTTGTCTTCATAGAGGTGATGACCAAAACATAAGGAAGTAAGTGGAGAAGATCTCTGAGGCAGTAGAATGACAGCGACAGGGCAGGACTTGGTGTCGCACAAAGAAATGGTATTGAAGTCAGAGAAGCAGGGAGTGTTCTGATTGCAGGTGACTGTGCAGAGCTGGAGGGGAACATGGAAACCCACCTCAAGAGAGGCTCTAAAGAGGAGAAAAGCTCTTAGAGATCTCCCAAAGCTTTTCCAGTGAAGTATCTTGAAAAGGTCCTTGCACAAGGATCAGATGCCTTGGAGTCCTGATTTTTGTTTGGAATATGATGTGGATTTTGCTGGGCATGATAGGGTGTACATCTGTGATCCTGGCAACTTGGGAGCTGAGTCAGTATGATTGCAAGTTTTAGGGCCAGCCTCAGCAACTTAGCAAGGCCTTACTTCAAAGTAAAATTAAAAGGCTGGGGATGTAGCTCAGTGGTAGAGGCCCTTAGGTTCAATCCGTAGTGACATACATACACCAAAAAACAAAAACAAAAAACAAAAAAAACAAGTGCTATGGATTTAGCCTTCTGCTTGAGAACTTACAAATTTTTCTTATTATAAAAATAATTTGATTTTTGCTAAATTATTCAGAGAAATCTGCCCTCTTTGTTAGTGTGCCTCAGTGTTCTTAAAATCATACTACTTACTGAATCTTCAAATCTAACAACATCTCTTTCTATAAGACTTAAGACCTCCCTTCCCTTCCCACTTTTTTTATTTGGGTCCTGAGTATCCCCCAAGGGTCTGTTTGTTGAAGTGTGGTCACCAGGGTGGCACTATTGGGAGGTGATGGAACCTGTAAGAGGCGGGGGCTACTACTGGGAGGTCTTCAGGTCATAGGGCCGGTCATTTAAGAGGATTATGGAACCTCAGGCCTTTCTATCTCTTTCACTTCCTGGCCATGAGGTGGGCACTTTATTCTGCCATTTGCTCCCCACTGTTTCCATCCAGCATTCCTACCAGAAGCTTAAAAATAATGGGCCTGCCTCATCCTGGATTGTAACTTACAAAACCATGAGCAAAATAAACCTTTCTTTCTTCATAAATTGATTATCTCCAGTATTTGTTATAGTTTTGAAAGCCGATAAACAGCAAAGGATCAACAATAACAGAGGATACAGCCTGCTTTCTGTGTTGCCTTCACTTGCAAAGGTTTTGTTACATAGTTATTACTTGACATAGTGTAATAACAAAAATATTTTTTATTTATCAAATGAAAAAGTAAATTAGCAGATATGCTTTTCAAATACCATAATCCTCTTCCCATTTCTCCTATTTTAAGTTGATTTTTGCATTGCTGGGGATGGAAATCCAGGGCTTTGCACACAGTAAGCACCTGCTGTACCACTGATGTACATCTTTAGCCTGAGAACCTTTGTTCTTAGGGATATGCTAGATGTGTTTCATGATTTCTATACCTTTGTTACATCCCCTTGACCTGCCTGCCCCCCATGTAAGGGATGCTTTCAGCTGCTAATAAAAATCCCCCTTGACAGTGATTTCAGTAAAAATAGACATTTCATTTTTTCCAATGCTAACAAGTCTGGAGGGAGGAGATTCCAGGGTTGATTTAACAGTTCAGGAATAAGAGGTTTTCTTCGTATTTCCCTGATGATCCCACAATGACTGCCATAGCTACAAACATCACTACCTCACTTCCTTTCAGGAAGAATGGGACATATGGGAGAGAATGCTTTTTCTTGTTTTGCTCCTTTGCAGAGATGAAGAACTCTCTCTGAACCCCACCTCTATTTTCTTGGCCACATTTGTGTCTTATGGCCACTCCTAGATCAACCACTTCCAAAGAAAAACTAGATTTCTATATTCAGCTTAGACCAATTAGGATGGATTCCACTTTCCCAGAATATGTGCAAAATGAGACTTTCATAAATTACTTACCTATTTTGTTTAGGCCAAACTCCCTCACTAGAACATGACTTAATGAGAGTGAATATTTTTTTGTCTTATTTCATTCACTGCCATGTCCCCAACACCTAGAGCAATGCCAGGAATTCAATAAAAAATCATTGAATAAATGAGGAAGAAGTGAGGTAGGTCACCAGCAGTGTCACTACCCCTGACGGCATACAATCTAGTTGATGAACACAATTGACTACCAATCACCAAATCTCTGACCTTGATCCTTATCTTTTCTCCCAGGGGGTGAGCCATAGCTGGAGACTGCCCTTGTGCCGATGACCCTTCCCAATTCCTCTTATGTCTTAGAAGACAAGATGTGTGAGGGAAACAAGACCACCATGGCCAGCCCCCAGTTAATGCCCCTGGTTGTGGTCCTCAGCAGCATCTCCCTGTTCACAGTGGCACTCAACCTGCTGGTGCTGTATGCTGTACGGAGTGAGCGGAAGCTGCACACTGTGGGAAACCTGTACATCGTGAGCCTCTCTGTGGCAGACCTGATTGTGGGCGCCGTGGTTATGCCCATGAACATCCTGTACCTCGTCATGACTAAGTGGTCCCTGGGTCGCCCTCTCTGCCTCTTTTGGCTTTCCATGGACTATGTGGCTAGCACGGCATCCATTTTCAGTGTCTTCATCTTATGCATTGATCGGTACCGCTCTGTTCAGCAGCCCCTCAGGTACCTGAAGTATCGCACCAAGACCCGAGCATCGGCCACCATCTTGGGAGCCTGGTTTCTTTCCTTTCTATGGGTCATTCCTATCCTAGGTTGGCATCACTTCATGTCGAATACCTCGAGGCACCGGGACGAAAAGTGTGAGACAGACTTTTACGACGTCACCTGGTTCAAGATCATGACTGCCATCATCAACTTCTATCTGCCCACATTACTCATGCTCTGGTTCTATTTCAAGATCTACAAGGCTGTGCGACGACACTGTCAGCACCGGGAGCTTATCAATGGATCCCTTCCTACCTTCTCAGAAATTAAACAGAAGCCAGAGAATTCCAAGGCGGGCCCCAAAAAATCAGAGAAGGAGTCTCCCTGGGAGGCTCTGAAAAGGGAGTCCAAAGATGCCAGTGGTGGACCTATTTTTAAGCCATCATCCCAGGATACCAAGGAGAAGAAGTCTCCAGATTCCTTGAGCCAAGAGGAGGATGGAGAAGCAGCCAAACTCCCCTGCTTTCCACTTGACCTTGTGGAGACACAGACTTCGGCAAAGGGAGATGGCAGGGGCTGTGAAGCCGTGGATGAGAGCCAGAGCCAGCTCAAGACAGAGGGACAAAGCCTAAACACCCGTCGGGTCAGTGAAATATCAGTGGATCACACGTTAGTTGAGAGCCAGTCCATCGGCCGCATGACAGACTCAGATACCAGCACAGAACCAGCACTGGGCAGAGACAAATTGAGAAGTGGGTCCAACCCAGGCCTGGACTACATCAAGTTCACGTGGAAGAGGCTTCGCTCCCATTCAAGACAGTACATTTCTGGTTTGCACGTGAACCGGGAACGGAAAGCTGCCAAACAGTTGGGTTTCATCATGGCAGCCTTCATCCTTTGCTGGATTCCCTACTTCATCTTCTTCATGGTCATTGCCTTCTGCAAGAGCTGCTGCAATGAACACGTGCACATGTTCACCATCTGGCTGGGCTATATCAACTCCACTCTGAACCCCCTCATCTATCCCTTGTGCAATGAGAACTTCAAGAAGACATTCAAGAAAATTCTGCGTATTCGCTCCTAAGGGAGGCACTGAAAGGTTTTGACAAAATGATACTTGATGTCCAAGAAGGAGGTGGAGGAGGAAAGCCTGGCATTGCCACGCACCTGAGCTTTCTGGAAAGGAGTTGAAAGCACAGTCTTAGGGGCTGCATTGTGTGGAAAAGTTCTCAGGTACTGTGGGAAGAACGGCAGGTGGTCGTGGTCAGTGCAAAGATTGGAGTAGAAAGCAGAGTATTTGTAAGAGAACAAGACCTGGGTGGAGCTGTCCTGCTCTCATGGGGGAAAAGTGGGAGCCTCTGACTCTTACTGTAATTTGAGTTTTCAGACTGGAATTAATTGGCAACTGAAGGGACACTGGATAGAGATCCACTGGAGAGTTGGGACTTTTGCTACAACAGAGCTAGATATCTGTGCAAAGACATGCAAATAGCTGTTGCCCCCTTTCAGGGGTCACCTGGAGAGGCATGACAACGGTTCCCCTGTGGCTGCCACTTCTCAGAACACTTCTCTTCTGAGCCCCTTCTACAGTTTTCTCTAGAACCAAGGTCTGATCCATGCCGAAGATTCTGCCTTACTCTTTATCACTCATGCATGTCTTAGAGTTGATAGGAAGTTATGCAGTTTGCCTGTCCATTGTTTTCAACCCAAGGTTCCTTTTGGCTCTTACAAACATGGTGACAAAAAGCTGCCCTCAAAAGAAAGAGAAAGGAAATGTTCTCAAGAGTGTATTAAAAGCAAAACAAAAGAGTAGGAGCAAGAAAGCCATACTTCTTTAGGGATGGACCAGGATTACCTCATGGAAGTCCCATGATACCACAATAGAAGGGTGGCCTTATAGGTTCCAGTTCTCAGAGGAGCAAATGAGGTGAAATGAGGTGCCCAAGACCACATAGCTAGTTATATGAGAAAGTTAGAATGAAAAACCCTGGGGGGTTCCAGTTCATTGTAACACATTTTTTCCAAAAAAGCAAAAATGCATCCTGTTAAGTACACACACAGTATTCCCAAGAGTGGTGACAATTTCCAAAATAATATGTTGAAAAGAAGAACAGCTGACATGGAACACATCTGTGGCTGCAGATGACCCTTTGAAGGGACTGTGCATTTTTTATCTCTGTGAGTCCAAAAGTTATCATGTTCTTTTATACTTACATGTATTAACTAAAAATCAGCAAAGGTGTGAGAACATACAGTGAGTTATATTTGATGTTTATGTTGCAGTCTGGTTGTGATTTATGTTTTAAAACTTAATGTTAAAGTTTAATATGTGTAACAAATAGGGATGCCTGTGTCTTGTGTTCCTGTTTGCATGATCCATTAAAATGAAATGTTTTTACCTACCTAAATATGATGTTTGAAAGGATACTGTTATGTGACTGATTTATTTATTTCTACCTTTCTAAGTTTGTCGAACTGAGAAAATGTATTGAAATGCACTGTGGAATGTTATAAGACTTGCTAGGGGGTTTCTGGTCAACATTTGTGAATGTCTTTCAAAAAGGACTTATATTTTATAAAAAGCTTCATTCTCATTCTACTTTGCATCCTGGAATATTCTTCTTGCTCAGATCGTGGGAGCTTCAGAGACTTTGATCCTGGTTTCAGAAGTTGCAACAGGTCCACTTCCAGCTTATAAATCACTTGCCAGAAGACTCATGAGAGAGACAGATGAGATTGCCACCCAAGGCCCTCTGGAGCAGAGAACACATAAAAGGAACACTCCACATAGATAAGAGGCTAAGTGCCCATTATTTATGGTGAGGAACAATCCAGACAGCTAGTCGAAAGACATGCTGAGGAGCTTTGATTTTGGGTCAAAGAGACCTGGATTTCAGTCTGACAAGAACAAAAAAGGGTCAATAAATACATATGGGAAGAATCAAGAGAAACAATTTCCATGCATTATTGTTTGCAGTGTCTCTGGTGCTTGCATAGTGTTGGTATACAGAGGACATTCATATAAATTTTAAAAACACATTGAGCACATGCCAGGTGCCAGACTTTGTGCTTTACTGTACCTTTTACAATATCCTCCTGAGTAAGATTTCCTTGTTACATCAAAGGGAAACCTAAGTCCTTTCTACTTCTGTCTGAACATTGAATCAGTTTTTAAACTCATGAAAGGCATTGGACTAGGGCACAGAGATAACTCAGTCCAAACCTATTAGGAAAGAATCAATGGCTGAAGGATTGCACATGAAACCAGACTTTCTGCCTTAAATATTAAAATAAATACCTCCTAGGAGAAAGTTGTTACAGAGAACAACTTTTGTTGATTGTTACTGACAATTTTGCAAATTCAGAAACTCATTTCTGATTCTTTTCATGGACTTCAGCATGATCAACTTAAAGACAATTCTTTGACCAATTAGTCAAATTTATACTTTACCAAACATTGGCTACTTAAACAATATATATTTTATGTATTAGTCTGTTTTTCTTTACTGTAACATCTGAGACAGGCTACTTTATAAATGAAATCTTTTTATGGTGACTCAAACCTTTGGAGGTGCAAGATCCAGACAACATGGCATAAATTCTGGTGTAGATCTCCCTTGGCTGCATCACATTATGATGGGTGAAAAGGAGAAGCACAGAGTGAGGAAATTCCCTCTAGGATGCTACCATTGACCTCTGTTATGGTTTTCACTGTCTAGGAATGTCAGTTTAGAAATTAAAAACTTAGGGTAAAGAGTCATCCGATGTCCACTACTCCAAAAAGTTTTGTTGGGTGGCTAAGACTGGTGTGGCATATGTGGTTACAAAATGGCTGGAGATAGTTCCCAGAGAAGTGGGAATCACTGTATCTTGGACAGAAACTCCATAATGTGGGTATCCTAAGAACTCAAAGCCCAGCAGGGAAACAAACTTAACAAAGAACTAGCTTCAACCCAGGCTTATGTGTGCTCAATTAAGCAAAGCCTAGAAGGAAGGTATCAACTATATTTTCTGATAGTGTTATACTGGGGGCAGAGGCTTGGCACAAAGCTGAGGTAATCATGGAGACCCCCTCTTCACCCTGATTCTTGCCATCGTGCCAGAAATACTTCAGACATGTTGCTCAGAGTAACAGACATGAGTTTATTAGAAGGAATATGATAAAGGAAAAACGGACACTCTCAAGGGACAGAGTAGATCCTCTTAGGAGAAGGACAGTATGCTTCTCCGAACCTCCAGTTTTATTGGGGGTCCCATGGAAATTTCCAGAGAGTCCCACCTAGGTTCACCTCTTGATCCCCCCCCCAACACCTCTTTACTTTTGACAGCAGACTGACATGAGATTCTCAAGTCCCTGCTGCACAAGACAACTCTAGGTCACTTTGACCCATAATGACTGGTTCTAATTAGACCCGGTTCTTACAAATTTTAGGGTTAGGAGAAGTTTTCCTTATTTGCCTGAGTTCTGGGATCTTGTCTGTGTGGATGATTACCAAATCCTCTCCCTTCAGGATAACTTGTGTTCTCATTGGAATTTTGGATCTGCATGTCTCCTGCAGGTAACAGTTAGTTTGCTGAGGAATGTAACATATGTTGTCAACTTAGGCTAGTCAGGGCTGCAGGTGAATTCTTTTTTTAAGAGAAAGCACAGTGGGCTCAGTTTTAGAATTATTCCCTTAATTTCACAGTTCACATCTATCTGTTCTCTATCAATAAGAGGTCGCATTCCTACTGACTGTGTGTGTGTGTGTGTGTGTGTGTGTGTGTGTGTGTGTGTGTGTGTTTTGCTATGTTGCCCAGGCTGACCTCAAACTCCTGGGCCCAAGTGATCTTCCTGCCTCAGCCTTCGGAGTAGCTAGGATTACAGGCCACCACATCCAGCTCTGTCAAAACAAATGGATTACTGCCCTGGCCTAAAAGCCCTTTAACTGTTAGGCAAGATGCTTAAAATTTCCTGGCCTCTGTTTTTTCACATGTAAAATGTAGATAATAATAAAACATCAACCTTGGAGGACTAGAGATGTAAAACCCAGAAAACATGATAGATAATAACTAGTAGTCATTCTTATTATTGTGAGGCTATAGAAGGCCAGATTGAGAAATTAATAATATTCACAGTCCAATCTTCAACGTCTATCCGGTGCTTCACAGATAGTGTATACTCAAGAAAAAATTTAGAATGAAAAGACAGCGGTGTGCTCCGAAAATAATGACTGATTTCCGAAAAAAGTAGGTTGGTTATTGTCAACCTTCCGTGGCCTTTTACTATTAAAATTTTCATCTCCTTTGTCTTCACACCTGCCTCTCAAATGGTCCTGGTACTACTTGTTTGAGGCAGGCCATTGCCGCCTGTCCTAGAAGATGCCAGAGGGGATAATTCCTCTCATCCTATGATATCAAGAGAGGCCACGGATCTTTTATTTATTTTTTTCTTTTGTAAAAGGCTAACCAGCATATAGACATTCCCATTCCCAAAGCCCAGATAGAGTTCTCAACCAGGGACCTCGCCCACATCCTGACGCCCGCCTTCCCTGCGACTGAAGCTCCTCCCATCGAAGCAGGTGCTAGGGGCGCATTTCACTTAGCTGGTCCGGGGCGCATTTCACTTAGCTGGTCCAGGGCCCTATGCGCATGCGCCTAAGTCTCCCACCCGGTGGCTGGGGGCGGGGCCACGTACGTCATTCGGGCGCGCGCTGAGGGCGACGCTATGGTTGCCGGAAGTTGAGTGGCGGTAAGTAAGCAGCGGCTGCTGAGGGAGGAGTGGGTTCCTGCGGGGTTGGTTTTGGACTCCTGAAGAGAAGGGGGCGAGCTCGGAGGCAAGGCCGAAGGTCACTTCGCGTTTCAGAATCTTCCAGCGCCCACCTCAGGGCGGTCCTCCCACCTCCGGGGAGTTAACTGAGAACGCCTGTCGCCCCTCCTCTCCATCCACGTCCCCGCACACTGGTTCAGTCCGGGGTCTTCTGACTAGAAAACTTCTGCCTATTTCCCAAGTCAGTCCCCCTTCTGTCCTCTGGCAGGGAGTACTCAGAATCCCGTGTTAGAACACAGGGGCTGGGACATCTGGGTTCTCGTCCTGGCTTTGCTCAGATTTGCTCTGTGACTCTGGACATTTCTTCCCTTTCTGCCCTCCTCTGTGAGGTGGGAGCAATAATACATTATTTGTTAAATGAAGTTAAACTAAGTCTCCTAAACACTTTTTCTCTTTTTTTTTTCCTCCTTCCATCCCTTTTTCTTGAGATATAGGGGATGGAACCCAGGGTCTGGCTTGTGCTAGGCAAGTGCTCTACCACTGAGCCACATCCCTGGCCCTCTAAAGGCTTTTCTAAACTAAGGTTCTCGATTCCTTGGTTTGGTTCCGAAGTTACAAGCTAATGCTTAAGAGAAATCAGGTAAGGTAAATGCAGCGTAAGAAAATTTCTTTGTCAGAAATAAAGTCATATTTTTACTGAATTGAATTTTTATAAGCACCGTACTTAATGGAGAAATGAAACTAAGGCTAGGGTGCATTTGTGCATATATGTAATCTCCTTATTTTTTAGCACCACTGATATGCTTCTCCATTGTTTCAAAAAGTTTTGGCAACTAATTCAGTGTTTCTCAAAGCTGTGCATCTGTGCCCACGTGTATCTGTGACTATAGCTTGGGGCCTCTGTCTTAGGCTTCCTTTACCATTGGCTACTTGGATATTTTTCCATGACACCTTTGCTTACTGGTCTGTTTCTTCAGTGACAAAAACCTCAATACTTCTGGTTGCTTCCGTTTGGTCTTTCCAAGTTCTGACTCTTAAATGCTGAGCTAAAAGAAGTTATCTAGTAATCTTATCAGGTTTCTCCTTTAGGTTCTAGAAATCACCCTCACATTTAATAGCTCTATATGTCTTTGAAAGCTAAGAGTTTATCTTCCTGGTCTCTCCTTTCCTAGGCTAGCATATTTAATTTATTTACCCATAGTAAACTCCACAACGACAGAGGATTTTGTTTTACTTGTTGATTGACTGACTAAAACATTCCAGTGCTTGTTAGGTGCCAGACATTACTGTATACACTGAAGACAGAAATAGTTCTATTTCAGGGAGCCTGCTTTTTGATGGTGATAGCAGTGCTTGTCAATAAATATATATTTTTAAAAATATTTTTTAGTCATAGATGGACACAATACCTTTATTTTGTTTATGTATTTTTATGTAGTGCTGAGAATCAGACCCAGTTCTCCACACATGCCAAGCAAGTGCTCTGCCACTGAGCCACATCCCCAGCCCTATTTTGTGTTTTTATTTAGAGACAACTCACTGAGTTGCTTAGCGCTTTGTTTTTGCTGAGGCTGGCTTTGAACTTTCAATCCTTCTGTTTTAGCCTCACAAGCTGCTGGGATTACAAACGTGTGCCACTGTGTCCAGCAGTACATAATTTTTAAGGAGTGGTAGGTATTTCAGATCCTGATAACTGCTACAAAAAAGAAAACAGGGTAATGGGGTAGAAAGAAACTTAGAGGACACCAAGGGAGCTTTTTTATTTTTATTTATGTATTTTTTATTGAGGGATGTTTTTAAAACATCCTCCTAGACATCCAGCTGGACAGGTTTGAGTTTCTGAGGAGGTGACATTTGAGCTAACGTCTGAATGATGAAAAGGCCAGTCTTGTGAAAACTCATATTGCCATATTATTGTCCCTTATTCCTTAACTCTGCGCTCTAGTCTTATTAAATTGCTTGCCTCTAGTTCTCTGTTCCTGTAGTTCCTGTTGCCCAGAATGTCTCTACTCTTCCTTCCGTTTTTCTTGGTCAATTCCTATGTGCTTTCATGTGACATGATTTTGAAACCCTTTAAGGAACTGAGTACTGAGCTGTATTCCAGCACAGCCATGTAAAGTTGTTCTCAATCAACTTCCATTCTAGAGAATAAACATAAATGTTTATTGAGCATCTGCTGTGTGCCTGGCACTGAACTGCAAACTCGGAATGCAAAAATAAGTAAGATATGCATTCCTCTTGTCAAGGAGTTTACTTTTTAAAAACTATAGCATGGAGTTTATCATAGAGGTTTGGTGGAGGAGGTTTTGGCGTGTTTGTAAGTGAGGCTGAGACACCAGAAAGTTTGTATGAGGACTTACTGCTTTATCACATTCTAAAGAATAAGCAGGCAGTACCAGATGAAGAGGGGTGGGAGGTGGCATGAACCAAGGACTGTAAGTATACTTCATGGCCTATGAGTGGTTCATCAGAGGAGGCAGCATAGAGTTGTAGGATGAGAGGTGACTACAGAGATAAGTGGGAGCCACATCACGAGGGCCTTATGGGCAATAGCATGTGAACAGCACAGATTTTTGTGTCAGATGCCTGTATCCCAGTGCTAGCTTTGCCATTGAACTAGTTTTGTAACCTTGGATAGGTCACTTCCTTTCTAAGCTTTAGTTTCCTCATCTATGAAAAAGGAAAGAAGGAGATTTGGGGTGTTGCTCGATGGTAGAGCACTTGCCTAGCATGCACAAAGCCCTGGATTAGATCTGCAGCACTGCCAGGGGGTGGGGCAGTGGGAATTATAAAAATTATAAATTGAATGAGCTGGTATGCTATCCACCTAGTTCTAGTAGAAGATGGATGTTTAAAAAATAGCAGTTAATTTTGTCAGGCTAAGAAGTTTAGATGTCATTTTTTAAAATGTGGGAGTAGAGATCAGATTACTGAAAATGTAAACAAGAGTGTAATTCTCTCATCAATTTTAAATTACTCAGGCAGTAATGTGGTGGGTGCACTGCATATGGTAGGACCAGTAGGGGACTATCCAGGGCACATTGCAGCGGCCCAGGTCATCCACCTTCATCCACAGAAGTGAAGTCAAGTAATGGCTTCTCCTTTTATCTGTACTCTGATCTTCCCACCTTTGTCCAGCATCATGAGGGCCTGATTGTATAATCAAAGGAGAATAAATAGAAGTTTCTATGTCCATGGCGGACTGGGTAGCACCTGTTTCCTAGTCCAGCTCCAGAATGATCACCTTTGGGCTTTTCTCATACTTCTTCTGCATCATCCTTTGAACTCCTTTTGGTTTGTCAGTCTGTCTTCCAGCATGTGTAAGTCCTCTTCCTCAAGGAATCCTCCAGATAGGGCAGGAATTGCTTTCTTGGGAAAACCGTAGGCCCTGTCGGCTACATTGTAGACACATGCTCTTGATGCTGTCATCGGCCGGCCTAGCCCTTGACGCTCCCCATGTGTGCTCAGACAGCTCTCTTGCCAGTTTCCTAGTGTGTCTGTTTTTTCATTTCTCTCCTCCACCTCCAGCCTTGCTTTTTGCTTCCCTAAGTTGTAGCCCTTAGTCAAGGCTCTTTGATGTCCTCTTCTGTCCTTTCTCCAGCCTTTAATTCAAGTCAGTGAAAGCAAGGGTGCTTGTTCTGGGGCTTGTTTCAAATGTGTACTACCACCCCATCTCCTTTGCCTCAGGGACCTGGTTCTTGCATTTGTGAATTTTCTTTCCTGTTTACCATCTTCCCATTTATGTATTTTAGTTTTTATTTTACCTTGGAAAGAAACAACGTCCTCTCCCATTTACACCTGCCATTTTCCTAGCTGCATTTCTTGGAAGAGCGTTCTAGAATTGCCACCTCTGCTTCCTCAAATCATCATTTGCTGAAATCCTGCTTCTGTCTAACCACTCCATGAAAGCTACTCTCCCCAGAGTTACCAGAACTCCTGAGCACTTTTCTTTCTTATCTTCTGAGTTCTTGGCACATCCGTCATTGCTACTATTACCCTTGGTGTACCAGAACCAGTCCTACTTTTTATTGTCTCTGTTTCCCTCACAGTTTCCATTATGGACTCTTTTTTTCTCCTTTTGTCCCTTAAATGCCATTTTCTTCTAAGCTCTGCTCACTCCTCGGTTCTTATCCACAGCTTCGATGCTCATTTATGTGCCCATGACCCCTGCTCTGTATCTTGAGCCCAGTCTCTTCTGAGTGCTCTCCTCAGACTCAGCAAGTCCAAAACCAAGCTCATCATTTTTCCTGCAGACCTGCCATTCTGTCTTCATCCTCTAATCTTGCCCACTCCCCTTCTTCCGTGTAGTCTTTCAATACAGAACCCTGGGCAACATTTTGGACTCTTCCTCTTGTGCTGTTCTTCCTCCTCTCCCTTCCAGTTCAGGCAGGAGTCAGAGTTCTACCCATTCCACTTGTCCTGCCACCTTTTCTTCTCCATTTCCACCCTACTGCCTTCTTGTAGGCCCTCCTCACCCTGCCTGTATTTCTGTCCTATCTCCCAGCTGGGTGCCATGCTTTAGGAGTCTGGTTCTCACTGGTATTGCAGCATCCTTCTGAAATGCACATTTTTGCTGAAATACGGATCCATCACTTTTCTCATTTCATTTAAGTTCCATCTAGAGGTAGTTTTTGGGTTTTTTTTTTTTTTTTAATGTGGTTTCCAGCTGCTTTGCCACACATACCTCTCCTTCCTGCTATACAGGACTCATTCATATTTTCTCAAACATACTGTCCGGTTTTATTCATTCTTAGCTGCTTCTTCATCAAGTATTTGCTAGGCACCTAGGAGGTGCTAGGACTGAGTCAAATGCTGGGAAAACAATGAGGAAAGGGGAAAAATGAAGACCCAACATCATCTCTTTCTCATAGAGCTTTGATTATATTCGGGTAGACTGGTATTGAAAATGTGTAAGATAATTGCTTACGTGCCCTGAAGGTGAGGTACAGAGTGCTCTTGGAGGATCTGATATGGAATTGGCCTGTGTAGGAGATAAGGTAGTCAGGAAAGTCCTCCCTCAGAGGCATAGTTGAGCTGAGATATGAAGGAAGAAAAGAAACAGACTAGGTGATGGGCGTGAGGAAGAGGACAAGAATATTCCACGCCTATGCAGAGGCTGTGGGATGTTTCTGGAATTGAAGATGTGGAGCTGAGAGCTTCCTTTCTTCTACCTGTGGTCTTCCTCATCCACTGTCCTTGCCTGGAGCGGTTGCTGCTGTACATTCCCCTCTCCCATCAAGGAGGCATTGGAAGTTGTTTTATTTTGCTTTGTTTGGTGACAGTAACCAGAGGGCATCACTATGTTTATTGAGAGGGAACCGGCCCTGCTGGTTTGCAGTATGCAAATACAGGTCCATTGCTTTTCTACTGTTTGCAGTACGCAGGCTTGAAATAGAAAAGAATCGTCTCTCTGAACATGCCAGGAGGACCCTGTTGAGAATCCACTGCTAGGCTGCAGAGCCTTGGGCTCAAGGGTTTCTGTGGGAAGCCATCTAATGTTCTAATTTAGGTGTCCTTCCTTTCCCCTGCTCAGTATCTTGTACAGACAGCACATTATACTCTGTGGTACTTGTTTTATTTCCAAGTTGTTCTGTTGTCTTTCCAATTGTGTCTTGCCTTTAAAACTATTGCTTTTTAAAGGTAGGGGCCATAGCTTTTTTGCCATGGAATCCCGAATTATAGCACAGGGACCAGTAGATAATGTAAATGTTTACCAGAGGAATAACTAAATGGTAACTGTGACATCTTTGATGCAAGTTTTGATCATGTGAGCTTTGATTTTTTTTAATACCTCTTATGTGCTGGGAACATATGTTTCCTAATTGAATACTCACAGTAATTCTGCATGGTGGATAGCATCCCGGTGTGCAGATGAGGAGAAAGACTTCAAGAGAAGCCTCAGAAGTTAGATGACTCAGAGAACTTAAATAACAGCTAAAAAGTAACAGAGGGTAGGATTTGAATTTGGATCTCTGGGCTCTGGCCTGTGCCCTTCTCAGTCTAGCATTCTGCCTGTATTGTATCAGACTATATTGCTGTCCAGTTGTTTTCTTGAACTTAGATTTGAGGCCCTATATTTACCTCCCACTGTGGGGCGGGGGATGGAATCCAGCACATGCTAAGCAGGCTCTCTGCTGCCGAGCTGTACTCCTAGTGCTGTAATTTTTCATCTTGTTAAAATGGGGCTTTCACTCCAGCTGGTCAGAATTTTTTTTTTTTTTAATTCTGAATTTTAGTTATCTTTTGCATTGTCTAATTTTTTCTGCTTTGTATCCTGTGTGGAACTGGTACACAAACCTTCTATATCATCATCCAAATCAGTGGCAAAATGTAATTAGAATGCCCTATTGAATATACAGGTTGAGCATCCCTAATTCGAAATCTGAAATGATCTAAAGCAAAAGCTTTTTGAGTGCTGACAAAGTGGCACAGAGCAGCTTCCATACCTGACCTCTTGTGATGGGTTTCAATCAAAAGGCAGCCACACTAAAAATACTGTGCATGAGGTGCATATGAAACAAATGACTTTGTGTTTAGACTTGGGGGCCCATCCTCATTATCCTGCAGAGATCCCAAAATCTGAAAAAATCTGAAACTTCTGGACCCAAGCATTTTGGATAAAGGATACTCAAGTCTGTATTCATGGGTTTCCCTCAGTGTTAGTTCTTCCCACAGGGTTCAGCACACATGAAATGGTAATGTTAATGACTGTTGTTGTTGGTATATTAAATAGAAGTAAAGAGGACAGGACCAAAGGCCAAGCCAAAGATTTATCAATATTCACTCCTTTCTTATAATTATCAATTTGTTAAACAAACAGATCTTTCTGTAGGATTATTTTACCAGTTTTTAATCCTCTGATCTTATCTATGGGGGATTTCTGGAGCAATCTTGAGACATTTTTGAGGTTCATATAGCCTATGTCTATTATTCCTCACTGATGAAGGCAGAAATGCAGTTGTTCTGTTTTGACTTTTTTTTTTCTTTTAAAGAGAACCATATTAATCTCATGTGGTGACTCAGGGCTGCTTCATAAGGGTGTGCACTGTACAAGAGACCATGTGAAAGTGAGTGCCATTAATGTCATAGGCATCGGAGTATGTTTTTGCAATAACAATTTTCTGGCAGATAAGGATAAAATGGCTTGAGCCAGCCTGATCAATGTGTTACAATACTTCTCTAGCTAAAGGAAGTAAAATGTCTGGAGGGAGGGCTACCATTTTCTGGTTGTACTGAAGTTCTCTGGATTATATTGGGTCCACATGGTACCTTTCCTGTGAGCAAAATCTCTGTCCAGTGGTCTGTGGAACCTGCCCTTATTCAATATGACATTATAAAATCTGAAATCAGATATTTGCTAGGCCCAATCTTTCAGTACCTCTCCTATTTTTTATAATTCTTTGTTTAATTTGAAGGTTTTACTATGCACAAAGGAAAGAGGGAGCTCAGTCCTTGGGACTGTTCTTCTCATGACAGCCAGGACATTGCTCCATAGTTCTTGTTGCTTCTTGGTGTGGGTGTTTGTCTCCACCCTCTTTTCTTGATGAACTCAAGGATCTGGTTGTCCTTGGAGATGTTGAGCAGCTCTATGGCATAACACGCCCATGGAGCAAATCCACACACTTCTTGGATCCTGTACTGCCCTGAATGAGCTTGTGCTTTGAGGGTGGTGTGTTCGAGGGTTGTGTGTCTTGGCTTATTCACTGTCATAGGCATCAGGGGTGTTCACTTGTTCACTGTGTTGCTCTTGTTGAGACCACTGTTGGGGTAGTGGAGTAAGGCCTTGGGATTCTTCAAAGATCACAAGAAATGAAAACCACAGAAATAATCCTTCATATCAGTCAACTTTTAGGAAGTCACAAATTTTAGGTGTTTGTTGATGGAAGGGCCCCACAGGCGTTCAGGTGAATCTAGGTGTCTGTCCTTCATGCACAGAACTGATCGAAATGACTCCATGGGTTGGTGGATATAACAAAAAGAACTCAAAAGTAGGCATGCCACCCTCCTTCCTTTTGTTGCTCCTTTCCCTCCCTTGGGCCCACATTTTCTCAACTACCATTCACTTAGGGCTTGCCATCCTCCACAGCACTGGAACTGGCACTCAGTGCACCTTTCTCAAACACTGAGACTGCAGGTCACTGGTGAAGAGCCAGGTGAGGACCACAGAGGAAAGCAGTGCGGAAGTACCTGGATGTCTGTTCCCATGACTGACCTGTGGAGGAGCAGATGTCAGAACTGTAGGGCTAGAGGTGGCTCAGTGGGAGGCGAGGGCCTCTACCTGTCCTTCGTAGCAGCTGTTCTAATTGCCAGCGTGATTGCCTGTTACCACGGAAGTCACCTGACAGAGGCTTCTTATTTACAGCAATGAATCTCTTTTTATTAAAGTCACAAAGAAAACCACTTTGGGGTCTTGATGTCTTCTGGACACATTTATTTGGCTTAGGAACTTGCCCTCCTAGAAGAGGAAGCTCTTTAAACCTCTATCATTCACAGACTTGCACATGATTTCCAAAGCTTTGGAAGTTGCAGAGGTTTGTCTACAGAATGTGCATTGTTGCCCTGTGCAAAAGCACCTTCTCCCCACTCCTGGCCATTGTCCCTCCACTTTTTACACACAAGCAGCTGAGGACACTCTGTGTGTCAGCAGGACTTGGGGCATGTGGTTTGGTGCTTCTTTTAATGCTGCCTGAGCTCATGGCCCTTCAGCTGGGAAAATGAGGCTAGAAGCCTGCTCTCTCTGCTCCATTTGGGCCCAGAGAAGGTGCTTCAGGGCCAAATTGCCACTATTCTGGCACTTCTGCTAAGTGAATGCCCCCACGTGGTCCCAGAGAAATTGAACACAAGAGTGCTCCTGACCCCTGGAACTTGCTCCTTTGGCCTTCTCTTGAGGACCTGCTGTCAGCAATGGGGGGCCTTGTTTTAATGCATTGTCTGCTGTTTGCAGCACCCCTTTCAGGGAGGAGCAACTTCAGGCATATTTTAGGCAGAGGAAGTTTTCATAGTGAACACTGGGAAGGGGAGCCGCGTTTGTTGGCTGCTAAGGGGAAGTGACAAGAAAAATGAATAGCAGCTGCCCTTTGTCGACTGCCTACTGTGCGCTCAGCACTATAGCCGAGATGACACTCATGTCCCAGTGCCATTCTGGGTTAGGGACAACGTCATATTTGACGGATGAGCAAATGAAGGTGCAGGGGGATGCAGGCTCCTGGTCCAGGCTTCTCAGCCAGCTATGAGTAGAGCTGAAATCCATACTTGTCTTTCTGTGATTCAAGACCAGATTTCCACCCTTTATATGGTACCTCTGCTGTTAGTGTTTCTTTCTCCAACCCTCAAAAATTCCCTTGCTTTTCCAATGCTGACAGAAACTCCAAAACACAAGAAAATGACAGCGAGAGAATTCTCAGCATGGTTAGGTTGGTCTGTTTATCTGCTGTCCCTTTGAGGGTCTATTTCCCCTAAAGACAGGGCTTTTTTTTTGTCTTTGGTTTTTCCCTCTGATTGTTGTTTATTCTCTATCACTCTGATGTCTTCATTTCTAACAGTCCTACACTAGCTTGATATTTGCCGTGGCCAATCCTGTTAGACCCCTGCGGTGGGAGAGTGGTTGGGCTACCTCACCCCAGGAAACACTTCTGCTTCAATTAATTTTATAAGCAGCTGAGCCAAAATACTTCCATCTTCAGCATCATTAATAAGAAAATGCCAGAAAACGTTATGGAAATGATATTTCACAGAGGCTCCTTATTTACAGCAATGAATTTCTTTTCACAAAAGCTACATTTAAGTAGGTCATCTGTTGTCTCCTGAGTGAATACGGCACCTGAAGTTTCTTTGTAGAAATTCTTTAGATTGAACATAAGGGATTTTTGTTCTGCTCTTTAATTGAGGTATAACATACATGAAGTAAAGGGAACTGATCTAAAGTATATCACTCATGGTTGTTTACATGAGTATATGCCTTGTAAGCACCACCCAGCTCAAGTTCTAGAATTCTTCAACTCACCAGAAAGCTTTCTGACTCCCTTTCCCAGTCAGCTGCCCCACCCCACCCTGAAAGAATGTTCCAGCTTATGTCACATTGGTTGGTTTTGCCTGTTGTAGCATAAAGCTGTGTGCTCCGGTGCTAAAATATTCTCAATATTTTTGTTTATTTTGTGGTACCAGAGGTTGAATCCAGGGGTTCATTTCCACTGACCTATTCCTCTAGCTCTTTTTATTTTTAACTTTTTTTTTCCTTTCTTTTTTTTTTTTTTTTTGGCACTAGGAACTGAACCCAGAGGTATTTAAGCACTGAGCTACATCCACAGCTTCATATATATATTATTTTGAGACAGGGTCTCCCTGCATTGCTGAGGCTTACATTAAACTTGCAATCCATCTGCCTTAGCTTCCCAAGTCACCAAGATTACAGATGTGCACCACTCTACCTGGCATTAATATTTTATTTTGCAAACCTAGAAGAAGAAGAATAAGATGCTCCATTTACCCCTCTCCCAGAGACTCTATTCAGATTTTATCCCAATAGTACCCCTTGAGGCTGAGCTTCATCCCAGGATCGTCCCCAAGCTGTCATGTCTTATGTCTTGTCTTGACTTCTAAGATCTTAAGACTTTTGAAGCTTAATAAACAGTCCCAGTAATTTTGTAGAATGGTTTTCAGGTTGCATTTGTCTGATGTTTGCTCCTGGTGAGACCCAGATTTGATGCTGTGTTCTTTTTGTCGTTTTATGTCAGCACACAATGTTTATTTTTCCCTTTACTGCTGATGTTAACCTTAATACCTTCAGGAAGGTGGTGTTTCATTGTTGTTGCAGGAACCCAGGGTCTCACACATGCTAGCATGTGGTCTGCCACTGAGCTACACCTTTAGCCCTAGGTGGTGTCTTAATTAGCAGATTTTGTCACGAATGTCACTTTTTTCCTCCTTTGAAATTGATGACCCTGCCTGCCTTTCTCCTCCTCCTTCTCCTTTTCCTTCTTCTTCTGTGTTGGGAATCAAAATCAGAGCATCAGGCATGCTAGGTGGGGCTCTGTCACTGAGCTACACCCCCAAACTCTTGATGATTTTTTTGTAGAGAGCTGCTCTGCAACTGTGAAGATAGACTCTTTTTTTTTTTTAAACTTTATTTATTTATTTTAGTTCTCGGCGGACACAACATCTTTGTTTGTATGTGGTGCTAAGGATCGAACCCGGGCCGCACGCATGCCAGGCGAGCACGCTACCGCTTGAGCCACATCCCCAGCCCCGAAGATAGATTCTTAACTCACAGCCACGGGAGCACTTTCAGAGAGATTTATTTTTGTATGTGGTGGGGTGAGGTTTTATTTAAATTGCTTTGTACATCAGTTTTCAGTCCTCTAAGATCTGAGATCCTCTAAGATCTAGTCCTAAAAAAGCAACAATAGGTTTAGAGTCCTTCTGGGTTGGGTGGCCCATCTCCATTTGTCCTTCAGGGTTTTTTACTTTATTCTCTAAATTCCACAACAGTGAGCTTCTGAAGTTTGTCCTGCCAGTTATGGAAGTTGGGCTTATTTCTTTCTCTTCTTTGGGGAAGACACTCAGAAAAGGTTTCTAGAATGCATCTTAGAAAGAACATTTGCAAGCCATTCTGCAAGAGATTAGGGGTGTTGAGGGGAATGCGAGTCAGGATCTGTAATTTTGGAATTTATGATCCAGTCCATGGAGACAGATGGGGAAGCAGAGAGTTGTGAAATAGTACCAAAAGCAAAGGAATCTCGGAGCCAGAGCTGGTATCCTGTCGCTGCCAAGGGAAAAGTAGGAGAAGAGTGAAGATGGTGGGAGGAGCTAGTGAAGGCTGTCCAGAGCTCTGAGATGCCAGGCAGTCACAGGGTCAGGGTGAGGGATGCTTCTCAGAGAGGGAGGTGTGGGCCCAGCACTGCAAGGGAAAGAGGACAGGTGCTGGAGGAGCACTGGGTAGCTTGGCATTTTCTGAGCATCAGGTGAGAGGTGCAGAGTGGCAGTATCACTGGGGGAGACCACAAAAGGTGGAAGACAGTAGCAGTATCCAGGGGAAAGTATGGAGGAAGCCATTGGAGGAGTAGCAGTATGCTCGCTCAGGATGTGGGATGCTGCTATTGCAGTCTTTGTGGTTTGTTATGAATTTCATGAAACATCAGGCAAGATTTTCCTTGGCTTAATGACACCAAGGCATGTGTGAAAGTGCTCCGTGTAGACTGGACTAACCAGTCCATGAAGAAGTACTTGCCACATCACAAGGTGCATAATCATAGACCAGCTTATGTGGTATTGAATCCAGCCTTGCAATCTGCTTTATCCTTAGCAGCTCTTGCTAATTTCTTCTACCCTGTAAAACATCCTGCCCAAAATTTCAGTCTTCCTAAAAATCAAAATGCAGTATTAGCACCTTCAAAGCATCAAAAATAACCAGTTTGGAAGATCATTCAATCCAGGGGTAGACAATCTGCAGCCTGAGGAGCAGATCCTGCCTGAGCCTTTCTTTGTGTGCTGTCCATGAGCTAAGAATGGTTTTTACCTTTTTCAAACCTTGTTTAAAAAAAAAAAAAAAAAGAAAGAAAGAAAGTAGAAGAAGTATGTATGACAAAAACTGTTTGTAGCCTGCAGTTCTTAAAATGTTTGCTATCTGGCCCTTTTTTGGGAAAACTTGCCAACCTCTGGTCTCATCTGATTGCCTGGTACAGTAATCCTTAATACAATATTACTTGGCCAGCCATCATCTATCTAATCTATGCTCGAATGCTTCTACTAATGGAAAATTCATGATCTCTCTGATCAATCTGTTTTCTATTTGGACAACTCAAACTATTAGTAATTTTTAAACTCTGCTGAAATCTGCCTTACTATATAGTATTTACCTACTGGCCTTTTGTAGGGGAAGAGAAGTATTTCATGTCGACACTGATTGAGCAACTAATATATCCTAGTCACTGTGCTTAATCTGAAGAAAGATGAATAAGACATGATTCTTATATCAAGGATCTCCCAGGTGTTATTTACTGGGATCAAAGCAGTTGAGCAGACTGTATTAAGTCTTGTTATCTGTGCCATAGGGTTAAGACAGTTTTTAAAAATTATTTTACTTATGTCTGTACTGTTGTTCTTTATACACAATACAAACACCGAAAAGCACAAAGGGCATGTAGTACAGGAAATCTCTCTACCATCCAGAATTTTGACCCCCTTGCTTCTTTCATAGGAGGCCACACTCACACTTCTTGTAAGAATTTGACATTAAAGAACTGCACTAATGAAAGGTTAGGTCCATTGAAACAGAAACTTTGATAATTGCTCATAAAAGCACATTTTCTGAGTTTCCGCTCAAGTAGGTTGCTGAGTGTGACTCAAGTTTTATTTTTATAAAAGTCTGAAATTTGGGTGGTGGACCTAGCCCCAAGGGGTTTGCATTACATGATCACTCACTCTGCTGGTTCAGCTTAATCTTGTCTGAAGTTTTTGGCTACTGTTGGGTGTCAGGCACTGCTGGGATTCTCATTCATTACAGTATAGAATCCTCATTAAAGCCTGTCCTCTTTAATTGGTTGTGACACAATCCCATCTTGCATGACTCTTGGGTTCGCATCCTGAATGTGATGGAAATTGTTTGAAATAAAATTGAAGCACATTTATGTTGATGCCTATGTCATTGTTGTTCCCTGATATGTCAGTGTGGAAATATGATAGAAATAATCTTTGAGCTTTCCAAGCTAAGCAAAGGCGAGTCTCACCTACCCCATCCAAGGTCATACAGGCCAGCCTTACTTTAGGTAATGTTTGGATCTAGAGCAGTTATGCATAAATAATTCTTTTGGAAAGAAGATTGGCATGCAAATGATTTTAAAACTGTTTTTTTTTTTTTTTTTAGCATAACTAGGGCTGATGTTACAATATAAAGGTTCTGAAAAGAGTTTTCTTCCTTCTGAGCAATATAGTTTAGAGATGAGAGCAGTGACTTTGAAGTCAGGGGCTTGGCTTATAATCTCAGCCCTACCACTTCCTGAATGTGTGACTTTGAATGAGTTACTTGACCTCTCAATGCCTCCTTTTCTCTTCTGTAAAGTAGCACTTAGAGATGGTCATGAGAATGATATGTATGTAAAATGTTTAACCTAGTGCTTGGTACAGAGTAAGCATGCAATAAGAACAGTTATTACTACTACCATTATTTTGAAAGGTTTCAAAAATGTTTTACCAGAAAGCAAATGTAATTCAAGGTGGTAAATATTATGATGGAAGATTTGACCTGTTACTGTGAACCATTGATACCCACAGGCTGGGAGTGTTAATGATGAATTCATAAAGGACCTTGACTAGGAGGAGGAGGAGGGATTCTCCTGATAGAGAGGGTAAGGATTTCCTGGGAACATCCACCAAGGCATAAGTTCAGGAAACAAGCAGATAGGGCTGTGGCACCCTGTACTCTGTGTAGTAAGACCAGGAGGGGTCTGTTCATTTGTTTAAATGCAGGAGCGAGCTGTACATCATTCCTGATGGCAGTATGCCTTCTTGTGTAGTGAATACAGGGACTAAAGACAGTGATCTGTGAGCATGTTCCTGAATTCTCTGAGTGTGTAATGATAGAGCCAGGCATGTGGCAGGGGAATGGAGAGAAGGAAGCAGACCATATGGGATGTGTGAAGTTGCAGGAGGAATATGGGTGTTGAATAGCCCTGGAGTTTGAATCCTAATTCTCCCAATTTCCTAGCTGTAGCATCTCGGTGATGTTTCTTATGTCTCTGAGCCTCAGTTTCTTCCTCTATGACATTGAAAGTTTCCATTTCTTCTACGACATTGGAGCTATCATTTCTTGGGGCTTCTGGGAGAACTGAATTCTGTTCCGGTTCCTAGCCTATGGTCAGAAACTGTTACACTTCATCTCATTCCTGAGGATTATTTAAGATTGAGCCTGTAGGAATTACTATTATATTTGCAGGTGAGAAAGAAGAAAACAGTAATACTTTTAAGTAAACTCTGAAATACAGGAAAAGGGACAGAATTTTGTGAAAAGATGCAGTCAGTTTTGGATCTCTTGACTTTGAGATGTCTGAGAGATCCAAGTCCTGGCTGTAAAAAACACATGTATGTTTGGAGGTCAGAAGAAATACAGACCTGAGATTCATTGGCATATAGTTAGAAATTGTTGTAGAAAATGCATGATTTGCGGGATTGGGGTTATAGCTTAGTGGTAGAGCGCTTGCCTCACACTTGAGAAGTACTGGGTTTGATCCTTAGCACCACATAAAAAATAAATAAAATAAATACAGATATTGTGTCCATCTTTAAAAAAATATCTTAAAAAAAAGAAAATGCATGATTTGGCCTTGGAGAATGCTTGTAGACTGAGGAAAGGACTTGATCATGGAACCCTGCGGAAACTGACAGTAGAAAGAAAACTGGCTGCATTGTGGAGAGGGAGAGGAAAGAGAGAGAGTTGAGACCCAGGAAACAAAGCAGGAAGCTATGACACTATTCCTCCAAGTGTGGGCTGCGGATTCCAGGTGCTCACTAGGTGCTGGAGTCACAGTGCACAAGCTCTTCCGGGAACCAGTGAAATAGGAGTGATCTGGAAAAAGGAAATGCGGGTTCTGAGTGTGTAAAGTTGTAGAAATCCATTTAAAACAACCAAAAGACAAAAAAAAAAAAAAAAAAAATATTGTGGGATGAGTGTGCTTTTAAGTACATTTGATTAGTTTAGAGGTGAGGCTTGCAAAAGTGGGAATGACAATGACTTGAGGGCATCAAGGGAGTACCAGACATAAACCAGCATCTCCTGGGGCACTGGTGAGACTGGTAAGCTCCTGTTCCTTCTCTGTCCCTTCTCCCTTCAATAGGAAGAGTGGCAGGTCCAAGCATCCTCATTATTAAGAGGCCCTCAAGGTGGGCTTGAAAGCCCGGGCCAGACATTGTCTGGTGCCTGATGCCATAAACAGTATTGGAAAGCAGAGAATTTTAGGGACAATGATGGCTACCTTTGTGATCAATAAGGCTTATCAATGCTATAGAAAATATTTCATCATGATTACTACCATCTCTTGTTTTCTTTTTGTTTTTCTGAGTTTAGTAAGCCCCCAAATTTACATATTTTTCATTCATCCACAATCGGACTTCTGTTGCCAAAGCATATTTTTAAATGTACAAAACAAAATTGAGCCTGTGGGAGAACAGCTGCCTAGGAGGAATCCAGCAGCAAACTAACCTGCCCCCCCCCTGGGACTTGCTTGGGACACAGTCACTTCCCTGCTGTGATCCTGCCTTTACAATCCGTTCTTTTTTTAGCAGTTTTCTATCAAATTGCACTTTATAGAACCACCACTGAGCTCCTTTTAAACATTAAAATCCAGTGGCATTAACTGGACATTTTCTTTGACTTCTAGCATCTTTTCATCATTATTATCTTCAAAGTTTTTTTATTGCTTTGAGCTGATACGTAGATGGACCTTTCTGGCCTATCAGCTGCTGCTGCTGTCCCTGTTTGTTTTACTGGTTCTGTTTCTTACTTCCTGACTGTGGACTTTCTGTAGGACTTAGTTGGTCTGGGGCTTTTCTTCCTAGGAGCTGGTGTTTCTTACCCACCTTAGTTGTTATCTCAGCATCCATCCTATTATCTCAGGACCCACCTTCCCAAGCTCACCTCGGTTTCCTTGGATCAGCTTCAAGTTGCCCTGCCATTGTATGGGGCTGAAAATTCCTTCATGTGTTGTTATTCCTTTCCTTCTGAGCATGGCCCTGCCCTTCAAGTGTCCTTTCTTTCACTGGGCTTCATTCTTATAGCCATTGGAATCTTGATACCTCCAAGGGCTTTTTCCTCCCCATCATTCCTTGAATCCACCAAGATGCTAAATTTGGTCACCCTTTGTTTTCTGCATCCCCAAGGACAAGCCCCTCCTTCACAGTCTCACTTCTGCTCTAATCTGGATCCTTATAGATTCTTAAACTCTTTGCCTGATTTCCCTCTCTGCTTCCTTCAAAGCCTCTTTGTTACTGCTGAATTGTGTCATAGTCTCATACAGAGCTGCCACTGTCTTCCCTTGCAGAATTCTTCAGCCTCACATATGCAGCTTCTCCCTGTGTGGTCACTCATGTGACCCATTTAACTTTGTGAGTGCTGCTCTTGCTTAGGATAAACCCTCCACTCAGGACAAACACTCCTGTTCCCCTTTGTACCAGGATAGTTCCTCTGATCATCTTGTCCCTTCCACTCTCTACCCACTGTCCTTGTCCTTACCATTCTTTTCAACTTTCTCTTAGTCTAACTCCTTCACAGAGCCTTTCTTGTGGTCCTGCCCCAAACTCATATAACCATCTTGACTTTTTATGTAAAGCACTAGTGTTGCATTTTATTATATAGTTACATCAAAGCTCCTTATCGTTGATTCTAAAATCCAATAAAGTTGGAAAACTGAAAGATGGATCTATCTACTGTCTATTTTGTAGTACTGGGGAATTGTGTGATACTCTACCACTGAACTACATCCCCAGCCCTTTTTATTTTTATTTTTTAATTTTTTAAATTTATTTTTTTGAAGAGAGAGAGAATTTTTTTTAATATTTATTTTTTAGTTTTTGGCGGACACAACATGTTTATTTGTATGTGGTGCTGAGGATCGAAACCAGCGCCGTGTGCATGCCAGGCAAGTGCGCTATCGCTTGAGCCACATCCCCAGCCCCCTTTTTATTTTTTAAGACTCTGTCTAGACAAGTTGCTAAGGCTGTCCTCAAACTTTGTATTGCCCTGCCTCAGTCTCCTGTGTCACTGCGATTACAGGCGTGTACCTCCATGCTGGGCTGAAAGCTGTATGCTAATCTTGTCACACAACTTTGGCAAAACCTCTCTGGATATGAACTGTCTTTTTAATATTTGGTAGTTTTATTGGAGTTAACTATTATAGTAACAAAGTCAGAGAGTTTTACAGAGACCACTAGCACGGAAATTTTTTATTTTATACATACAGTTTTAAAACAAATAAACTTACTAATAAGATTTCATCTATTTACTGACATTGTGAGTTTGATGAATTTACTGAACATTTATTATAGCACTCTTATGACATCTTTCCTAACAAGATGGCAGAAACCAGGACTCATGCCCTTTGACCATGCTTATTAACAAAGCAAATACCATTTTTTAGCTAACATGCCACATATTGGATAATTCCTACTGAATTATGCCTCAGATCACAGTCAAGACACGTTCTTACCTCCTCAAACTAGAGCCTTTATTATGAATTGCATAAAGAATACTGAATGCTATATTTTACATTTTGGATAAAATATAACTATTTTGTTGGACATGGGCTAGCCTTGAAGAAGCATGATAAAATCTATTTTAAGTCTCTTAGTTATTATCTAAAATGTATCTTCAAAAATATATCAAAAGATATTAAGGTCCTCACTAACTTAGAAGTCCAAGAAAACCTACATTTTATTCTTTATAATTACCTCAGGATTCTGCTTAAATGCAAGCAACACAGTCAGTCCTAGAAAGGCATGATGGGTAGTTGATTGATTAGGTTTTCCACAGTAGTTGATGATTATTGACAGAATCAGACTGATTTTTTTATTGCTTTTTAAATTTTTTTATTTTGTATGTGCGCTGAGCTTCAAACCCAGGGCCCTGTGTGCTAAGCTTATGTTCTTCTACTGGACTACACCCCCAAACCTTCATGCCATTTTAAAAGTTGGAAAATATGTTTTTGCTTGCATATAAAGGAATTAGTTTTGAACATTCATTATGACATTGCCTGACCTACTATTAAAGAAAAACAATGGCTGATTAATTTTCAAATTGTAAGTTTTTTCTTGTTTAAATTTTGTCCACATAAAGATCAGTCCATAGAAGGTGATTAATTCAAAACAGATTTTAAATAAAACATTTTCAGATGTAAGTGATGTTAGAAAATTTAGTTTTCTAGCCTGTAAAGCATATATAGTACTTGTTTCTTTTTCTGTAATTCACAAAGGCTATTTAAAAGTGGAGCTGTCAGCTCTGGCACATAAAACCCAATATTCATATATAACTGTGTAGCTAAGTGAAAAATTAGGAAATCAATGTACTCTCAGACAGAAGACCCTGAAAAATAATGAAATCTTATAGCCTGATATTGGAATTAACTCAAAGGGAACTAGCAAAGTTAAATTAATTGTCCAAACCCGTTGTTGGTTACCCAAAAATTGATTTAACTTTGATTGATTTAGCTTGGGGATGTGGCTAAGTGGTAGAGCACTGTTTAGCATTTCTGAGTCTCTGGGTTCCATCCCCAGCGTAGTATGTGAAGGTAGATAAGTTTAATTCAAGAGATTTGAACAAGTTCACTGAAAATACTCATATCTAGGGCATAGACAGAAATCTCTTTGGCAAACAGGACTGTTGCTGAGTTATTTTCATTTTTTTCCTTTGGTACAGAGAGCATTAAGATATGGTTTTGTATAACCCTGAGGGTCTCCTTCCATTACCATGCAATTTCCCTTCTCTCTCCCTTTCCCTCCCACCTCTCATCCCTGTTAAATGTTAATCTTCTTCTCCTGCTCTTCGTCTCTACTCTGATCTTAGTTACTCTCCTTATATCAAAGAAGACATTTGGCATTTGTTTTTTAGGGATTGGCTAGCTTCACTTAGCATAATCTGCTCTAATGCCATCCATTTCCTTGTAAATTCTATGATTTTGTCATTTTTAAATGCAGAGTAATACTCCATTGTGTATAAATGCCACATTTTTTTTATCCATTCGTCTATTGAAGGGCATCTAGGTTGGTTCCACAGTCTTGCTATTGTGAACTGTGCTGCTATGAACATCGATGTAGCAGTGTCCCTGTAGCATGCTCTTTTTAGGTCTTTAGGGAATAGACCAAGAAGGGGAATAGCTGGGTCAAATGGTGGCTCCATTCCCAGCTTTCTAAGAACTCTCCATACTGCTTTCCAAATTGGCTGCACCAATCTGCAGTCCCACCAGCAATGTACAAGTGTACCCTTTTCCCCACATCCTCGCCAGCACTTGTTGTTGTTTGACTTCATAATGGCTGCCAATCTTACTGGAGTGAGATGGTATCTTAGGGTGGTTTTGATTTGCATTTCTCTGACAGCTAGAGATGTTGAGCATTTTTTCATGTACTTGTTGATTGACTGTATGTCCTCCTCTGAGAAGTGTCTGTTCAGGTCCTTGGCCCATTTGTTGATTGGGTTGTTTGTTCTCTTGTTGTCTAATTTTTTGAGTTCTTTGTATACTCTGGATATTAGGGCTCTATCTGAAGTGTGAGGAGTAAAGATTTGTTCCCAGGGTGTAGGCTCCCTATTTACCTCTCTTATTGTTTCTTTTGCTGAGAAAAAACTTTTTAGTTTGAGTAAGTCCCCTTTGTTGATTCTAGTTATTAACTTTTGTGCTATGGGTGTCCTATTGAGGAATTTGGAGCCCGACTCCACCGACTGTAGATCGTAGCCAACTTTTTCTTCTATCAGACGGCGTGTCTCTGATTTGATATCAAGCTCCTTGATCCATTTTGAATTCACTTTTGTGCATGGCGAGAGAAAGGGATTCAGTTTCATTTTGATGCATATGGATTTCCAGTTTTCCCAGCACCATTTGTTGAAGATGCTATCCTTCCTCCATTGCATGCTTTTAGCCCCTTTATCAAATATAAGATAGTTGTAGTTTTGTGGATTGGTTTCTGTGTCCTCTATTCTGTACCATTGGTCCACCCGCCTGTTTTGGTACCAGTACCATGCTGTTTTTGTTACTATTGCTCTGTAGTATAGTTTGAAGTCTGGTATCGCTATACCGCCTGATTCACACTTCCTGCTTAGCATTGTTTTTGCTATTCTGGGTCTTTTATTTTTCCATATGAATTTCATGATTGCTTTCTCTATTTCTACAAGAAATGCCATTGGGATTTTGATTGGCATTGCATTAAACCTATAGAGAACTTTTGGTAATATCGCCATTTTGATGATGTTAGTTCTGCCTATCCATGAACAGGGTATATTTTTCCATCTTCTAAGATCTTCTTCTATTTCTCTCTTTAGGGTTCTGTAGTTTTCATTGTATAAGTCTTTCACCTCTTTTGTTAGGTTGATTCCCAAGTATTTTATTTTTTTTGAAGATATTGTGAATGGAGTGGTTGTCCTCATTTCCATTTCAGAGGATTTGTCGCTGATATACAGGAATGCCTTTGATTTATGTGTGTTGATTTTATATCCTGCCACTTTGCTGAATTCATTTATTAGCTCTAATAGTTTCTTTGTAGAGCCTTTTGGGTCTGCTAGGTATAGAATCATATCATCTGCAAATAGTGATAATTTAAGTTCTTCTTTTCCTATTTTTATGCCTTTAATTTCTTTCGTCTGTCTAATTGCTCTGGCCAGTGTTTCGAGAACTATGTTGAACAGAAGTGGAGAGAGAGGGCATCCCTGTCTTGTTCCAGATTTTAGAGGGAATGCCTTCAGTTTTTCTCCATTCAGAATGATGCTAGCCTGAGGCTTAGCATAGATTGCTTTTACAATATTGAGGTATGTTCCTGTTATCCCTAGTTTTTCTAGAGTTTTGAACATAAAGGGATGCTGTACTTAGAGAGGAGGGGGGGAGGGGAGAGGGGAGGGTGGAGGATGGGAAAGGCAGCGGAGCACAACAGACACTAGTACGGCAATATGTAAATCAATGGATGTGTAACTGATGTGATTCTGCAATCTGTGTATGGGGTGAAGGTGGGAGTTCATAACCCACTTGAATCAAAGTGTGGAATATGATATGTCAAGAAATTTGTAATGTTTTGAACAACCCACAATAAAAAATTTAAAAAAAAAATAAAAAATAAATAAAGAAAGAAAAAGCATTAGAGAAGGAAGGAATGAAGGTAAAGCTAAATATTTCATCTTTAATTCTTCGTTGATTTAGTGAATCAAGTCTTAATGTCAAAAAATGTACTGGGTATTTACAGATTAGGAATAAGTGAAATAAATACATGGCAATGATGTTATATGAGATGGTAGAAATCAATCAAGAATATTTTGTTATAAGGTACCTGAATGTCCCAGGAAGCAGTATAGGTGTCCCACCTCATCCATAGGGGATCTATTCCAAGGCCCACAGTGGGCTCTTAAAGCTGCAGACAGTACCAAATCCTATTTACAATGTGTGTGTGTGTGTTTACTATATATACATACTGATGCTAATGTTTAATTTATATATTGGGTGCAGTAAGAGAAATCTCTTATCAGAACAAAAAAAAAGAATAATTGTAGTCACACACTGCTGAGAGCCACGGCTGAGTCTGTATGGCCCCTGGCATTTTGCCAACAGTATTGATTGACAGGCGCCTCTGCCTGTCCGCCTCTGCCGCAACTTTTGAGTTCTCGCACTATTTTGGAGTTCTCGTGGGGATTTCCGGGGATTCCCCGAGAGTTCCCATTGGTTGGGGAAGTGCAGGAGGAGGGATTTCCGGGGGAGATAGTTCCGGCTGGGGGTTCCTGGACAAGCCTCGTGGGGCGTTCGGGAGGATTCCCCGGGAGCTGTGTGAAGTGTTTTCCTGCAGTTTAAAAATAAAGTTTGTTCCTGCTTCAGTGGCTCGTGATTTGTGCCCAGCCAGACTGCGGCATTTGGTGGCCCGTACGGGGAACGAACCCGCGACCTTGGCGTTATCAGCGATTACAGAGGTGAGGCAAAGAACCTCACTCCCCCACTGGCACCAAGGCCAAATTTGGGGGCCAACAGAGGTGAGGCAAAGAACCTCACCCCCCCACTGGTGCATAGACCTATCCACAAGTATGGCTGTATGCTGGACCGGTAGTCAGTGACGGGTATGATCCAATTGCAGTGGTACCAACCTAAGACAGGAGGCTGACGCCTAGAGGTCAGTTCATCCGATGACGGGTAAGGACCATATGTTGAATTGGACTGCCTAACAGGCACGGTCCCTAAGCCACATTGCTTGTTGTTTAATTAAACAAAAAGGGGGAGATGCTGAGAGCCACGGCTGAGTCTGTATGGCCCCTGGCATTTTGCCAACAGTATTGATTGACAGGCGCCTCTGCCTGTCCGCCTCTGCCGCAACTTTTGAGTTCTCGCACTATTTTGGAGTTCTCGTGGGGATTTCCGGGGATTCCCCGAGAGTTCCCATTGGTTGGGGAAGTGCAGGAGGAGGGATTTCCGGGAGAGATAGTTCCGGCTGGGGGTTCCTGGACAAGCCTCGTGGGGCGTTCGGGAGGATTCCCCGGGAGCTGTGTGAAGTGTTTTCCTGCAGTTTAAAAATAAAGTTTGTTCCTGCTTCAGTGGCTCGTGATTTGTGCCCAGCCAGACTGCGGCAACACACTATAATAAAAATTATATTGTGTTGAAAAAAAAAAAAAGATATGGTTTTGTGTTATGGTAATTGAAAGGTATTCTCACAGACTGTCAGAAACACCCTGAATGAAATAACGCTTATGCTGAACTCATTAGACTTCCAGGGTCCTCTTGTTTTGAGCTTCTCATATCACAATGTGTGTTTCCTGAGTGTGCAAAGGACACAAGCCCAATTGCCAGGATGGTCACATTTATTTGGGGGGGGATGAAGTTTTCAAATCTATACCATAGTGTAAAATGCAAAGTTGCCATGCATGTAAGGGAGCAAACATGAAATTTCAAAGAAATTAAGGGCATAGGAAGTAATGAGAAATTTGCCTTGTATTCTCCTCGGCTGGGGAGGACAATGCAGTACTCAGACAGAATTTCCACAGTTGAATTGTTGTGTTTCTAACTGGCTGAACTTTGGATTTTGTACTTGTAGAGTTTGTTAGGACCACATGGATGGTGATGAACTTCTGAGATCTTTTTTTAGAGGGGGGTAATTGGAGATTAAACTCAGGGACACTTAACCACTTAGCCACATCTCCAGCCCTATTTTGTATTTTATTTAGAAACAGGTCTTATTGAGTTGCTTAGTGCCTCATTTTTGCTAAGGCTCGCTTTGAACTCCCGGTCCTGCTGCCTGAGCCTCCTGAATTGCTGGGATAGCAGGTGCGCGCCACCATGCCGGTAACTTCTGAGATCTTAACCATGTAGAAGAAGGAGTAAACACTAGTGCATCATCACTCAGACTGACTGATGTGAAAGGAAGATGCACCAAAGTTAAGACCAGGGACTGGATTTTTAGCCCAGTGGTAGAGCACCTGTCTGGCATGTGTGAGGCCTGGGGCCCATCCTTTGCACTGCAAAAATAAAATTAAGGTTAGAAAGGGTTATTTTGGAAAGTCATGTCATGAGGAGACCAAACTTGACAACACAGGAAATTAGGATAGTTTACTCCACCCCCCCCCCCCCCATGTTATTTTGTTTTATTGGTACATTCTAAGTATACACAACTTTGGGATTTGTTACATTTTTAGCACATGCATACAATGTAACAATACAATTTGGCTCTCCAGGACTTCCCCACTAGGATAGTTTTCAAGGTTCTGTGTTCAGTAAAATAAGCCAGTCATAAAAACACAAACCTCATATGTTCCAGTTACATGTGGGTGTTTAAGATCATCAAACTCATAGGGAAAGAAAAAAGAATGGCGGGTGTCGGCCTGGGAAAATGAAATTATGTAAAGGGTACAGAGTTCCACTTTTGCAAGGTGGAGAGATTCTGGAGGTTGGTTTTGCATCTGAATATGCTTCATGCTACCAAATTGAAACTTCAAAATGGTTAAAAGGGCAGATGACATGTTGAATGTGTTTTACCAAAGTTTTTAAAAAGTCAAGTTGTAAGATGGTTCATGTACCTCTCCTTTTTGTTTGTTTGAATTAAGCTTTATTACAAATTTTTTTTTTTTTCTTATGGGTTTTGTTTTGGAATGTTATTTCACTGTATTCTATTGTGTTTCTTAATAGGCACCAATTAAGAGCAGCAGCTATGGGGGATCCTGGACTCTTCAAATTGCAGTTTGCCCCCTTCAGCAGTGCCTTAGACGTTGGCTTTTGGCACGAGTTGACCCAGAAGAAGTTGAATGAATATCGACTAGATGAAGCCCCCAAGGACATTAAGGGTTATTATTACAATGGTAAGGTGGTAATAAACTGCCTCTCCTATCATCTTCTGGATCCTCTCTGTCCTCTAGTATAGTACCAGATTACTTATTTATCTATTTATTTATTATTTTTGTGGACCTAGGCCTTGCACATGCTATACATGCACTCAACCACTGAGCTACACCCCAGCCCTCAGCTTCCTTTAGAAAGGAACTCCCATTTCTTTTATATTCAGTGCTCTTCACTTTCTTTTTTCCTTTCTGACTTTCGACCCATGTTCCTTTTTCTTTTCTCTTGTTCTGGGGAAAAGAAATAGAATAGTAAAATGCAAGTTATTAATCTGAATACTGATTAATTAGTTTTATGGAAAGAAGAGATCCAAAATATTTTTCCCCCCAGGAGTCCTTCTTATAATTTTGGCAAATCCCTCACAAAATCCCTGTCACGTTCTGCCATTATCCATACAGACATTATCTGTGTGTCACAGATAAGCAGGGATTGGATGGTGCCCTTGGAGCTCCATCAACAAAGAGAACAAAACGATTGCAAATATTTTTGTTATGAATGCTACTGTTTCTGACTTGTTATTGAAGATGCAATCATTCTTCTGTTCAGGTGATTCTGCGGGACTGCCAGCTCGCTTAACATTGGAGTTCAGTGCTTTCGACATGTGAGTATTTATTTTCACAATCTAAAGAGCTGTTCTTGGAAAGGAGTGAGCATTCTCACCTCCCTCAGAGGTGGACCACAGGAGAAGCTGGAGAGGGTCTGGGGAGCAGAGCCAGGGCCTCAGGTTCCCTTGTGCCTCCTGTTAAGATAAGTGCTAGATGATTAGGACTTTCTGGTTCATTTTTAAATATTTTTTTTTTAGGTGTCAATGGTTCATTTTTTCAGCAGAAAAAAAATTAATATTTTTCAGAGCCTTATAGGACCCAGCTACCATCTAGATTGAGACTTAGCGAACATCCCTCCTGATTTTGATTGTAGCTTATATTTTATGATTCTTTATTCTCTTGACTTACTCCTTTAGTAGCATATGCATTGATCAATGAATGTTTATTAAGCCAGATTGGTATAGGAGCCACTGTGCAAGACATTATGGGAATGTTCAAAGAATATGCAGATATATTTCTTTTTTAAAATCCACTTGGCAACTAGGGGAGTTGCTGGAGAGAAGAGAGGCATATACTGAACACTTAACTGGCTAGGCATTTCTATAAACTTAATCCTTTCAGATCTGCCAAGTGTGATTTTTCACTTTTTCAGATGAAGAGACTGTGGGTCAAAAGATAAAATGGGTCAAAAAGTCACAGCTAGCTAAATTTAGAAAGCACAGTGACAGAGCACTTGTGTTGCTCTCAGTGAGAGAGCACTTGTGTAGCATGTATTTTTCACTTTTTCAGATGAAGAGACTGTGGGTCAAAAGATAAAATGGGTCAAAAAGTCACAGCTAGCTAAATTTAGAAAGCACAGTGACAGAGCACTTGTGTTGCTCTCAGTGAGAGAGCACTTGTGTAGCATGTACGAGGCCCTGGGTTCCATCCCCAGGACTCGGGGGGGCCGGGAGCAAGGGTGAGGGGAAAACTAAAATGTATTCAGAAGCGTATTTCTGAATTGTAGCAGTTTTGGCTTAGAACATGTTGAGTTTGAGTGACAGTGTCCCCCAGAAATGTCAGAATGGACTGAGTCCAAGAGAGGGGTGAGTAGTTGGTGTGGTGGTCATCCATGCAGAAAAAGCTATGAGGCCATTTGCAGGAAAGAGAGCAGTGGATGAGAAGAACAGAGGGTCTGAGCAGTGAGTGGCCCTGATTTAGAGGATGCAAAACTGGGAAATGGATTGTCATAGGGCAGTCTGAAAAATGAAAAGTCCTATAGAAACCAAAGGAGGAAGGGCTTTGATGAAGGAGAAGAAGATCAATGATGTCAGAAGTCCAGAGGTCAGAGTTCAGTACAAGGGTCCTTAGGTTTGTGGATGAAAGCATTTGTGGTCCTTGTGAATTCATTTTCTCAAAGTTTACACAAAAAATTAGTACGGGGGAGGGGTGTGGTTAGAAGCATAACCATGTTGAGGGGCTTTAAGATTATGGAAGATTAAAGAAGTAAAGGCTCTGGTGAGATCCACCTCCACTGTCTGCTACCTCAGCAGGGTCAAGAAGAGGAATTTTGGGGAGAGCAGAAGTCTTTGTAAAGTCACATGGCTTCTCCAAGTGGCAGTAGTATAGTCAGTGGTTAGGCTATTGCAAATAAAGTGTCTCTAGAATTCTTCGTTTTATTTCTCAAAAAAAATCAATACATTTTATTCTTTTATCTCCATCAGATTGCAAAATTAAAAGCATAACACAGGGCTGAGGATATAGCTCAGTTGGTAGAATGCTTTCTTTGCATGCCCAAGGCCCTGGATTCAATCCCCAGCACCAAATACTCACACAAAAAAATTGGCAAATCTTACTGTATATTAATTGAATTGTACCTCAATAAAATTGACACAAAAATTGTTAAAAAAAAAAAGTATAACATAAACCCCAAATAGTGTTAGGCTTTATACATTTATAAAGTGTGTCTTGGCCTTTGGAACTTTCTTGATCCATCAAATTTCTGGTGATTACTTCTCAAAACAAATTAAGTACTAGTAAGCTCTCTTTGTGTTTTGGCAAGACTGATCAACTTTTCAGACTGCAATATAACAATGAAAAGACTGGAGGGGAGGGGAGGGGAGGGGAGGGGGGATAGTAGAGGATAGGAAGGGCAGCAGAATACAACATACACTAGTATGGCAGTATGTAAAAAAGTGGATGTGTAACCGATGTGATTCTGCAATCTGTATATGGGGTAAAAATGGGAGTTCATAATCCGCTTGAATCAAATGTATGAAATACGATATGTCAAGAGCTTTGTAATGTTTTGAACAACTAATAATAATAAAAAAACAATGAAAAGACTGAAAATGTACAAGCATTAAAACTTTTATTCTTTGAGACATTAGTAAGAAAAAATCAGCTCAAGGAAGTTAAATTTTATCTTATTACAAAATCCAAGCATACAAGGCTTGAGTAATCCATTTTGGTCAAAAGAAACTCTGTGATCCTGCAGCTATGACTGTCACACAAATTGCTTGATTACGCTGGTGATACTTTTTCCTTTACCCATTCAGTACCACCAGTGTGTGAATCACTCACTGTGGCAGACACTGGGGAGGTGAGCAGGAGGAAAACATGGCCCCTGTGCTGTGAAAATAGCCCTGAATTTGAAGTTTGAAGACCTGGGACTCATGGCTAATTAAGTGTGCTACCTCAAATAAGTCTTGTGTTTTTGTTTATTTGTTTTGTTTTGTTTTTAGCTTTCTTTTTCTCATCTCTGGGCTTCTAGTGTTCCCACTACTATTAAACGTCTGTGTTTTTCTGAGTCTCTCTTTTGTAGCATAATTAGGAATTTTAATAAAAGCATTTAGGACTTTCCTCAGAAGGTAGGAGATTTCTGTGTCCAAGTTATCTGTTATTGTTAGTTTCTTTGTTTTTATCATCATATATCTGCATGGGTTTGTGGGGGGAAATCTTTATGAATTTATTAATCAAACTGAATGTCTACAATTTGCAGGATTGTGGGTATTAGAAATGCAAAGACTTAGGACTCTCGGGCTCCACTACAGTATGAGAGAGATGGGGAGAGAGGAGGAGAGGACAGATATTTGCATTGTAGTGTGCTCAGTGACTAATAAATGTGGAGAGGTGATCATTATTTCAGGAATACTCATTGATTGCTTCCTCTGTGTCTTGATTATACTGTGTGCACTAGGCACTGGGCATTTGGAGAGGAAGGAGAAACGGTTGAGAGCGAACAGCCCTGGTTCTTAACTTTTGAAGCCAAAGGTGTCTCATGTTTGCATAGCACCAGATAAACCCCTTTGACTCTGGGCTCCTAGTCTTTTTTTTTTTTTTTTTAACATATTTTTTGTTTTATTTGGGTGTTTTTGTTTTATTTGGATGCTGTGGATTGAACCCAGAGCCTCATGTATGCAAAGCATATGCTCTTAAGACTGAGCTACATCCCTTCCCCCAGGCTCCTAGTCTTAAGGATCTCTGTTAGCAGTTAGCAGCACCAGGATGCTGTTCTTTAAATTACATGGAGTGAATTGTCCAAGAAGTCTTTAATCAGGTGCCATGCCTTGAAGGTGAGAGTATGGTCTTAGAGTAGGTTGTGCCACTGAACCAGACCCAGAAATGGAAGAGCTCAAATGAAAAAAAGTTTATTTCTTGCTTACCTAATAGTCATCTGGTTGTCTTCCACCTTGTGGCTACATCATCCTCCAGGGCTTTGCCTTTGTGCTTTAGTTAAGTCTGAGTTGTCACTTTCAAGTAACAACTGGGAGATGGGAAATAGAGCCAGAGTGAAAATAGGTAGAAGTTGGAGGCCCAGCCGGTCTCTTAAAGGGCCTGGCTGGAAAGGGACATGTATTACTACTCCCCTCAGATTCTTTTGGGAAGAGCTGTGCCTTTCTGGCCAGAAAGACTGGAAAATGGTATGCCCGGCTATAAGCATTGAGTATGTCATCAGTTTCTGTTGAAGAGAAAGGTCGGTTTTGGATGACAATCTCTGTACCAAAGTGAAATGGTTAAAAAAAAAAAAAAAAAATCTTTCCTGGGCCCTCTTTATCCTGAAGATTATTTATTTTTATCTTTAATCATAAGGAAATTTTTTTTCTAAGCCTCAAATTAGATCTGATTGGAAGAAGATAAGGCATAACTCTTGCCCTCAAAGAACCTAAAAAGTAGTTGTGCAAAAGCCTGTGTGCAGGACACAGGTTGTGTCTGTCTTGTCCTCTCCTGTGCTACCTGCATCTACCATAGGGTTGGTGCATACTAGTTGCTTAAATAACTGTAGGCTGTCAAAATGGGATGTGATATTTTTGGAAAGATACCAGTGGACTCCATTAAGGATGTTATAAATTAAAACTCAGAGATTTTTAGGGAAAATAGGAGAAAATGAAGCAAGGGTGTGATTCCCCAAGCTCCCCATAGTTATGCAAAGCTGTTCGTGTGGAGTAAAGAACTCTGTAGGTATAAAACTCAACCTCTGTTCTTCTGGAGGATTTATTCTGTTCTGGTTACCTGCTGCCAGGAAATAACTGGTGCATACTACTGAGATTTTCAAAAACATTATGTCCCCACATAGGCCCAGAATTCAGGCCTTTGTGAAATCCATACTTTACCAGGTTTGTTAGTCAGCTTGGCATTACTACAACAAAATAACTGAGGCAGCAAACTTTATGAAGGGAAAAGATTTATTTAACTCCCAGTTTTGGAAGTTAAAAGTCCAAGATCAGGGATGGGGTGGGGTGGGGACCCATTTGTTTAGCCTCTTGTGAGGGAAACAAGTGGTGGCACATTATGGCAGAAGCATGTGCAGGAACGAAAGGTCATATTTTCAACAGGATGAGAGAGCAAGAGAAGGGTGGGGCCAATATCAGGCTTTTATAGCAGTGCTAGCAAGGAGTCCCAGGAGAACTGCCGAACTGCCTTAGGAGGGCATGTCCCCAAGGACTAGGAGCCTCCCACTAGGCCTCATCTCCTAAAGATTCCATCACCTCCCACTAGTAGCACCCTGAGGACCAGGCCTTTAACACGTGGGCCTTGGAAGGGCATTTCACATCAAAGGGCACCAGGTTAGTGTGTATATCATTGAAAATTCCTTCTTGGGTTTAGTATGTATAGGAGATTTCTAATTCATATTCTTTTAGCAGCTTTATTGAGAGAAAGTTCACCTGCTATGAAGTCCCCCCCCCACTTTTTTAAAATATTTTTTTTTAGTTGTGGTTGGATGCAATAACTTTATTTTGTTTTTTTTATTTTTTATATGTGGTGCTGAGGATTGAACCTAAGACCTCACATGTGCTAGGCAAGCGCTCTACTGTTGAACCACAACCCCAGTCTGAAGTTTCCCCTTTTAAAATGTACACATCAGTAGTTTTTAGTATGCCCATAGAGCTGTGCAATCGTCACCATTATCATCACTCCAAAAAGAAACCTCTAGTAGTCATTCTCCATCTGCCTCCTCCCTATACCCCAGCGCTGGGCAACCAAGAATCTACTTTGTGTCTGTGTGAATTTGCCTAGTTTGGACATTTCCTATAAATAGAATCATAGTAAACTAAACTACAAAATAGTGTCAGAACTGAGTTAAAATTTCTCATCCCTAAGTATTGGGCTTTTCCTTCTATTATTAATATTATTATTATTATTTTTTTAATTTATCTCTCCAATAGAATTTTAGTCCTAAATAATGCTTCTCCTTTCCAATCCTCATCATTTATTACCTGGCCTAAGTGTTGGTGTTCCTGGGAGCCATCCTGGCAGTAGCTTGGGTTCTTAGGAGATAGGTTCCTCCCCTCTCAGAGCAAGGCTTTGACATGGCCCTCATGTATCTGTGACATTTGGACACTTGGGAAGAAGTGAAACTTCCTCTTCTGTACTTGTATTCAAATTAGTTCATAGCATCCTCCCTGTGCCCCAGGGTCCCATTTCAGCAGTAATTCCATAGAGTTAAGTCTGGGTGGAAAGGCCTAGCTTACCAACTGCTCTGCTTCCTTTTCCTTCCCTAAAGGTCTAATCTTGCCCCTTGTGATTTCTCTTTCTCCTCAAGTCTATCTTTGATGTCCTCATCTCACCTGGATGAAGAATATTCCCTTATTGGAGGAGCATGGTGACAAACAACCTGTGATTTGCTGACTCACAGCTCCCAAGGGAAGGCTTCAGCCTTTGAGCCATAGCTCTCTGCCTCCCTCCCCCAACTTGGCATTTGAGCCTCACAGGCAGCATTGGAGAGAGTTCTTATATCCTGCCACACCTGCTCTAGGTTTAGAGCTCTTCTCCTTCAGCTCCCCAAACCCATTTTTTTTTTTTTTTTGCAGACTCTAAATGAAAAGACGCTGGTTATTTACACCAACCAGCTACCATTAGTGTAACGAGTAACAGTGCATTCTCTGCATTGGTTGTAAATGGCAGTAATATCAGGTCATTAATGAAATGCATATATTCATTTTGCATCTGTAACCTCTGAAACATAAGTTAATCATCTCAGAAGAGAGAGCAGATTTGTCCATGTCTGAATTTGTATTCAGAATCAACTCATCATCTCTTCTCCTAACTTTGATTTCTCTTAGGATCTTGAGGTCTTTGGGGGGCATTGTAGCGTGCATGAACCATGTGGTACCATGGATTGACAGGTGGCCCAGGCACAGGACATTTTGTCTGCTGACTCTGATGGCCCTCAGGGATTTGCTCAGCAGCAGCCATGTGCAGAGCCCAGATCGTGGAATAAGCAGAGGAAATGTGCTTACAGCTCTCTGGGAGCTTAGTGTCCTCCACTTGGGTGTAATGGCCATTGTTCTTACAAATGCTCTAAAATATTATGTTTCATTTTATGTGTCCTCTATTACCAGAGAAAATGGGAGCTGGCTTTCTGGAATAGAGGATTAGAGCAGGGCCCTGGGGCCGGGCAGCACAGTGCCTTGAAGTCAACCAGTTCTGGTTTTAGATTTGACCGCCCAGAGTTATATGACCTGGGGCAGGTTGCTTGAGTCTTTAAGTGGGGAAAAGAGCTATTAATAAGAACTCACACTTGGCACAGTTCTTGACCCAAGGTTTTCCCTCTTAGATTGAATATAGGAAAGAATAAAAGATAGAAAAGGAACTTCTGTTTGGGAGGTAGTGAGGAGCAGCATGCTGTCGTAGGCTTCTTGGGGAAGAAGACTACTTCTCAGTCCTGGAATGATGGTGTTGGTCCCATGCTTAGTCTTCTCCCTTTCCAGCTGGGCGAAACTGGTTTCCTCGCCACTCCCCTGGTTCACACAGGGTCCCTGAGGTGCCTGCTAACTGAGTCTCTCTGTGTCTAGGAGTGCTCCCACGCCTGCACACTGCTGCCCTGCTGTAGGGACACTGTACAACACCAACACACTGGAGTCTTTCAAGACTGCGGATAAGAAGCTCCTTCTGGAACAAGCAGCCAATGAGGTTAGCCATTTTCTGTGGGCCTGGCAGGTACCATGTTTCTGATCGGGCACATGGGTCTGATGCAGAAACTAGTATATAATAAATACTTGAAGATCTTTGCAGGTCTCTGTTTATTTCTCTATAGAGAAATAAATAGCTCCTTCTGTACTGGCAAGAAGATCAGAGAGAAGACACTGGCTCTCAGCTGGACATAGGCCAGAGGGTGAAAACTCAGGTTTGCTGATCTCCAGTGAGCACTTTGGAGAAGCTGACCTCTCCCTGAAAGTTACATTCCTGTGGCTGAATGCATCCGGGTGCTCTGTGCCTTGTGCCCCAGAGAGGCTTGGTTGTCCTGTGCATGACGATGCCATGGGAGGTTAGTTATACAGAATCTCCAGCACTTTCAGGGCTAAAGCTAATCTGCTTCTGATTTATAAGGCCACTGTTGGTCTCTTTGGACTGTATTTGGTCACAGCAGATCAGCTATAACTCCCATCACCTGCTTTCTCTTCTCTCTTGTCTTTTTGGGACATGATGTTCTCTATACCTGGAATATCTTTCCTTTGCTTCATAGCTGAGTTAAAAGAATTTAAATAGGGATAGAGAGAAAAGAGAGGGACAGTTTATCCCAATCCTCCTTACCACTCTTAATTGAGGGATCTTTACACCAGTGTTAGTAAAAAAAAAAGTCATCTTTTAACAAATTTTTATTGGTATGTTGTAATTATACAGAATTGTGGGTTTCATTGTCATATATTTGTATTGCACATTACATAATTTGGTTAAGACCAGTAGAGTAGAGGATGGGCACTAGAGGGAGGGAGAGGGAACAGAAAGGCCATGTACTGGACAATGAAATTGAATAAATGTCATCTTATATCCTGTTGATGGGAATGTTTATTTGTACAGCCTTTATAGAAAATAGTGTGACTGTTCCTCAAAACTCTGAAAATAGAACTATCATATGTTCCAGCAATCCCACTTGTGGGTATATACTCTTAAATATCCCATGTAAATGAAATGACTATATGGAAGAGACATCTGGACTCCCATGTTTATTGTAGCACTGTTCACAATAGCCAGGATGTGGACTCAACTGGGGTGTACATCAATGGCTGAAAGGATTAAGAAAATGTGGTACATAAATATAGTGGAATATTATTCAGCCATAAAAAGAGAGATCCTGTCATTTGCTGTGACATGGGTGGAACTAAGTGATATAGCCAGGCAGCGTATGACAATCACTGCATGTTCTTATCTTATGTGAAAACTGAAAATGTTGATCTCATAGGAGTAGAGAATAGAAGAGTGGTTACCAGAGGTTGGGAATGGGAGAGGAGAGAGAAAATATAGAGAGGGTGGATTTTAGGTATTAACATGAAGTGAGCTGGGAAGAATACATTCTAAGATTCTCTAGCATAATAGGATAATCAGTTTAAAACAATTTATTGCATATCTCAAAATAACAAGAAGAAAGGAATTTGAAGGTTCCTGGCAAAGAAATGAATATTACTCTGATTTTATCATTTTCCATTGTATGCATGGCTTGAATCATCACACTATATTCCATAAATATGTATAATAATTGTATGTCAATTAAAAGACTTTTTGAAAGTACCATGCTTAAAACAAAATCAACAATTGTAGGAGAACAAAAAAGAGGGGGTTTCCTATTTTTGTGGGCACAATGGTCAGGGAAGGAAATCTCCCAGCCGGACCCAAGGCAGGCTTCCCGTACATCCCTCTCAGTGGATGAGGCTCATGACTCAGGTGGTGATGGCTGGTCATTTTTCTTGACCTGTTACCTGACTGCCTCTGGATCTCTTGCCTTGGCTGCACACTTAAAAGGGAACCTCCAAAGAGTTGAGACAGTTCTTAATCTATCAAGGGAAAAAGTAGGTTGTCTTCACAGGAATCCCACCCCTTGACACTTGACAGGGGCTCAGACTTCTGGCAGTTTACACCTTACCTCCATGTTGGCTCATGAGAAAGCCAGGGCCTGCTGTTTCAGGTCCAGTTCCTCCAAGGCCATGATGTCAATGGGGAGGGCTTATTTCTCCTTGCTTTTTCCACAGCTGTCCTTGGGGAATGGTTCTTCTGTTGGGGTGACTACTTTGTCCTGCTTAGCAACACAAAGTTTAGCAGCTAATCTTAGCTACTAAAACATCTTGTGATCAGCAACTGCTGACCAGGACCAGCTTTAGCTTCCAAAGTACTTATGGAGTGTACATAAACTTGTATTTCATTCTCCTTTTCACCTCTCAAGGCAGGATAAACCCAAGTCTGGCTTTGAGAAATCCCCTCACTATAGTTGAGATCACTTCCTTCGAGAATCCCTGCTGAGTGATGTTACCTACTTCTATGATAGCAAGTCCAGTCTGTTGTTACCTACTTTTATGATAGCAAGTTCTACATGGTGTTGAACTTGTACATTTATGCCTGTCTCTCTCCCGAGACTATGAGCTTCCTGAGGGCAGGGGCTGTGTCTTTTATTTCTGCAACCCTGTTGTAGAAAATGAGTAGGTAGCTACTGAAGGATGTCAGGAATGGACAGAAGTGACCTGGTTGTCTCCTTTATGCTGAGATTCCCATAGAGGAAATTCTTTGGCTGGAGGAGATGCTTTGGCTGGAGGAGACGCTCCCTTACTTAGCTCAGGAGCATGGCTGACAGAGAGGCACTGTCAAGTGGGCCAGGAAGTAATGACCTTCTTCAGTGCCCAGGATAAACAGTGCTGGGCCTCAAAACAAGAAGAGCCTGGGACTTCTCAGTTTCACACTTTGCTTGACAGTGAGAAGCTCAGAGTTGCCCGGCAACCTGTCTTAACGCTTTTCTTTCTTTTGGCAGATCTGGGAATCCATAAAGTCAGGCGCTGCTCTTGAAAACCCTGTACTCCTGAACAAGTTCCTCCTCTTGACATTTGCAGTAAGTAAATGGGCTCCCTGTTGTATTGAGACTGGTGAAATCCCCAGTTCATTCTGGTGGACCAAGAGGACGGTCTGCTCTCTTCTCTCTGAAGGTGTTACCTCGTGATATTCGTTATAGCTGTTAAAGAAGCTCTAATTTGATTAGTGGCTTTATTACAATGCAAAATGAATTCATTCGTACTGATCACACTGGTAGTAGTTGCATAGTTTCTATAACACAGTGACCCAACTCCTGTTATTAAGGACATTATAAAGTCAGGCTTAGGGAACAGTGGTTTCATTATTGCCAACTAAAATCTTTGTTAAATACAGTCCGGCAAAGCTTAGTTGCTAGGCCCAGTGTGTTAACTGTCATTATGACAAAATACCTGAGATAATCAACTTATAAGGAGAAAATTTATTTTGGCTCATGGTCACCTGGCCCTGTTGCCTTTGGACCTGTGGCAGCACTCATGGCAGGAGTTTATGGTGGAGAAGCTGCTCATTTCAGGGTGGCTAGGAAGCAAAGAGAGAGTCAGGAAAGGAGGGAGGGGGGTCCCAATATCCCATTCCAGGACACATCCCCAGTAACCTCATTTTCTTCCACTATGTCCCCTCCTAAATCCCCATCACTTGCCAATGGGCACCACAGTCTGGCAACCAAGGCCTTAACATGTGGGCCTTTGGGGGACACTCCAGATTCAAACTGTAGTACCCCTTAAATAAGGGAAAAGAGCTTCTGGGTCAGAGGAGCTCACACGACGTGGATTGACCATACAATTTTTTTTTTTTTTTTTAAACAAAGAAAGAACCAAGTTTGTTGTCATATGCCTATACTTCAAGTGCTCAAAGGCTGAGGCAGGACAATCACAAGTATGAGGCCAATTTGGGCAACATAGCAAGACCTTGTCTCAAAAAAAGTTTTTAGATAAAAATTAATAAACAAAGGAAAATGCCTTCTATATATATGATCTAATTTTAAAATACATTAAGGGAAGCCTTGAAGAGGAAAAGGAATCACATGAGGGTAACATCACTGCCTACAGTGGGTAGCGTTAAGGAGCTGGAGGGAAAGTCTAGGTCTCAGTGAAGAGGAAAGTTAGGGAAAGGTAAGGGCTGCTTGTAAAGATACTAGCTACGCACACACATGCAAATGTGTGTAGAGATGGTCCCTGGCTTTTGATGGTTTGACTTAGGATTTTTCAGCCTTGTCTGCAAGTGTATCCATACAACCATTCCCTTTCTCACTTTCAGTACAATGATCAATACTTTGCATGAGGTATGCAACACTTTATGGAAGAGGCTTTGGGTTAGATAATTTGGCCAATTGTAAGCTACTGTAAGTGGTCTGAGCACATTTAGGGTGGACTAGTCTAAGGTGTGATATAGGTTAGGTATATTAAATGCATGTTTAACCCAGGTGATATTTTTAACTTATGATGGGTTTACCTAGACATAACCCCATTGTGTATCAAAGAACGTGTGTGTGCACGCGCGTGCTTGCGTGCGTGCGTGCACATTTGTAAG